>NC_132858.1:1080000-1440000 GCF_048164855.1 Canis lupus baileyi
AGTGGACCTGAGAGGTCATCCTGTCCAGAGCCTCTCAAATGTTTTTTAACACTGAGACTGTTTTCGTTTTAATAAAATATTACAAGGAACCCCAATATGTAAAACAGCTAACATCAATTCTGATGTAGCATGCAAGCCCCATGAAGCCCCAGCCCTGTCTGCTATGGCTGCTTCCCCTGATCTGGGGGTCCCCGAGGGTTTCCAGAACCCCACTTGGGAGAGTCCTTGGACACAGGAGAGGAGGGCCACGTAGGCGCAGGGCCTGGGCCCAGGCCTAGGCCTAGGTACAGTTCAAAGCCCCACATGCTACCTCCATCCACGTTTGGTGGGGGCAGAGGTTGTTGGCTTCTTGCTGTTACATATGGGAACTCTGCACATCTCCCCTGGGAAAGAGCTAGTGTTACGTTGTCACTCGATGCCTGCCTGCTTCCTTGATGCCCAGGGAATGGTAGAAGTGAAAGCTGATAGCCCAAGCAGCTGCCCTGTGCCCTAGATGACCATGCCACCCACGGAGGCGGCCCCTTCATGGATCCGTGGCCCATGCAGACTCTGGGAGGCATTTTCCCCAGTGCAGGCCAGACGCCGAGACCCAGTCTGCAGCCTGAGAAGGTGCAACAGGATCATGCCAGCGTAGGGTATGCTGGGCGTGGGGCGAGGTGTCAGGCTGGGTGTGCCCCCTTAACATTCTCGTTAACAGCCTCACCAGGGACCTCTAATGAAGTGGAAAGTGCTAATTCCTCTCAGAGGTGTTGTCAATGCACCTGGGACAGGGATTCTCCTCTCCGGGAAGCTTTGAGAAGCTAGACCAGGGCATTGCAGCCTGGTAGAGGGGGCCGTGGGGGACGTGGGTGTCTTGGCTTTCACACAGGCCCCTGCAGGAGGCTGGACAAAGAGGAGCAGGAGGTACAGTGAATAGGATGCTGGACTGGACGGATGGGCTTGGGGCATCCTGAGTTTGAGCAGTGGGACATCCTGAAACTCAGACACTGATGCAGGGAATTCTAGCAAGAGCACAAGCGTGGCCTTGGGTGGAGCTCTGTGCTACAGGCTAACCCATGGGATGGTGATTTCCACCTCATTGGCGCATTATGGATTAAAGGAGGCTGCCAGTGAAGCCTCAGCACAAGTAGGTGGGGCTCCCAGGAGAGGTCAGGCAGGGCATCACGTAGGTGGGCAGGGCATCATGCAGGTGGGCAAGGGTGAGGGTAGGTGTGGGTTGGCCTGGTGGCCAGGGATAGAGAGCTGGGCCTTCCTGTTTAGGAGGGTTGTCTTAGGTCACAGAGAGGTTAGCACCCCTGCCACACCCCATTGAGGGCAGGGGCTTGGTGCAGTGAGGGAAAGTGTCTTCTGAGCACTCAGAAGACATGATTAATAAAGAACAACAGTGGCAACTAGTACTTTTTATGAGCTGAGTGCATTGTATGTATTACTTCTTTTACTCCTGGTGACTCCCTTTGAAGCAGGTACCCTCACTATCCCATTTTGCAGATGAGGACTCTGAGGCTCAGAGAGGTGAAGGTCACAGACAACTAGAAGGGATGGAATCGGGATTCACTCCAGGGCTCGAGGGGAGGCAGTGGTGGTGGGCTCACTGGTTGGCTACTCCCTCCAGGTCCTTGCGTATGAGGGAGGAAAGGTTCCAGAGGAGAGCTGGGGAAAGGCTCATTAGAGCACGTGGAAGGACCATGGGCACTGTAGGGAAGGGACTCCCCTGAATGGAAACAACTCCCCCACCACCACCACCACCAGACAGGCAGGAGGACCTGGCCTGGGGCTTGGATGCAGCCACCCCAGGGTACCTTTACCCCAGGTGTAAGAATGGATGTGGGGCAAGGGCCCTTTCCTAATTTCAGGAAAATAAACAGCCTGAGAAGGAATTCAGAAACAGAACCTGGGGAACCCCTTTCTACTGTTGGAAACAGGGCCTTTGGGCCCAGGACTGAGTGGGTCCTAGTGTGAACCTTCCAACGGAGGAGCAGGGGAGGGCTGTGGAGTGGGAGGAGGCCCCAAGCCCTCCCTCCTCACTCCCCAGCAGGCAGTTGCCCTCCCAGAGCAACTAGCAGGAGACCAAAGGCCCCAATTGATTCCCAGGGAGCTGGCTGGTGTCAGTGACAGGCCAGGCTGGTGGCAGATGGCAAATCCTGTTTGTTGTAGAAGAGTGGAAAATAATTAGCATCAGCGTGAGAAGCTGGAGCCTCTGTGATAAATGGAGCCCTGATGAAGGCTTCTCAAGAGGCCTGTGAGTGCAGCCTGGGGCTTCACAGCCTGCCTCTGCTGCCTACTAAGTGACCTTGGGCTAATTACTTAACTTCTCTGGGCCTGAGTTCCCTCAACCTTATAATGGAGTAAGACTAGCGCTTACTCACCAGGTTAAGGTTAAATTAAAGGAGGGGATATTTGTGAACTCCTTGCTAAGGTACCTGGCATGTAATAAGTGCTATTTAACAATTTTTAAGAAAGTAAACAGGTGTTGGAGCGTCTGGGTGACTCAGTCGGTTAAGTGTCAGACTCTCGGTTTCAGCTCAGGTCATGATCTCAGGATCGTGAGATCAAGCCCCACGTCAGGCTCCATGCTCAGCAGGGAGTCGGCTTCAGATTCTCTCTCTCGGTCTCTCTCTCTGCCCCTTCCTCTGCTCATGTACGTGCACACTTTCTCTCTCTCAAATAAATCAATCTTTTTTTCAAATAAATAGATCTTTTAAAAAAACCCAACTGGGTGTTAAGATCACTGTTGGGGTGATGAATGGCTAGCAGTCGGGACCTCTGGCAGTTGGGCTCCTCCTTTTCATTCTCTGAACTCTGGGCCAAGGGCCCTGTCCAGCAAGCACACTGGTGTGGGAAGATGGTTCAACCTCCTGGAGCCTCAGTCTCCACTGAGAACAGTCATCCCCACTCCCAGGGCCATAGGGAGGGGTGGAGGAGGTGCCTCCCCTTCACTGCTGTCCCAGCCTGGAGGGAGGGGGAGGGAGGAGATGGGTTTGTTAGTCTAGGGCTCTGGGTGCAACAGGGACAAGTGGCAGTGGTGTCCATCCCACTCCCTGCCACCCCAGGCTGGCGGTGTCAGTCCCCAGGCCTGAGCATGTAAGGGCCCGTCTCGTGCTGAATCTGGCCCCAGCCCTGGGCAGGCTCGGCTCTGCCTTCTGCTTGGGCACAGCTGAGGCATGAAAAGCAACAGCTCAGTTTGGGGCCCTAACTTGGGTAGCACACACCTGGGCACAGGCTGGTGGCACACGCAGCCCCCAGCCCCCATGTGCTTTCACTCTTTCCTCCCTGAGCCTTCCAGAGCCCAGCCTCTGTGTGGGGCCGCAGACCTGAGAGGGATGAAGGGGCATTCGAGGTGGCAGGAACAGGTGGGTCTTCGTGTCTATGTGTAGGAATGAGGACTCTGGTGGAAGGAGGCACAGACTTTTTTCTTTTTCCTTCTTTTCCCTTTCAAGTAACTCAAGGAGACTGCTCCTGATCCCAGCTCCTTGTCGCGGGATCTTTGGGCAGACATGGCACCTCCCTGAGCCATGGTTTCTTCATCTGTAAGGCTGGCGTAACAGCCTGATGAGGCTGGACTGAGACCACACTTACAGCCTTAACTCTGTGATCTCTCCTGGCTGCACAGCCTGCCCACCTCCAGACAGGACAAGGGACTTGCCCGGGCTTAGCGTTCCCCATTTGCACAGTAGGCCAGTAGCCACCCTCTCCCACGTGGTGGTGTGACCAGGAGTCTGCAGCCAGGTGGAGTCCCAGAGCCTTCTTTCTGGCTTCCAGGGCCCCCACCTACTCACTCTCTGACGGGGTTTGAAGCCAGCTTCTGGGTTCAGAAGCGGGCATTTAGTTGAGGCCTGCTCCTCAGAAGCAGCGTGTGGTGGCAAAGACACTGGCTCCGGAACTAGGCCATGTGACACTGGGCAGGTCACATCTCCTCATCTGTAAAATACAGGTAATAGCAGTACCGACCTCCTAGAGCTGTTCTGAGGACTCAGTTAGGTTTACAAAGGGCTTAGACCAGGCCCACGATGTGGTAGGCAACTGACAAATGGCAGAGGAAGGGAAATGACTGGGACCCTTCCTTACAGGTGAGCTATCTCCTCCCCATCATCCTGACACCCTGGAACCGCCCTGCAGTTTCAGGAAATCAGAACCAGGTTACTATGTGTTGATCCCCTCCCTCTACAGGTGCTCTCGTGGAAGCCACACGAGTGAGCAGGAGGTTAACTAGCTCCCTAACTAGCCATGAAGCTAGGCCATGAACCCCATGGAGGGGTTGGGACCCTGATAAAGAGGGCAGAGTGATCTGCCCACATGGTTAGGCAAGAGGGTGTCCCAGTGGTGAGCCCATCCCAGCTAGGATGGAGCCTCTGGCCACCACTCACCCTTCGGGCCTCCCTGGGGCCCAGCCACCCTGTAGTCACCCCCCCAGGTCAGAAGCCTTTCCCCACCCAGACTAGACCAGCTCAGGCCTCCAACACAGACACAATCAGAATCAGACCAAGAGAGCCAAGCAGGTAGCAGGGGTCTGTCCCTCTCACCTTGTTTGGAGTACCTTCCCATTGCACAGCCCTTTCTTTCTTTTTTTTTTTTTTTTTTCCTTAACATTTTTTTTAAAGGTTTTATTTATTTATTCATGAGAGACATAGGCAGACAGAGAAGCAGGCTGCCTGCAGGGAGCCCAGTGCAGGACTCGATCCCAGGACCCCAGAATCAGACCTGAGCTGAAGGCAGATGTTCAACCACTGAGCCACCCAGGTGTCCCTGCACAGCCCTTTCAAGTGGGGAATCCCATTCATTGTGGGTAGGGGGGAGTCCCCGGCCCTCCCCTCTGAGGACTAATGATCAAAGTACCCTGCAGAGCTAAAAGAGACCTTACAGATTACCCAGTTTCCTTTTTCTCTTTGGCCGCCAGGAAGCACAGAGTCTAATAATAGTTCCTGTGAGAGCCTTTATGTCTCCTTACATGTGTGCAACAGATTCCCCTCACTTTCTGTTTTAATTTCCTTAGTTTTTGTTGCTGAACTTTGTTCTTAAATTTATTCTCCACCTCTATTGTTTCTGGTTCCCGTAAGGCACATGGAGCCATTTGTTGTGAAATCGAGTAAATACTAATCTGAGTACAAAAACACGAACCTCTTGTCAGTAGGCCAGGCTCCTCATTCTCCAGAAGAAGAAACCAAGGTCTGGAGGGGCAGTGACACTCTGGCCTGGGGACACTGCTCTTGGTCCAGGACTGGCTAGACCTGGCTCCATTTCCAGCCTTAGCAGGGAGGGTGGGCTCAGGTCTGAGGTCTCCTGTCTTTCGCCAGCCGAACTGCAGAGTAATGAGGACCCTGCCCTGGGAGGTGGAGAGCCAGCCATGGATGACTCTGTTGGAAACTGTACAAGTAGTTGATACCTTCTTGTGGGTGGACCTCATGTGGACTGGCCAGCTTTCCCGTCTATGCGTCAGGAGTGTGAAAGATCTCTTGTAAGGAGTTCGAGTGGGGTGCACATGAGGAAGCAGGGCAGGGGCCAGCCCCAGGACTCTGGGACAGTGTGTCCAGCACCAGGGTGGTGACACCGCAGAGCTGGATGCATGGGGAAGCCCGGAGTCCCTGGCACCTTTCTGGACCCATTTCCTCGCCCACGAAAGAGGGTGATGGTACTGTTTCTGAGCCCCTTCTCGCCACCGTTGCACAGTAGGTGTGAGTCTTGGGTGGCAGCAGGTATGGCCTGTGTCTCCTGCTGCAGAGCTCCTGTTCCTCGGAAGGAGTCGGGTGATGCCTGAGCCTCAGTACCTCCTTCGGGAGCAGTGCTGTTGGAGGGGCACTGGCTGGCCACCACAGTGTGGGCTCATCTGACCCCGTGACAGTTCTGAGGTAGGTACTGTTCTCAGCCCATCTGAGAAAGGAGGAACTGAGGCATGGAGAGGTAAGTAACCTGTCCAAGGGCACACGGCCAGTACGTGCATAGCCAGCTCTTAGGCACGGTCTGTTTTTATAACCTGTGCACCAAGTGCAGCTGTCACCCTGCATCCCCTCCCACCTGTGAGGGTGGAAGGTAACTAGTCTAGAACTTGGGGGCACAGGAGGTGCTCACCTGATGGCAGGACCTGTGGCCTGGACCTGCCGGTTATCCCTCTGTTCCAGCTCAACTCCAGCCCATCCTGTATGCCTGGGGCCACCTCAGGCCAAGTGGGAGGTCCCGTGGGCTGACCTGGAAGCTGGAGATGGCCCGCCACAGCCCTCCCGCAGCATGTCGTCCTGTCTCCTGAGGGTGCTGGGCTCAGCCTGGCTCCAGTGACCTGGCCCCACTCCCATCTCCCTGCAGCCCTGGGTCTTCCAGAGAATAGACACAACAGCCACGCCCTCCTCCTCCTCCCTCACCTGGGGGCTCTTGGCACCTTGCTGGTTAGCACCCACCGTGGAGGGGCTCTTCTCCCTAAAACCTGCTCCCAGGGCCAAGCCCAAGGAGACCTTTAACCAGCAATCCCCCAAGGCCCACGGCAAGGGCAGGTGAGCCTATCCAGGCTTATACCTGTTTAGTCCAGCCCCTTCTGCCCAGCTGGAGCCAACCATGGGTGGCAGCTGCACTGGCCCAGACCCCAGCACCCAGTCACAGATCACCCTGCCACAAAGGCCCCAGTGAGCCCCGCAGGAGCTTGGTTATGATGGCCCCATCTGCGGGGCCTGTGCTAGCCCTCAATGACACCATCCCAACCATTTCCTGCTATAGTCCTCAGGGGTGGCCTTATTCTGGGTTTGCAACCAGAGAAACTAAAGCCCTAGGTTGTAAGAGAGCCAGAGGGGGGCAGAAGATGGTTCTCCTTCAGTGGTCAGGGGAGGCACTGGGGTGGGACATTAACCAAAAAGCCAAGGATGTGAGAGCTAAAAGGGAAAGGAGCCACCTCTGGCCCTCTGGCCCTCCTGGCTGAAGGGGAACTTGTTTTGGGGAGATGGAGCTGTGGTTCAGGCCACTGAGGCTGCTCAGGAGGAGAGGGTTTGAGGTGAGATGTGTTTGCACCCTAGGGGCACAAAGTGGGTGGGAAGATGGGCGGCTCTGTAAGACCCAGGCCCTTAGGGGACTCAGCTGAACCAGAGCAGGGACAGGCCTGAGGAACTGGCCAGTTTACCATACGACACTGTGCCCAGGGCTACGCTGGAGTGAGAGGTCTGGAGATCCCATCAGAGAGTAGCCTGTTCTGCCTGGGAAGAGTGGGGTTAGGGGGTGGGTGCTGTCAGGGATGGTTTTCAAAGAGGCCATGACTTTTGGCTCCTCTGGAAAGATGAGTAGGATTTTGCCTGGCAGAGGAACTAGAGTAAGCAAAGCATGGAATCTTCCCATGAGGTGTTTTAGGGAGACAGCAAGTTTTGGGGGCAGTTAGGAAAGGAGGGTGGGGCAGTGTGAGAAGGGGATGGAGTGCCTCCCCAGCCAGAAGGAACTGGCTGGCTGAAGGCGGGTTCTGTGCTTATATCAGACTATGTCCCGGATCCCCAGGGGTTGGACAGTATCTTTCTGGTCCAGGATTCAGAGAGGGGAAGGCACCCTCACAAGATTGCACAGCCTGCCAGCCAGAGACTAAGGCCCTTAACCACTGCCTGAGGGGCTTGGACTTTATCCTGCAGGCATGGGGAGCTGTAGAGGGTTTCTAAAGTAGGGGATAGCATGTGCATTTTTTAAAAATTTTTACTTATTTATGATAGTCACAGAGAGAGAGAGAGAGAGAGAGAGAGGCAGAGACATAGGCAGAGGGAGAAGCAGGCTCCATGCACCGGGAGCCCGACGTGGGATTCGATCCCAGGTCTCCAGGATCGCGCCCTGGGCCAAAGGCAGGCGCCAAACCACTGCGCCACCCAGGGATCCCAGCATGTGCATTATTTAAAAAGAGTTTTGTATCTTTAGAAAGAGGAACTCCCAAAAATGGTTAATACCTAACTTGGGGGTCCTGCATCACCAGCAGGGAAATGGGGCTTTGTGGATGGGGGAAGAAAGGGGCTCCCAAGGGCCACTCGAGTCAGACGATCTACATGAAGAGGGTCTTGGGACCCCATTCAGACCTGCCTGAGCTGGGGGCCTAGCCAGGGGATATAGGGAGCCCCCAGTAGCGCCTCGGTTCTCTGCTGCTGGAGGGGGCACCATTCCCACCCTGGAGGTGCCACTCATCTGGGGTAAGGAAGGAGGGGAGGCTGTATGTCCCACTAATGCAGTTGTTGGAGGGCATCGACCCTGTTCCCCAAGGGAGGAGAGCCAGAGGAGGTGCTTTGTGGCCACCCCAGACCAAGAAGTAGCCTCTGCCCTCCCCCCTCCTGAGACATTTCCTCCAAATGAAATCACATCCCAGCAGGGGAACAGGCCCCCATTGTGAAGGGCTGGGGTCTCAGAGAAAGGGTGCCTTTCAGGCCCTTAAGAATAGCAGCCCTGATGTTGATGAATCCTCATGGAATGGAGTGGCCCGTCTGCTCCCAGCAGCACCGGCCCTGTCACCCCCACCCCACATACCCGTGACCTGTTGTGACCTGTCGTTGACCAGCTGGAGTATTCACTAGCCCAGGCGGGGGAGGGACGGCTGGTCCACCGGGGCTCTCAAGCCCTTCCTCTGCCTCACCCACTCACTGGGCCCATCCCTGACATTATCCAGCACTCCTGGGGCCTCTGCAGACTTCCTCTCCCGTGGTCCTCACCAGAACTTTAGCAGGTGGCGTCAAGCGACATTTTACAGATGAGGAAACTGAGGCGCAGCTAGGAAGTCACAGTGAGTGGGTGGTAGGGTCCAGGTTTGAAGCCAGGCAGCCTGGGCACCCACCCTTGGATTCTGCAGTGTTGCGCTGGCCCTAGGTACAGGCTGGAGGATGAGGGTGTGGTGCCCAGGCCTGTACCAGGGTACCCAGTGGGGTCAGCCCGAAGGAGCCCTGCCACGTGATGTAGGTGGTCACTGGCACTGACCACAGCTGCTGGCCTCAGGCTGGTCACCCCCTGAACCTGGCCAGAGGCTGTCACTGGCCATACTTCTCAGGAGTCTTGACACATCTTCGGCTCCCTCTGCAGGGTGGGGAGCCAGGCTCTCCCTACCTTTCCCCCTGAGGGCAGGAAGGGCAGTGCTGTGTGCACATGCGAGGCTGTGTGTCTGAGTTTGCAGGTGTGAGCTGAGTGTTCGCCTGTCTAGACTCCCAGAAGTGAAGGGTGGGGACGAGAGGCGGGTGCTCCTCCAGGCGGTGGGGGAGGGCCTTGGGGGGCACCTGAGAGCAGGATGTTCTGGGCTGCTGGCAGAGGCCCGACCTTCCCCCTCTGGGAGGGCACTCCCCTTCAGTTGCTACCGCAGGGGTGGGGTTGGATTAGTGCTTAGATGGGGATTGGAGCTGCGGCACCTGCTGGGACCCCACCAGCTGACCTCCCAGTAATCTTGTTCATGTGAGGGGGCCCCCTCGGCCCAGTATTTTTAAGAGGAGCCACCTGGAGACAGGGAGGGGCTGTAGAGAAGCGGCGGCTGCCACCCCAGCTGTTGGTTGTCCCACCCCAGCCTGGCTACGGACCCACAGTGTCCCTGCCCCTCCCGTCCCAGGCCCGTCAGCCCCTTGTGAGGGACTCACATCCCCTGTTGGAGCCCCAGACCCCCACCCCCGCCCAGCCACCCCACCACGCAGCTCCCTCCCGTGCTCTTGATCCTCTTCCCCACTTCCCAGAATCCGTGCTTTGACTCCTCCTTGGAGAGAGTGGGATGATGTCACTTCCTGAGGGGGGGAGGAGTAGGCACGACCCCGCCAGGCTAGCCCGCCCGCCAGCTTGCAGGGAGCAGCCTGGCAGCCGCTGGCTAAAGTGGCTGCACCAGGGAGACAGAGACAGAGGCGGCCCGGCCTGGACATGCCGGCGGGCCACCCGGCCCCACGGCCCCTCATCCAACCTGAGGGCCCTGCCAACTGGCAGGGGGACACTTGGTCACTTGCTTCCCGAGTGATGCTGGTCTCTGAGGACACTTGCTTTCCCCGGAGCTGCCACCGGGGAGAGGAGGACTTGCCGCCCGCCTCTGAACCAGGTGCCGTGTAAGCCTCTGGGCCTGGGGGCAGGTGCCCACCAGTGGGGTGCCCACCCCCACAGCAGGGGTTCCTCTGCACAGTTCAGCCCAGGTGAACTGGAGCCCCCCACCAATATCTCCTAGACCAGCCTCCCCGGGGGGAGCCTTCTGGTCTGTAGTGCTGCCCTTGTTCCTAGGGCTCTGGGGCATGGGGGCCCTGGACTCCTGAGTGCTCCTTCTGAGCTGGCCTGTGGCTAATTTGAATTCAGCAGCTTCAGAGAGTTTTGAACTGGGCAGCAAAGGCTGAGTGGCTCGAGGTGGGCATGGGAGGTATGTTGCCAGGAGGACGGGACATCCTGCAGGACTCATTCACTGCCCTTCCAGCAGAGGGGCTGGGTGGCCCCAGTCACACCCCTGCCGTGGATCCCAGCTGTGTCCCTCCCTACCAAGAGGCATAGCTGTGGTTGGGCATCTGTCTGATGAGTGTGAAATCAAGTCATAGAGCATACTTCCTGGGGTCCAGCCAAGCAAGAAACTGGACCTCATTCAACAGATCTTTACTGAGCACTTGCTATGTGCTGGGCACTCTCCTGCCTCCATACTTGCTAGATCCATGCATGCCCTTACCCTCATCTCCCCCAAGGTCTTCTGCCTTCTACCGGTCTTAATCGGTTTGTGCTGAGGGACTGGCTCATGCTTGGTGTGGGAAGCCCCCACCCTACCCCCAAGGACTACATGCACTCGGCTGGGTCTCCTTAAGAAAAGGCAACAGCGGAGCTGGGGGCTCCCCTGATCCATGTAGGAGGCAGAAGGTGAGCCCAGGTCTTTAATGGAACTGAGCAGTTACTGTTGCAGTAACCCCAGGGAGAGCCGATCCCAAAGGGCTGGTGCCAGTCTTTGGGGGCAAGAGTCCCTCAGGGTTAAGTCCTCAGGGGAAGCCCGTCTCTGGCTGCTAAGGTTCTTTATATTGGCTCTGGGGGGCAGACGGGGTCGGAGGTGGGTCTTGCCCAGGCATGGATCAGCCTTTCCAATAGCCTGGAAGCACCTGGGCTGTGGGGCCTGAGAGATGCTTGTGTACTGGGCACACCTGGCTAGGACCGTGGTGGCCCTGGATGCCACAGCAGCCCAGGCAGCCACAGGGTCCTCTGCTATCTTTCAGGAGGTGAGCACCAGGCCCGCTGAGCCTCTGCAGAGCTGCCAGCCATGCCCGGGATTGTGGTGTTCCGGCGGCGCTGGTCTGTGGGCAGTGATGACCTCGTCCTGCCAGCCATCTTCCTCTTCCTCCTGCATACCACTTGGTGAGTCTTAGGGCTGTCCCACAGGCCTGGAAGAAGGCTTTCTGGCCATTTGTCCTGACCCTGCCATGCTCCTGGCTCCTAGGAGTTGGTGTCTGGAACACACACCGATTAGGGAGATACCTGCGTGGAGCCCAGAGACCCTGCCTGACCACCACTGGACCTGGCGCCATCACTGGACAGGGCTGCCACTGCCCTCTCCCCACAGCTGGCAGCTGAGCTCCCTACTCTCACTTCCCTGTCCCTGGCTGCCAGTGTCCCCAGAGGCACCAGATACCAGGTGGATGGTGGTCCTGAGCCTGAAGCAGTTGAAGCCCTCCCCCTGCCGAGTCCTCCCAGCTGGCCAGGGACTGTGGGAGGTGCCCAGGCTGCCCGGCCCCCCTCATGTGTGCATCTCCCCAGGTTTGTGATCCTGTCTGTGGTGCTCTTCGGCCTGGTCTACAACCCAAATGAGGCCTGCTCCCTGAACCTGGTGGACCACGGCCGCGGCTACCTAGGCATCCTGCTGAGCTGCATGATCGCCGAGATGGCTATCATCTGGCTGAGCATGCGCGGGGGCATCCTCTACACGGAGCCCCGCGAGTCCATGCAGTATGTGCTCTACGTGCGCCTGGGTAAGGGCCACCCACCATGAATGGGGCTGCTCCAGACCACCCCCACCTCCTGCTCCTCTTGGGCTCCATCATTCACTCAGCCAACATTTGTGGGGTATATGCGATAGGCCAGGCCCTGGGCTGGCACCGGGTCCAGCAGCAAACCAGCAGACGTACTGGGCTTGTGTTCTAGACCAGGGGTGGGCAGACTGTGACCTGAGGGCCACATCAAGCTTTCCATCTATTTTTATAAATAAAGTATTATTGGAACCCAGCCACACTCATTCATTGATGTACTCACTTATCTCTGGCTGCTCACGCGTGACTGCAGAGAGCTGAGTAGTTGTGCCAGAGCATAGGACCCACAAAGTCTAAAATATTTACTCCAGCCTTTACAGGAAGAATTTGTTGGCCTCTGTGCTTCTCTTCTGCTACTTTGAACTTCTTCCCCAAAGAGCCCCCTTTCTCCGGAAGCCCATCAGGGGGCCAGATCAGCTCCCTGGAGGGCCAGCCCATGTCTACTTTCCGGGCTTGGGTTCCAGCTGCCCCTCCCAGTCTTTCCTAGCAACACTTCTGTCCACTTCTAGGAACTGTGCTAAGCCTTTCCCCCTTATTAACTGAGGGAGGAGCATTATGGGTTCGCCTTTATGGATGAGGAATCTGGGCTCAGGGAGATTAATTAGCTCCTTCAAGGTTACATGGCTAGTGTGTGTGTGTGTCAGAGCTGAGATTCGAACCCAAGATGTCTGTCTCCAAAGCCTGGACTCTCAGCCACCACAGGCACTGCCTCTGGAGCTGGGTCCCTAAGGCTGTCCCATGCCCCTACCCCACTGGCCTAAGCAGGGCTCCTCCCTCCTCCTGCCCCAAGGGCTGGAGCCTCCTTCTGGGAAATAGCAGTCTCCATGAGATGAACACTCTCTCAATTCTCTGCAGTCCTGTAACGCAGACGTTGTCACCCCATTTTACAGATGAGGAAGCGGAGGCCCAGGGAGATTAGGTAACTTGCCTAAGATATGTCTGATACCACCAGAGTTCATGAACATAATTCTAAAATCCTGAAAGAACAGAGAAATGCCTCTTTGTCATCTGCTTTTCCAGTCACCCTCTCAGGGAGGCGTTGGGGGCCCTGAGGGCACGTAAGCTAGCAGGACAGAAAGGTGGTGGGGCAGCCACACTCCCTGGGCCCCATCCACCATGAGGCCTGTGCCGGGGGTGGGGGTAGGGGTGGGGGGTCGGGGTCTGAGGCCCCTGCCACAGAGCTGGCTGGAGGCCCTGCGGCAGGAGGGGCCAGGTGGAGGTCCCAGGACCCTTCCCTGGCAGGCCAACCATGGCCGTCCTTCAGCCAGGGCCCTGCTCTCCTCGCAGCCATCCTGGTGATCGAGTTCATCTATGCCATCGTGGGCATCGTCTGGCTCACTCAGTACTACACCTCCTGTAATGACCTCACTGCCAAGAATGTCACCCTCGGTATGTCCCGCCAGCCCAGGGGTAGAAGGGACAGGTCAGTTTAGAGAAGGGGAAGCTCAGGCACCTACAGGGGGGCAGCGTCTGTGAGGATGCTGGGCAGGATGGTGGCTGAGGCTGTGGGCTTCATCCTGTGGTCTGCCATCCTCCCACAGGGGAACGGAGTATGTGAGGGAGGGGGGGCAAGAGCAGACACAGCGGCCCAGGGCAAGAGTGGAGGGCCCCTCAGCTCCTCACCAGAAACCCCCAGAGCTGCCTGCTTATGTGTACCAAGGCTGGGCCTCGGGGGTCATGGCTCAGCATGGGCCAACCAGGTGGCCAGAGGCTGGGGCCAGGGGCTTTGGAGCCCTGTTGGTCCCCAGGAGCTGATGATGATGGGGAGGTTTCCATCTTGAGCCCGGGAGGTCACCCCAGCACCCCTGCCTCTTGCCTCCCACTGCTTCCCCCGCAGGGATGGTTGTCTGCAACTGGGTGGTCATCCTCAGTGTCTGCATTACTGTCCTCTGCGTCTTCGACCCCACGGGCCGCACCTTTGTCAAGCTGAGAGCCACCAAGAGGCGACAACGCAACCTCCGCACCTACAACCTTCGGTCAGTTGGCCTGCTGGCAGGCGGGTGCCCCGTGAGAGAGGTGCGGGCGGGTGGGTGGAGCTGGCCCCGGGCTTCCCACACCACCTAGCGACTTGTGTGGGCCATGGGCATCCGTTACGGTCTTAGCCACTCCCTGCCTCTGTTTCCCAGTCTGGAAAGTGGGAATAGTGGCAGCTCCTGTCTCACACTGCTACCACGAGATTGAAATAAAGTACGTGTTCATTAAATGGTGCCATTGTGACCCCTGGCACCATCTTCAGTGCTCTTAGCCACAGCAGTCATTGTAGCAGGAAGCATGCCTGAACCAAGCCAAGCACCGTGTGTACTAAGTGACAGCAGTTCTAGGATGAGGCTGTCAGCATCATCCCCATGATACAGACAGAGCTGGGACATGGAGACATTATGTGACTTGCCTGAGTGACACAGCTGGTATACAATAGGGCTAGGCTTAAGCCCGGGCTGTCTGGCTTTAGGATGCTTGCTCCTAACCACTCGGCTAGGCTGCCTCTAGGATTAAGGGGGCTGGAGAAGATTAATCAAGGAAGGCTTCCTGGACAGGCTAGGTTTTGCACGGTGTTTTGAAGGAAGGAGAACACTGTGCCATGGTAAAGAAAATGAGACTTACAGGGTCATAGTAATTCTTGTTTAGTGAAAGAAAAAGACTGGGGCGGGGGAGTGCTTCCGGGGGGGCATGGTGACTCTTGTTAATTGAGTTTCTACTATGACTTAGGTCCCGTCATGAGCCCTTTCCCACCATCAATCCATTGGATCTTTTCGCTGACCCTGGCGCCCTCAAGAGACTCTTCTACTGATGAAGGGTCCAAGCTCCACAGATGTTGGGTGCAGACCTGGCTCTCCCATCTCCAGGGCAGGGCAGTCCAGGGCCCTCAGCCAGGGCCCAGTGGGAACTCTGTTCACCCCACCCTCCTGCGGCTCTGCTTTCAGCTCCCCTCGGGGCCTCCACGTCAGCTTGGCATTGCAACCAGAGCCATACCCGCTCCTGGGCTGGCCACCTCCCAGCCCAAAATACCAGATCTTGGAGCCAAGGCCCCAGAGCTCATTTTCCCTCCCGGTGGAGCAGGCCATCAGCATTCATCCCATTTTGCTCATTCTGAGCATATGCCCCCACCTGACCTGGTTTCTGGGCTTCTGGGACCCTGGGACAAAAAATCTCCCCTCCCTGACTCTGGGTAATTGCCTTTGGGGCCCAGGGAAGCCAATGCCTTTGCAGTTGGGGGGCTGTCATTTTAATAAGAAAGTTTTCCTGTGGTTTCAGGCCCTGTGAGGCTAAGAGGCCTCAGAGCCCACAGCTCCCACCTGTTGTGTTTTCTTCAGCTCCCCGCAGGGGTTGGGAGGACAGCCTAGTCTGAGGCCTGGTGAGGGTGATCACCTCTCAGGCTGATCTCAACTGGTCTTCCCTTGGCTCTGAATCCAATAGTTTTTCTAACAAGGACATTTTTAAGCCTGCCTGCCCACCCTTCATCCTCTTCCAGGTTTGGGGACATGCACAAGCCTCATCGTGCCACACCGACAGGTTATTTTATCATCTGGAAGTCAGAAAGCTGCTTAAGTCCTGGCCCCTCTCTCCTTCCAGTGAAATCTGGTAGGGTTTGGGAGATGGGTTCCTCCCAGCTTTACTTCCTGGGAGCCTTGACCATGATCTTTGCAGGGGTGTCTGCCATGCCTTTGCTTTAGTGAGCCCCAGGGAAGAGGGGTGCTGGGTCCACGAGCTTGCTGTCCAGCTTCGGTATCTCTCTGCCTGTGTTCTCTGTAGCCTAACTGATGCATCAGGCCAAACCTGTCACTGGCTCCATCTGCCTCCTGGTGGGTGTAAGGAAGAGGTGGTGCAGGAAAGTGCACAGTCAGCACTTCCATCAGCCAGAGAGGCCTAGCAGGAAATACTCTCCAAAAGTTTAAAAGTCCATTCGATCAGGAAGGGTTAAAGAGTGTGATGCTCTGGGATGCCGGCTTGCCAGCATGTTTTTCCTTCATCAAGCTCTTGGCAGGTGGGATGTTGGTGTATGATGTAAGGCTGCCCGAATCCCTTAGAGCTGGTAGATTGCAGAAGCAGAAATTCCCTTGTACCCTCCTACCGTTTCCTAACCCCTCCTCTAGCCCTAGAAACTCTGTGGCCTTCCCTGTCCTTGGGGCCCACTGCCTTATGGAACCAGGGCTGTGTGAAGCAGCCCTTAGCTGCAGAAAGACGGCAACAGGCTTGGGAAGGAGGGCCTGGCCTCTCACTCCTGACGGATACTAAGTGCCTTGCAGGCATTCTGGGCCACCCGTGCCTTCCCCTACTGACCACCAAGCATCAGCATCTGAAGGGACTGGAGGGAGGAGAGGGCACATGCCACAAAAGCAAACCAGCCTCTTCTCGTTCAATCTGGAAACTTAAGTATTTAATGTTGGGTTTCTTAAACTTCTGCTCAAAACACATGGGCTTCTGGGCACCCAGCATGGGAAGGGCTTCTGTGGAGAATTGGCCAGCAGCTCTGCCTTTGGGTGCAGACTCTTGGACACCTGACTCCGTGTCAGAGCAGCTAGACACATTGGGGCTGGAGTGCAGGAATGGACAGGCACCAGCCATGTAGGTGAAAGGGGCCCCCAGAGGCGGCCTTGTCCCCTCTGATGTCACAGATCCAAGGAGTTGGAAGATGGCAGAGCCCCCTGTGCCTCTTAAACTTTTCCCGAATACAGAAAGGATTAGGTATCTGAAATCCTTTCAAGGAGAGCATGCCTGTCCAACAGCTCTGCTCCAGCGAACTGACCGAGAGGCCCAGCACCCTGCTGGGGTATCCCAGGGCTTGGGTTAAGCCGTTGGACACCTGCACCACAGGGCAGCCCCCGATTTGGGCTACCACCTCTGAAGCCCCCAGGGAATGCAGGTGTTCAGTCCACCAAAGGTTGGGAGCATGGCTGACCGTGTGCCAGCCTAGGCCAACAGGGGTCCCCTCAGGGAGTGCCATGCTGGCTGACGTGTCACCTGCTCACTGGCCACCCAGCTTTGGCCAGGCCCAGGCCTGTTTTCTCCTAGACCCTCTGCTGGGGCACCATTGGTGTGATCCTGGGAACAGGCTGCCCTGTTCCCATCACATCTAGGGCATGGCTCTTCTGGTCCCGCCCTCTGACCTCACACATACCAACTCTCTCTCCATTTGCAGGCACCGCTTAGAGGAGGGTCAGGCCACCAGCTGGTCACGCCGGCTCAAAGTGTTCCTCTGCTGTACTCGGACGAAGGACTCCCAGTCAGTAAGTCGCATCCCCAGGCTCACATCCTGCTGTCAGCCACTTAGGAGCCCTCACTCCTTGGCAGAGCTGGGGGTGGGGGTGGGCAGGGCTACTAGAAGGGTACTGGGTTTTAAGCAGGAGCAAGGTGACAACCTGTTATCCACTGACCGACTCCCTCCAGCATGTGAAACAGCCAATCCCTTGCTTTGGCAGGGGGACGGACAAGTGCCAAGACTTTTCATCCACCCCCTGGGAACCCAGAGCCTAGTTTAGGAGAGCAGATACTAAAAAATCAGGGTGACCCATATGCAAAGCAAAGCAGCGTGTCACCAGCTGCAAATGCCTCTGGAAGATCTGTCGCAGCTGTCAGGTGCTGAGCCCCAGACACACACAGCTGGCACTTCATACCTGGTGCTCAGAGGAGGAGCCAGAGGGGCCCGGTCTGTCAGTGCCAGGTTCTCCAAAGGAAGGCAGGCTCAGCCAAGGGTGGCTCCTGGAGGGGAGGTAGGGCCCTTGGGGTCCTTGAGGCAGAGCCACTGGTGCTGGCAGGGCCCTTAGAGACCACCTAGTCCCTACGTTCACCTGCCCCTCGTTTTGCAGATCAGACAGCTAAGCCCAGAGAGGTGGTTGACTTGCTCAGAGTCCCACAGCTAGTTAGTGGCAGAGCCAGGGAGGTCAAGAGACAACTCCTCTAAGCCAAGACAGCAAGTGCCCTCCATGAAGCCATCGGAAGCCTGAGTGGCTCCTTCCCATCAGCAGCCTCTGGTGAGCTCTAGAGTGAGTAATCAGGTGTAAGAAATCCCCCCTCTCCCTGAAGGCTCCCTGGTGGGTGGAGAGGGGGGTCTAGGGGGATACATCCCCCCTCCAGGGCACAAGGCAGAGTTAAGGCTGATGTTAGTAGAGCTTGGAGAAAAGGCAGGACATTGCAGGGAGGGATGGCCCAGGATCTGAGTCCTGTCAAACACTGGCCTGGGGATCAGGTCCAGCCCAGAGCATGTTTTGATCACTCTGTGCTGTGTTGCTTAAAATTTGAATTGAGTGCCAGCATGAAAAATCAGGGCATTCATATACAGTTTCATTTTTCTGGATCTGGCAGTGTGGGCCCCTTGCGGGGCAGTCAGCCGGAGCGAGTAGTAGCTAGCTCCATTTGGCCTCATTAGGCCTTTGAGTTTGCAACCCCTGATTTTTCTTCTCTTACAAGTGCCAGGCACTCAAGAGCGAAACCCAGCAAGAGAACCACTTGCCATGAGTTTACTCCCATCACAGCCTCCCCTGACAGGTTAGGGAAGAGGCTCCAGACTTGCACTTGGACTCAGGTGGGAAGGATGCTGAGCACATGGACGGGCCTGGCTGCCTCTGCCTATGTGCCTCCTGCATCCTGCCCTGGGCTCAGGCTGGCCCGAGGACCAGGCTTATGGGGAAGCCAGAGGGGCCACTGACCCAGCCTCACAGCCTCCTCCAGTCACATCACGAGGGTCCCTGAGTCTGTAACTATGGGGAGCTGGGGGAGAGGGCCTGACACCCGGAAGCTCAGCCCTCAGGAGGCCTTTCAAGGTCACAGCCAGTGGGAGGTGGGAAGAAACTCAGCGTGGGGAGGCAGCAGCCAGGAGCTCAGTTTCGGCTTCTCTGCTAGAGAGAAAGGCGGAGGAGAAACAAGCCAGGCCGAGCAGGCCTTGATTCCTAGTGGCTTGGGAAAGAACAGGAAATGGCTCACGTTGGCATCTGTGCGTGGTAGGAGGTGATGGTGAGTGCTGTAGGAGCTCTGAGGACAGAAGAGGGCCGGGAGGTGGAGGACGGACAAGGTTGGTGGCTGTCCCAGACAGCTCTGGCCAGGTCTGCGGAGGCCAGGAGCCCAGGCTAGGACCCTCGGGGTCACGGCTGTGGAAGGCCACATGGGGTTGGGCCTGGCTTGTGCCGTGCAGGTGCCAGGGGCAAACTGGCACTGGGCCCACGGCAGACCCCCAGCATGGAGGGATTCACGCCCCATCTCTCGCCCTCTTTCCGCTCCCCTGTCCCTGCTTCCCACCCCCCCATCCCCCCACCCCCCGCCCCGGACCTCACAGGACGCCTACTCAGAAATCGCCTACCTCTTTGCCGAGTTTTTCCGAGATCTTGACATCGTGCCATCCGACATCATCGCAGGCCTGGTGCTGCTCCGGCAGCGGCAGCGGGCCAAGCGCAATGCCGTGCTGGACGAGGTGAGCGCCCACCCTCCTCCAGGCCTCTCCCCACTGCCCTGCTGCCACTGCTCCTGCTCCTCAGGGTCCCTCAGGTTGCCCCCTGATGTCAGCTCCCCTTCCTCTCCCCCCGGCTCATCCCCTCAGCAACCCCTCCTGGCCTTGGCTTGAGCGACTTCCCTCTGCTGGGCCAGTCACAGGAAGCTTCTAACCACAGGGCCCTCCTGAATGATGCTCAGTGCTTCACCCTTCTGCACCTGCCTCCACCCCGACCCCAACACCCCAATCCTAGCTGAGGTCTCCTGGCATGCCCTACAAACCATGTGACCTTCAGCCTGGTCAGAAATGCCCCAGAAGCAGGGGAAGGGCGGGGGGGGAATTGATGCTTATGGTAGAAGGGGAGCAACTGGAAATGTGAGGAGACCTCAGATTTGAGAAGAACTAGAAACCACACCCTCCTTTGGGTGTTCAGGCCCTTGGGAAGCAGGCAGAGCCTGGGGGGCCTGGAGCACCTTTCCCAGCCACGCACCTGGACCCGGAGCAGCCACCTCCACGCATGGTTTTACAGGCGAACAACGACATTTTGACCTTCCTGTCTGGGATGCCAGTGACCAGAAACACCAAGTATCTCGACCTCAAGAACTCGGTTAGTCAAAACAGCCCGGGGCCCCTCTCCCTGTGCTGGGGTGGCCTGAGGAGAACACCTGCCCAATCCCCTGACAGTGCAGGCTACATCTGCTCCTCCGTGAAGCCTCCTGCAGCTCTCCATGGAGCCTGTCTCCTCAGTTCACACCCCTTCCCCCTGAGGACTGCCCCCATCACGTGGCTTCCATGGTCAGAGCCCTGGAATTGGCTTCCCCACGCTCAGCATGTTTGGTTCTGGCCCCTTGAGACTCTAAAGTGCCTCAAAGGGGTGAGCTGCTTATAGGGTTGCTGCTGCTGTCATCCTAAAAGGCAGCATGACATAACTCATTGGCTTCGAGCTCGTCTGAGCAACGGAACCTCTTCTCAGGCATCTGTACTAGAAACCCAGTGTTTCCCAGGGAAAGGTGGGGCCGGTCTTCTGGCCCAGGGAGGGCACTGTGTGGCCTGGGCTGAGACTGGCCAGCGGCCTTAGGAGCAAACTGATTCAGGGATGCATCAGCTCCGCCACCGTCACTGTGACCTTGAGCAAGTCCTCCATCCCCTCTGAGCCCGTTCCTGCATGGGTCATGGTGCTGGGCACACCTTCCACCCAGAGCTCTAGTGGGGAGGACCTGAGCCATTCTGAGTCTACTATCTCCATCGGGACTTAATAGGAAGGATTCCTCCCTTGTATCCAAATCTCCTAGAAAAGCCTCCAGTCTCTGCCTGTTCCCACCACCCAAGGCAGGTGTGTGTACCCCCGCTGCAGGTGGCCCAGTCCAGCTCCCGTGGGTCACTCTGGGCTCTCTCCCCACCTGAAGGGGGAGGGGGCGGAGGTGGGCCTCAGAGCCCTGAGGTGCTGGAGTCCCTGCCTGCCACTTGGGTAGATGGGCCAGCACCCCACCCTCCAGCCGGAGCAGCTCCAACCTGCAGGGAGGATAATTGCCTTCTCCAGCTTGTTCCTAAAGAGCAGACAGAGCTGGCCCGGGGAAGCTTCCAGCCCTCTGGGCCCTTATTAAGGTGATACTTATTGCACTTCAGAAGATGACTAATCACCTGTTTTAACTTTTACAAGGTGACTAATCCCCCCTAAGTGCAGGAGCCCTCCAGTGCCTGGCACGCCCAGGACACCTGTGCCTCCTGCCTCCTTTGGGCTGATAACAGGAGCCAACGGCCTCAGACACTGGGTTTCAAACTGGCGCCTTTCTCGGCAGAGATCCCAGTCGGCTCCAGATGTCCCTGGGGAACCAAATGAATCTCCCCAGCTTTGCAGACAAAGAACCTGCAGGCTGAGATAGGGTTGATGACTTATCCCATCACCCAGTGTCTACAGGGTCAGATACCCCCCAGCTGGAGGGCCCAGGGCCTCTCAAGGCTAAACTTCCCTTGCCAGGCTTGATTGTGGAGGAGGGGTGATTACCACTCACCCCTTCTCTAGAAAACAGGCAAGGAAATCGATCCAGTGCTCCGAGTGTTTTTCTGTCCCCAAATCATTAATTCTGAGGTTGGAGCATCAGTACAGGTCCCAGGAGGCTTCGTGCTCTGGTTGCATGGAGATAATTAGGGAAATGCAATTATCATCTGGAGGAGCAGCCCTTCCTCCAAAGCAGGAGCAGGGTCAGGCCTGCAGTCCTTGGGGAGGCTAGAAGGGCCACTCCCTCCTCCACCCAGGGGAGCCATTCGGCCTACAGGCCGTAGGCAGGAAGGGCAAGAGGTGACCGCCTTTGCCTCCTTTCTTCCAGCAAGAGATGCTCCGCTATAAAGAGGTCTGCTACTACATGCTCTTTGCCCTGGCCGCTTACGGGTGGCCCATGTACCTGATGCGGAAGCCTGCCTGTGGCCTCTGTCAGCTGGCACGGTCCTGCTCGTGAGTACCCCTGCCCCATCCTTCCAGCTGGCCAGCATGTGTGGAGGAGCAGAGGTCCTGAGGCTGGGCCAGCCTGTGTGAGAGTCTCCCGAGACAGACTGTGCCTGCCCCCACCTCCCCTGTGGTCTGAGGCCTGCATTGCTTCTCTTCCCCACCACCTCTGGGCCTCGACCTTTCTAGTTCTGCATTCTCCTTAGGTGGGGAAGAGCTCAGGCTTTGGGATCACACAGTATTTGGCTTGAATCCAGACTTTGTCACTTACCACCTTGGGCAGGTCACCCTACCTCTGCAAGGCTCAGTTTCTTGATCTGTAAAATGGGGCTGGCAATACATACCTCCTGGAGTTGTTTTAAGAGGATTCCATGAGAGTCACCCAGCCTCTGGCTCTGCTAGTTCCCTCCTGTCCCTATCTGCCCCACTCAGCCACTCCCCTCTACCTACATCCTTCTTTCTGCTGTTCCTGACCTGTGCTCTGCCTTTCCCAGTCCATGGAGGCCTCTAGAGGGCATCGAGAAGGTCCTTTAGTGAAAGACTTTGAAGCTCTTCACAGGAAATTGGCAAGGCACCTGCCCCAGACCTGCCCACAAGCCCCATCTCTGGGGGCCGGGTGGACCCCCTGCTTTCCTAAGTGGGCCAGAGGAGGGCACAGTTCCAGGAGGGGAACTGGGCTTGGCGTCTCCACTCTCAGCCCAGCCCAGACAGAAGGAAGGCTCCCTGGCTTCCTGGTCGAGAAAGGGTGGCACCCCATCTGTGACACCCCTGCTGCCACTGGGGCAGCCACACCCTTCCTGCAGTGCTCTTCATTTCTGGGGAGAGCTGGGTGGCTCTTGGGACCTTGTTCTTCCCATCCCCCAGTGACTCACAGAGTGAGTGGACCACCCTCCCCATGCCTTTCCACAGCTGGCATTCCTCCCAGTGTCCTTGGGCATCCCTGCCACTGCTGAGGAGCTTCTCAAAGTGAACACCAGACCAGGAGTCTGGAGACCTGGGCTCTGATAGGCCCTGCTCCGTTACCACTGGGACGGTGGGGACAACATCTATGCAGGCAGTGTCTGTCCCGCCGGCCCGTGTGGTATTTCAGAAGCCAGGGAACGGCTGGTAAGCTGGGCACTCAAGGTGATCTGCAGACAGGAGGGATGCTGCTGTCCATCAGCTTCCCAGGGCTTTGAGGAGAAAGAAGACCATCCTCGAGTCCTGGTGTCTGTCCCTGAAGACACCAGTGGTGGCCACATACCAACTGCCTGAGAAAAGGAGTTGCTCGCAGACCCAGGCCAGCCCCCACTTGGCCCAAGTCTGTGGGAGCAGCCCCAGTGTGTGTTGAAGTGGTCACCCGCCCCAGGCCCGGTAGCTTCCAGGGGCTGGAGTTTTCTCAGTGAGGCCTCTCTTTTTTGGGGAGTATGTAACAGTCCCTTAGGTACTGCTTGGGTGAGGACAAAGTTCTCAGCATCACCAAAACTCAGGATTCTTAATAAAAATCTCCGCTGTCCTCTCAAGACAGCGGCCTGCAAGGTCTGGCTCCAGGGCCCGATCTGCTGGGTGCTGACTCCCCCTGGTGGCCTGAGGAGCAGCTGCACCCCAGCAGGGTGCCCCCTCCGATGCTCAGCTGTTCATTTGGAGGAACCTACTATGTGCCTGGGGCTGGGGCTAAAGCTATAAACCAAGCAGAGCAAACCCTGTCCCGTGGAGCCACTGCCTGGTGGGGAGGTATGGACAGTACACAGACCAGGACACATAGCCGGTAGGAGCCATGGACGCTTTGGGGAAAAACAAGCCGGGTGTGTTGTCAGGCTGGGGAACTCTGGCAGGGCGCTGGCTGTGCTAGAGAAGGTATCCAGGTGGACCTCACTACAGCATCTGAGCAGAGGCCCGAAGGAAGGGAGAAGTCCTGCCATGCAGTCTGGCCGAGGCATCCAAGGGCTGGTAGGAGAGCCAGTGTGGCTGGAGGGAAGTCGGGGTCAGTGAGCCAGAGCACTGGGGCCAGAGGGGGAAGTGCCATTGCCCCTTGCAAGGACTCCAGCTTTTACAGTGGTTGAGAAGGGCATCACTGTCGGGTTTTGAGTGAAGTGACGTGGCTTGACTTACATCTCAGAGGGTGACTCCAGCTGCCAATTGAGAATGTCAAGGGCAGGACACCTGGGTGGCTCAGTGGCTGAACGTCTGCCTTCAGCTCAGGGCGTGATCCTGGTCCTGGGATCGAGTCCCACATCAGGCTCCCTGCAAGGAGCCTGCTTCTCTCTCTATCTGCCTCTTTCTTTGTGTCCCTCATGAATAAAGAAATAAATAAAATCTTAAAAAAGAGAGAGAGAGAATGCTGAGGGCAAGAGTAGATGAGGGAGACCAGCCAGGAGGTCACCACAGCACTCCAAGGCAGAGATAATGGTGGAAGGGGTGGGCACGAGGGAAAGTGGTTGGAGTCTGTTCTGAATTTGAAGGCAGAATGAGCTGGTGACAGGCTGTGGGATGGGAGGTGGGACGAGGACCTGAAGCCAGCTCCAAGTACGGGGCTGGGCAATGAGCAGCCAGGCATGGAGGGCTCAGGGAGCATGCGGGGGGCGGGGGGGGCTGGTGGGGACTGGGACCTGGAAAGATGACATGGGGGCATCTGGAGGCTGGGAGCAGGGCAGGTGGTTCTGTAGCTCAGAGGCGGTGCTTAATGCCAGAGACAGTGTCACTGTGGCCAGGGATGAGCCAGGGAGGCCACCAGTGAAGGAAGAGCAATCCAGGGGTGAGGTGGGGAGAGGGAGAGGCCCACCAGGTCCCCTGCTGCCAGGAGGCCAAGTAGAGTGAAGACTGTGGGACTCCTCGAGGGAGGTTCGAGAGAGGCTGGTGGGGACAGTTGCCCCCGGGGCCTCTGAGCCCCCTGCCACCCCTTGCCAGGTGCTGCCTGTGTCCCGCGCGGCCCCGCTTTGCCCCAGGAGTCACCATCGAGGAGGACAACTGCTGTGGCTGCAATGCCATTGCCATCCGGCGTCATTTCCTGGATGAGAACATGACTGCGGTGGACATAGTATACACCTCCTGCCATGACGCGGTGAGGGGCCACACGTCCTCCCCAGCCTTTGTCCTCTGTGGTCACAGGGGCAGGTGGGGCTGGGGCCTGGCCCCCCTCCCTTCCCCACAGCCTGGCCTGCTCCCCCTCCGGGGCTAGGAAGTGGTCCCGGACCCTACACCCAGCCCCAGGGCTTCTCAGCCCAGCCTTCTAGGGGACGGGATGGAGGGACTAAGCAGTGAAGCACTGTGGGGGGGGGGGGGGCGGGGGGGGCGGTCTCTGTAGACTCTGCAGGCAGGACAGCAGCCATCAGGTGGGAGGGGAGCTGAGAATGCAGGGTCGGCTGTGTGCCAGGTGGGGAGGGATTCCTTGGCCGGGAGACCTGCTTAGGTCACTGCCCAAGCCTGGCCCCATCCCAGGGCCATTTGGCTCACAAGCCACCCTCATCCTAGGTCTATGAGACCCCCTTCTATGTGGCAGTGGACCATGACAAGAAGAAGGTGGTGATCAGTATCCGGGGAACCCTTTCCCCGAAGGTATGCTGCCCATGGCTCCCAGCCCACCCCTCCCAGTGCCCAAGGGGTGTGCCTCTCCCTTTCTGTCCTCCTCACCCCACCCCTCACCTGTCCTCTCTCCACAAGGATGCCTTGACAGACCTGACTGGTGATGCCGAGCGCCTCCCTGTGGAGGGGCACCATGGGACCTGGCTGGGACACAAGGTACTCCTCCTTCGGAGCCCCTGAAGCCCCTTGCCTTCTCTCCTCCCCTGCCAGCACTCAGACCCATCCTGTCGTTGGGATGGGGGTTCCCCCGGGAGAGATGGATCAGAGGAGTCTGGATTCATCTAGAAGGTCCACTGTGCCCTCCCCCCCCCCCCCCCCCCCCCGCACAGTCCTGCCCAGCCCAGATCCTGTCCCAGAGGAGCCTGAAGAGGCAGCTGGGAAGAGACTGACTTATGTTACACACACAACTCTTTTGAGCCTCAGCTTTATCACCTGTGAAATGGAAATGATGTGGTAAAGTGTCCACAGCCCCCACAGCCAGGTTGCTAGGAGGGCCAAAGGGGAAACAGTTGGGACAGGATTGGTGAGTCTCCAGTCGCTGGTTTTGCTGGTCTCTAAAAGGCCTCCCTCCCAGGGCACCTGGTGGCGCATTCATTGAAGCGTCTGATTCTTGGTTTCGGCTCAGGTCACGAGCTAAGGGTCATGAGACCCAGCCCTGTGTCAGTCTCCTCGCTCAGCACAGAATCTGCTTAAGACTCTCTCTCTCCCTCCCTCTGCCCTCCCCCTGACGCCCAGGGAATGGTCCTCTCGGCTGAGTACATCAAGAAGAAGCTGGAGCAGGAGATGGTCCTGTCCCAGGCCTTTGGGCGAGACCTGGTGAGGCATTTTCCCTGCCAGGGAGCCCTGGCCATGCCAGCTCTGCCTCCCGCAAGGCAACACTGGGGGGCAGGGTGCCTACATGGTGGAGCTTCCCCCACCCCCTCTGACCCCTTCCTCTTTTGTACAAGCATTCCTTGGGCTCCCCTGTCCAGCCCCACCTGGTTATGAGCACCTACTCCATGCCAGAACTGGAACAAAAATGGCTCTGGCCAGGGGCTTCAAAATACCAAGCAGGCAACAAAGAAAAGTAATTACAGAGCCCACAGGAAGGAAGGGTGTTGGTTTGGTGGGAGCAATCTGGATCCTGCCCACCACCTGCTCCCTGGGCAGGCGATCCCCAAGGTGCTGCCAACTGCCCTTCCCAAAGCCAGGTAGTCCCTGGCCTCAGGAGGCCCCAGTCTGGTTGTTGGGGCACAGAAATTGGGGCACGCGAGCAAACGATTGTAATAGAAGAAACTCTCCCTGGAATGTACATTTATCACAGTGAAGCGTAATCACCGTACGTGAAGGTCTTCCACCAGTGTAGATGCTGCGAGCCTCTCCCGGCAAATCTGAAAGTGCTTCTCCAGGGTGATCCTCTGAACAAGATTTGGAAGGATGAGTAGGAGTCTGTTAGAAGGGTCTCCCCAAGAGGTTACGCCTGTGAGTCTAGGTCGGCTCTCCCTCTGCCCCGGCAGCCACACAGCACAGTGTCAGGATCGGGAAAGAACCTGACTGCTGTCAGCCCTCCACTCAGCGAGGCAGGGCTCTCCGCCTTCTCTTGGTTTTCAGGGCCGAGGAACCAAACACTACGGCCTGATTGTGGTGGGCCACTCCCTGGGTGCAGGCACCGCTGCTATCCTCTCCTTCTTGCTGCGCCCCCAGTATCCTACCCTCAAGTGCTTTGCGTACTCCCCGCCAGGGGGCCTGCTGAGGTGAGTAGCCTGGGGCCTGAGAGTTGGCTTGGGTAACAGGAGGGGCAAAAGACTTGGGAGCTGGCCTGGGCAGTCTGGCTTCTGGTCTGGGGGCCTGAGAATGGCCTGGTAAGTGGAGGGAGGGGTGCTCTGTCGAATGCCAGGCAGACTCCAGATCTACACCCGGTAAACCCTCACTGGTAGGAAGGGTGCAACAGGGAACAGGCAGCCCAGCCTGGCAGCTGTGGGCTCCCCAGAGGGCCTTGAATCCAAACACTCACTACAGGAGTGCTGGAGCAGGGCCCCGTCACCACCCCTGCCTGAGCACCCCCTGGCTTCCTTTGCAGTGAGGACGCCATGGAGTACTCCAAGGAATTTGTGACGGCTGTGGTTCTGGGCAAAGATCTTGTCCCCAGGCGAGTCGCAAGTCACAAGTGGCTCCCTCTCACCATGTCCTGGCCAGCTGTTCCTCCTTCCTCAGGGCCTCTTCCTCGGATTCCCATCTCCCAGGGGGATCCCAGAGCCTCCAGAGCGAGAGGACAGGTGGCCCCACCCTGCTTGGCCTCCCTTCCCTGGCTAGGTCCTGCTAAGCTGCAGACTCACCCCTACCCGCCCCTCCTACCCTGTGACCCTGGTGGCATGGTCTTCTCGATTCTGTGGCTGCCGTGTGCCTGCCCCGCTGCCCCCACGCCCCATACCTCTCCTGGTCCCTGGCCGGGCCAGGTTGATACCCAGCTTGCTTCCTTCCCCAGGATCGGCCTCTCCCAGCTGGAAGGCTTCCGCAGACAGCTCCTGGACGTCCTCCAGCGAAGCACCAAGCCCAAAGTGAGCCCCTGCCCCTCTGTCCTGCTCGGGCATGCTGGGCCTTGGGCACCTCATCTGTCTCATGCCTTGCCTATCCCTTGGCACAAAGCACAAGAGGGCCCAGCCATGAGAGGCCAGGCTGGGTGTGGCTGGTGTCCCAGGAACCCCAAGCCATCAAATTCCCAACACCTCCAGGCGCATCTCACCTCCCCCACCGCCCTGTCCTTGTACAGAGGGGGAAACCGAGGCCCAGAGCGGGCAAGGGACTTGCTTTTACTCACACACACTGTCAGGACTGGGACCAAGGGCTCCTGAGTCTTGGCCCCATCACCCAGAGCTGCCTAAAGTCAGGGAAAAGCAGGCCCGAGGCTCGGTGCTTCAAGCTTATGACAGCAAGTCCTCTGCTGAGCCCACGGCAGTTCCCCAGACTCCACAAGCCTGGATGCTCCCACTGGAGGGGGGCTGGGTGCAGTTTGTTGCGATGTTCCACTGTGGCTGAGGAGAGGCTCAGCCATGCCTCAACCCTTATCAGGTGTCCGAGGACACAGGGGCCTCTTCCTGTGGCAAGCTGGCCTCAGTGTGCCAGGCAGGCAAGGGTTCTGTGGCCAGGGGCCCCAAGGCAGGCGGGAAGGGACTAACTTGGACCAGCATGTCCTCTGTGAGCCCCAGGCTGGCCCCTGCCCCATTAACCATCATCTCTGCCCAGTTTGGACTGTTCCTAGTCTTGGTGCCCATGACCTTCCAGCAGGCAGGGCCACGGGCCAGGCACCAGTTGGCAGGGCGGGCAGGGCAACAAAGCCTTAGGGGGCCAGGCCTGCCTGCAGGAGTCTGGTTCCGGAAGGTAGAACTGCTCCTGTCAGCCCCAGGCCTGTGCGCTCGTCAGGCCCAGGAGGCCAGGGGGCTGGGAGCCAACCCAGACGTGGCCAGGCCTCATAGGTACAGCTGGACTAAACTTCGGGCTCTGCAATGTCTCCAGTGAAATGACCTAGAACAATCCTTTCCCTTTGCTGGGCTGTTTCCCCATCCTCCAGATAAGGCCTTGACTGGTCTTCCAGCCCTGTTCTAGCCCTAAAATTCAACACTGTCATGTCACCTGTCCTTGGCATCTTTTCAGCCATCATGGCCACCATATGCCTTAGCCAGTGCCTCGTCAGGAGGGCACTGTTCTTCCCATGTCCCACGGCCATCCCAGCTCCCACCTGTTACCTCCGAACCCCCTTCTGAGGACCCTTCTGCCGCTGCCCACCCAGCCAGCCCTGCTCAGCTCTGTCCTCATCTCCCCACCTTGCCCTGCACAGTGGCGAATTATTGTGGGGGCCACCAAATGTATCCCCAAGTCGGAGCTGCCCGAGGAGGTTGAGGTGGCCACCCTCTCTAGTACACGGCTCTGGACCCACCCCAGCGACCTGACCATCGCCCTGTCAGCCAGCACCCCTCTCTACCCACCCGGCCGCATCATTCACGTGGTCCATAACCACCCAGCAGAGCAGTGCTGGTAGGTGCTGCATGCGATCCTGGGCAGCTGGGGTGTAGGGGATGGGGCTGTGGTCCTGCTTTGTCTCCCCCTGGGACTGGGGGCAGAGGCTGGGAGATGATGGCCTAGGACGCGGGGGCGGGGGTGTCTCCTTTGGGCCTGGAAATGAAATAAAAGACCAGTCCAGAGCAGGACCCCAGGCTCTTCTCTTGACAGCCCCAGCCTTTGTCCCCAGTGTCAGGCCTTCCCTGGTGTCCCCACTTATGGTCCTTTTCAAAGCAGATGCCCTGGAGGGGTCACCCTGAGACCTCAGTGGTCACTTGGCATCCCCTCTGGGATTAGTTGGCAGCAGGGGGGGTGGGGAGGGTGGTAGGAGAGAGATGTGGGCCAGTAGTACATAGGCCTCTCCCACTTCATACTCTTTCAGAGGGTGGGGCTTGGACCCTCTGGCCCAGTGACAGAAGGCTTGTGGGCCGGGCCTCTCCCAGGCACAGGCAGGTAGTAGGGTGTGTAGGGACTATGGCTGAGGCTCATTTGACATAAATGTTCCTGGGCAGCCCTGGGGGGGCTTTAGCGCCACCTTCAGCCGAGGGCGTGATCCTGAAGACCACCCGGGATCGAGTCCCACATTGGGGTCCCTGCATGGAGCCTGCTTCTCCCTCTGCCTCTCTCTCTCTCTCTCTCTCTATCTCTATGGGTCTCTCACTAATAAATAAGTAAAATCTTTAAAAAAATGTTCCTGGCTCCCGTGGGGGTAGGGGTAAGGGCTCAGGGTGAGGCAGGAGCAGGGAGCCCAGGGACCACCCACCCTCAGCTTCCCTCCGGTCCCTCTGCCCTCCAGCTGCTGTGAGCAGGAGGAGCCCACATACTTCGCCATCTGGGGCGACAACAAGGCCTTCAATGAAGTGATCATCTCGCCGGCCATGCTGCATGAGCACCTCCCCTATGTGGTCATGGAGGGGCTCAACAAGGTGAGCCCCTGGGCAGCCTGGGCACTGACGCCTCATTAGAACCCTGCAGCGCTCTGCTGGCCGCACCTCCGTCCACGTGGGACAGGCAAGGGTGCGGACGCTCCGGGAAGTGGTCAGAACTTGTGTTCTGGCCCCCGCACCCCTGCTGTCCACACCACCAGGTGGGCCCCACGGCGGGGAGGGGTCTGTCTGGGAGACCCCCAGGGACCTGGCCCTTGACAGATGCACAGCCAAGCAGGGGCATCCACAGACATCACCTGGCTGCAGAAAGCCTGGCCGTAGGGAAGAAGGCCAACTCGGCCCATCTGTGGGCCAGGCATGATTACAGGGCCAGTCCCGGGCCTTCCTGGTGGAGCAGGGACCTGGGCTCCTCAGCAGGCATGGGGCTCAGCCCACCACATGCGAGTCTGGCCTGTTGCCCTCTGCCCCCACATGTGATTGTCACCCCTCCACCACCACCACCAGCTTGCCCGACCTGTCCCCAGGTGCTGGAGAACTACAACAAGGGGAAGACAGCCCTGCTTTCTGCTGCTAAGGTCATGGTGAGCCCCACTGAGGTGGACCTGACTCCTGAGCTCATCTTCCAACAGCAGCCGCTGCCAACAGGGCCTCCCTTGCCCACCGGCCTGGCCCTGGAGCTTCCCACCACGGACCACCGAAATAGCAGCGTCAGGTGAGCCCTGTTGCACAGCCCCACCCTGTGTGTTCCAAGCTTGAATGCCTTTGTACACATATACATGCACGTGCTAGCCCCACTGGTGTTCGCACAGCTCTGCACTCATGTGCAGGAGGACTTGACGGTGCCCCTCTGCTTGCAGTCGCCGGGGCTGCTCCCGTTGCCCACAGCTTGCCTTCACTGAAGCCCACGTGGGATAGTGGCCTTCTAGGGATGCACAGACCCGGAGCCACAAGCACACAGGTTCCCTCATGGCCGTGTAGCCCCAAACAGGTGGATGCCCGTGTGCTTATATACACACACACGTGTGTATTTGTAGTGACACTTACACATGCACATACATATGTGTTCATAAACGGTAGCTCTCCGCGCAGAGAGCCCCACGCAGGCATGCTCCTGGGTAGGACATCCAGCAAGTCAGAGGCTGAGAAGCGCACACGGCATGCCAGGATGGCGGCCGTGCACCGGAGTGCAGGAGTGCACCTGTATGCACACGGAGCCACACAGACACATATTTGGGCCACCTGCCGTACCGACGCCTGGTTTGCACACTCTACACATGACACAGAGCCATGCGCCCTTGCTCCCAGACCCACACACATTCCATATTCACACACACTCTTACTGGGGTTATCTCTTAAAGGGTGGCTCCTGGGGGGTAGGAGTCTTCCTGCTTCTCTGGGACCCTTCCAGCCCAGGTCACAGATTTGGCCAGGAGGCTGCTCCAAAGGGTGGTCGCCAGATCCAGGCTCTTGGTGGGGACACCTGGACATCCCTCCTTGCCGTTGGTGTGTTTCCAGCGCATGCCCACAGGAGGGAACCAGTGTGCACCGGCAGCAGTTGTTGCATTCCTCCCCCCACACACTTCCCATTTCCCTGTTCTTCCAGCGGGGTTTCTGGGGGTTCTAACCCGTGGCCCAGCTGGGAGGGACTGCAGTGTGAGGAAGAAAGCCAGCTCAGCCCCCAGAGAGGCACCAAGGGGTGCTGCCCTGAGGGAACCAGTGGGGGCGGCCCTGGGCAGCGGTCACTCCCATTCCCCTCTCCCCTCCCCCCATGGCCTGCTGAGTGGCCTGGGGCAGCCGCTGTCTCTGGGCTCCAGGCTCCTTCGGCCTTCAGTGCCCCCACCCACAGCATCAGCCCTTTTGCCTTCTGTCCTGGGCTCTTGCCAGTTGCTTTTTAAAAATAAGGGTCTCTGCCCAACGCTCTTGAATGACCGCTAAGTTAACTCTCCCCTCCTCCCCTCCGCAAGCTCCCTGCAGCCCGGGAGGGGAGGGGGCCTGTGTCTCTGCCTTTCCTGAGTCTCTCCCCGCTCACACACCTCCCCCCGCCCCCGTAGGAGCAAGTCCCAGTCTGAGATGAGCCTGGAGGGCTTTTCGGAGGGGCGGCTGCTGTCCCCGGTGGTGGCGGCAGCGGTGACCCGCCAGGACCCCGTGGAGCTGCTGCTACTGTCTACCCAGGAGCGGCTGGCAGCGGAGCTGCAGGCCCGGCGGGCACCCCTGGCCACCATGGAGAGCCTGTCCGACACGGAGTCCCTGTACAGCTTCGACTCCCGCCGCTCCTCGGGCTTCCGCAGCATCCGCGGCTCACCCAGCCTCCATGCTGTGCTGGAGCGCGACGAGGGCCACCTCTTCTACATCGACCCCACCATCCCTGAGGAGAACCCATCCCTGAGCTCGCGCACGGAGCTGCTGGCGGCCGACAGCCTGTCCAAGCACTCACAGGACACGCAACCCCTGGAGGCAGCCCTGGGCAGCGGGGGCGTCACCCCCCAGCGGCCCCCCAGCGTGGTGGCCAATGACCAGGAGGAGGAGGAGGGGGGCGGGGGGGTGGCCCCCGGGGGAGAGTTGGCGCTGCACAACGGGCGCCTGGGGGACTCGCCCAGCCCTCAGGTGCTAGAGTTCGCCGAGTTCATCGACAGCCTCTTCAACCTAGACAGTAAGAGCAGTTCCTTGCAGGACCTCTACTGCATGGTGGTGCCCGAGAGCCCCACCAGCGACTATGCTGAGGGCCCCAAGTCCCCCAGCCAGCAAGAGATCCTGCTCCGTGCCCAGTTTGAGCCCAACCTGGTGCCCAAGCCCCCGAGGCTCTTCGCTGGCTCAGCCGACCCCTCCTCGGGCATCTCACTCTCTCCCTCCTTCCCGCTCAGCTCCTCGGGTGAGCTCATGGACCTGACACCCACAGGTCTCAGCAGCCAGGAGTGCCTGGCAGTGGACAAGATCCGGACTTCCACCCCCACCGGCCACGGGCCCGGCCCCGCCAAGCCAGACGACCTGGTTATCTCAGCACGCTAGCACCCCAGGAGTGGCTGCCGGCCGAGGCCCAGGCCAGAGCAGGTGGCCCCTCAGGCTCCTGGTGGCTGCCCCCAGGGCCAGGCTGCTTTGTGGAGAGGCCCCTAGGAGCCAGTTTAGCCTCAGGCATGGGGCACTGCTGCTGAGCTGGGGGTCCGCATCCCTACCTCAGCTTAGGACCACCAGGTGGCCCGGATCTAGGTCCTCCAGACTGGGGAGAAGGTGAAGCAGGGAGAAGCCTGGGGCAGCCTGCCAAGTGGGCAGGGCAGCACTGGCCCCTCAGCCTGACTACGCCACAGGATGGCCAATGGGCATGCTGACTCCCCATCACTGCCCTCTGCTGCTCTCACAGGGCCGAGATGGAGAGCAGCCCTCTCCCCACACCTTCACATTTGTGGCCCAGGCTGGCAGCTGCCCTGGCCACCTCCCCTAGATCTGGTGCCTGCTGGCCAGCCCCCTGGGATAACCCCACACCAAGGTGGCCCGCAGTGCTGTGTATGTTTACAGATGCTGCTGGGCTGGGCTCAGGATGTGTCCTGGGCTTGCAAGCCCCCTCCCGCCACCCCCTCACCCCAGCCTCTTCCTGTGTTTTGAGCAGGGAGGGGAAGCAGCCTGACTGCACAGAGCCCAGGGCAGCCACGGGGCCTGGAGGAGGGTGAGGTCAAGACTACCCCTCCTCTGCTTGGTGCCCGTCATGTCGATCCTTCTGGCAGCAGGTCCTGGGCACCCTGGCTTGCCCCATCTGCCTGTTACTTCCTAGCTTGCCTTCTATCCTCCAGGGATCCTGGCCACTCACAGGGTGGAAGGCACAGGTGTGACCACTCCTGGCTGCAGAGTCCGTGCCCTGGGAAGAAGGAGGGCGCCCAAATCCCCCTTCCTCTGAGGGCCCCATGTAACCCCTTTATATCACCCCTCTTCCCCCACCCAAGCAGCCTCAGGCCCTGGGATCTAAAACCACACATGCCTCAGCTCCTCCTCACTGGCCTGAGCTCTCTCCTGGTGGTAGGGCTTTCTTCCCTCCCACCCTTGAGGTCCTGTTGGCAGGAAATGGGGCCAAGAGTGGGGAGTTGTGGGACTTGGCTAAAGGGGGAGCAGGAGGGCCAGAGGCTCTGGGGCTTTCCCGGTTTAGCCGGAAGCCGCCACAGCCCCTGCTTGAGGGGGGTTCCTTCCCTGCTAGTTTGGGGGGGGCAAGGGGAGTTGGAGAGTGGCCTGTCCCCAGAAGCCGTGGGTAGAAGGTTGTGCATGCGTGGGGCATGTCTGTGCATGTGCATGAGTGTGCGCCACTCCTGAGGAAGGGGCTGCTGGGGGCACCCACCCACTGCACCCCACCTGCCCTGCCTGCTTGCTACCCCTCCCCAGCCCACCAAGAAAATAAACTAGGATGGGGGCCTGTGCACAGGGGGCCATAGGATGAGCTCAGTTTCAGACATTGCCATCCCCCTTGTCCTACTTGTGGCTCTGACCCCGGGTTTGGAAAACGTGTGTGCTCAGGCGCTAACTGCCCGCTTGTGCCTTCGTCTCCTCGGAGGCATACTCCCCCATGCTGGCCCCTCCACGGCTTCTCCAGGGTGCCCCCCAAGCTCATGAACACTGGTGTCTTGGCCTGTCCTGATCACCCCCATCCCTGTCCCACACAGCTGGGACTGGCTTGGACGCTGCTCTGGGACCCCTGCCCACCCTGACAGATGGAGGCAGAGACCTGGGGTCTGGGCCTCCCTCTCTGACACCCACCCCTCACGAGACTCTAGGACGCCCCTGCTGAGGGGCCCGCTGCTGGCAGAGCCTGGGCCCAGCAGAAGATGGAATCAGTGGCTCTCAGAGTTTAAAAAAAAAAAAAAAAAACCATCATAAATCAGAGTAAAGTTCCAACAAGCACCTCAGCCAATTATAGGGAGAGACTCAGTGTCTGGCCTTTTAATTCCTCTTCTGCCAGGGTGGGCCCTGGCACCTCTAAGGGGGCGTGGTACCCACCCACGCCCAGAACTGAGCCATCAGGGACAGACTCCCCACCGCCAGGGCTGCAGCCACCCAGGGTTACAGACTTGGGGCTGAGGCAGGCTCGGACTCAGCCCTGGATGCCCCAGGGTCAGCCCACCCCAAACCCACCCCCTGCCCGCCACACTCCTGATGATAGGCCTGACCCACCCCTCTCCTTCCCCACACCACACCTGGGGGAGTCTGAGCCACCCCCCTCAGCCCAGCAAGGCTCAGACCCACGCCCACTCTATCCCCCAGACTGCAGCACAAACTCCCCCAGCCGTGAGCTGGCCTGTTCTCCTAAGGGGCCTGGGTGACCTCTATATGCAATCGGTAGTGAGCAGCTGGGCCGCACAGACACTCAGGCACTGTACGTGCCATTCCCCTATGACTTTTTGTACTTACTGTATGAAAGATCCAAACTAATATTGCTGTAAAAAGGAGAGACTAATTAATATAGCTTATTCTATAAATATGTCTGTATATAACGGTTTCTGTATATTGTATAGAGCTGTGTATAAACTGGATGTAGGAACGTGCTGGCTGCCTCGAGTAAGCTCTCTTCCTGGCAGGTGGGGATGGGCTGGGGGCTTCCTGCTGATGTCAGTGGTGGGCAGGGACCTTGAGACGGGCGCTCACTGCTGTCAAGCCCTGATCTAGGACCACACTTCGAGTCGCAGCGAGGGCCCAGAAGACCCTCAAAGCCCCACACGAATGGGGGCAGTCCCTTGTTGAGCTCTGCTCATGTGAAGGATGACCCAGGGCATCCACGTTCAGGACCTCATCAGGGCCTTGAAAGATGGGACTCGTCAGCCCTTCTCCTTCCTGAGGGGGTCTGGGGCGCAGAGAGGGTAAGTAAGCTTCCCAAGACCACAGAGCTAGCATGTGGGGTACCGGGCTGGTCTGATGGTTCCCACCCCTTAACCCCAAGGCAGAACTAGACAGAGGGGGAAGGACTCCACTAAAGCCCCCCAGCAGGGTAGCACTGAGATGCAAGGGCCACTGGAAACCTTTGCTGAGTGCTTCTTTGGGAGGGTGCAAAATAGCTGGCCAGGCCCACCCAGGGCGGCCAAGGGCCCACCCGAGGGCTCCAGGGCTCCGGAACAGCGGGGCCTGGGGAGCGGCTTTCAGGGCCAGCAGGCAGCTTGCTGTTGCACCTGCGTCTCCCCACAGCAGGCGGCGCTGTTCCCCCAGCCAGTCCCGAGGGATGTGGAATGGGCACTGACCCAGCTAAACTTTGACCTGACCTTGACCCTCTCCTCTCCCTTCCCCTCCTGAGTCCAGAGCCACCCTACTTGTGAAATTCTAGGGGAAGGTGATAGAACAGTGCCTTGGCTCCACCCCCAGCCTCTTGAACAGAAGAGGCCCAAAGACAGCAAGGACCTGTGTGCGGGGACAGTTGTTGGACCAGAATCCGGGCCTCCTGGCTGAGGACTCTGGCCTCCACCCTCACTTTATGGTTTTGCGAGGTTCTTCCTCAGAAATTCAGTCTCACTGTGTTTGCAAACTATCCTGTCCAACTGGTGGAGCAGAAGCAGAAGATACTGAGGGCCAGAGAAGTTCTGTGACTCGCCCAAGGTCACACAGCCAGGCTGTGGGGAAGGGCTGGAGCAACCTGTGCTTCCCATCCCCTTGCAGGCCGTGTGGATGGCCCATCCACTTCAGCTGGTGAGGAGGTGGGAGAGAGGTTGTCCTGCAGGGCTTCCCCCGCCCGTCTCACCCGAGTCGGTGGGACGAAGCCACACCGCCAGCCTCACTGACGCTGGGCTCCCACTCACTGCTCCTTGGGCCTACCTCCCTTTCTCTACACAATGGGCAGGTGCCAGGGCTGCATGAGCCCATGGGGGGGTCAGGAGCCCTACAGCAGGGTCACCTGCCCATCTGGCTAGCTGGTGAGCCCCACCCTCTCCTGGGCTGGCCTCCAGCCCGGTCCTCTGTTCCCCCAGTTACCCTCAGTGCCTGCCTCCCTCTCCCCAGGCACTGTCTCCCGCTGGCCCTGCTGTCACTCATGGGCCGGTACTGAGCACCTGGAACTGTTCTGGAATAGAAGAAAGCAGCGCTGATTGATCACTTCCCTGACATTTTAGCTACCCTGAGGGGCGGGAGTAATAGGCTGATTTCCAGATGAGTCCTCCAAGGACCAGAGGGCAGGCCCTGGACCATGGCTGAGAGGCCACAGCTGCCACTGCTAGGCCAGGAATGAAGTCTCAGTTGGTCACTCATTACAGCTGGGTGGGGATGGGGTGCAGACAGGGCTCTTCTCTATGGACGGCTCCCTCAGAGTCCTGGTTATGCAACGTTCCCTTGGGCTCCCTCACCAGCCTTAGCCGGCGCCCCAGCTTCATGATGGACTTTGGGGGTGGCAGCGTCGACTTGTGGCTGAGCTCCGGAGTCTGGCACTTGAACCACTCCTCTCCCCCAGCCCAGAGATGGGAAGCCCCGGGGCAGTTGCTCCTTTGCTCCGTGGCCTAGTGGAATAGGGTAATGGTAGGGCCACACCCCCTTAGCCAGGCCAGTTCCTGCAGGATCAACAGGAAGCTCCCTCCCACCCCATCGAAGCTCAAGGCGCGAAGCCCAGAGGCTTAGTGATCCGACCTGAGGAGTTGGGGTGTTGGGGACCAAATAGGCATCTCCCATTCCTTCGGTGACCAATACAAGGACGACGCTTAGCTCGTCGTGCTGGCCCTCGAAGAGCGGGTATACATTTCAGCCCCGTGTGGAATATGGTGAAAAGACCTGTGGGTAGGTGGGAGCTTGTTTTCCAGCTGGTCCCAGGCAACTCCTAAAATAAATTCATTTAAAAAAAAAATCACATGGCGTGAGCGGGTGTCCACTCTGTCTACCACAGGCGGGCGGGGGGAGGGGCAGGGCAGAGAATAACAATTGTCTTAAGGGAGGCTGCAGAGGGCGAAAACTCTCTGGGGTGTATCAGCTGGAAAAGAATAGGCGTCTCAGTGTGGCCCTTGCCCCCCTTCTCAGCCCAGCCCCTGTGGGGGGAGCACCAGTCAGCACACACAGCTGGGGCCTCCAGCAAGATCCCATTCTATATATCTAAGAGCAACGGCTCGGAGAGCGGCCCCTGGAGGGACAAAACCTCATTGTGAAGCGCCCGCCAGCCTGGGCACCCCCTCCCCCAGCCCCAGAACTGTCGTGGCATTGACCCTCCTCGGTGGGCCACCACGGGCCTGCTGACTGGGCCACATCTGGGGCCCGGCCCGGCTGCCCCTCCCCCATGACTGGCCACTGAGGAAAGGGAGGGCCGCCTGGGTGGGGGGTGCTTCGCAGGCTCTCGCCCCCTCATGCCCATGCCGGCTCCTGGCAGGCGGCATGGCCCCCTCTGGGCCAGCAGGTCTGGCATCCGACCTGCCGCGGCCCTCCGGCCCCTGGACCTCCGTCTCAGCCCCATCAACTGTCGAGCAGTGCTCAGGTGGGATCGGCTGTCGAGATCTGACCTGCTGTCTCTGAGGACCCGGAGAGGCCGTGCAAGCAGCACCACTCCACAGTGACCTGATTCCCTGGTCCGAAATTCCAGAATTCTCCACCTCCAAAGTTTCAGAGATGTGGGATCCCGTCCTGCGAAGATGCCATTGTCCATTCACTCCATGTATGTTTACCGGGAACGTACTGCGTCCCCGCTGGCGCTCTTGGTGTTGAAGTCAAGGCAGTGACCAAGCCTGAAAAGTACCTCTCACCGTCACGGAGCTTCCACTCTGGAGGGAGGATACTCACAAAACTCGATAAAAATCATGTACGTGGGGCACCTGGGGGGCTCAGCGGTCGAGCGTCTGCCTTTGGCTCAGGGTACGATCCCGGAGTCCCGGGACCGAGTCCCACGTCGGGCTCTCCTTGGGGAGGCTGCGTCTCCCTCTGCCTGTGTCTCTGCCTCTCTCTGTGTCTCTCATGAATAAATAAATAAAATCTTTCTAAATAAATTGTTTACGTGGTGAGAAGGAAGGGCAGGTAGGGGGAATTGCCTCAGGTGAAGCGTTAGAGAGGTGATAAGGAATCAGCTATGCGGGACAAGCATTGTAGACAGGTGGAGCAGCACGTGGCTGACGTAAGCCTGGCATGTGGGAGTGAGGGCAAGGAGGCCTTGGTGGCTGGGACGTAGTGGACAATGGGGAGGAAAGGAGGAGCTGAGGTCCGTGGTACGGGAAAGGGCAGATCCTAGTAGGCCTCAGAAACCAGCGCGAGATGTTTAGATGTTGTTTTGAACTGGACAGGAAACTACTGGTTTTAGCAAAGGAATGACATGATCTGATTGACATTTGTTAAAAAAGGGATTTGAGGGGCGCCTGGGGGGTTCAGCGGGTTAAGCGTCTGCCTTCAGCTTAGGTCATGATCCTCAGGATCCTGGGATCGAGTCCCACGGGGCAGCTCCGAGCTCAGTGGAGAGTCTGCATCTCCCTTTCCCTCTGTCTCTCCCCTTCAGCTCATGCTTTCTTTTTCTCTCAAAGAAATAAATAAAATCTTTTTTTTTTTTTTAAAAGAATGATTTGGGAAGTTCTAGAGGCCATCGCTGAGGACAGAGGCATTGCCGATGGACAGAACAGCGATGAGGAGGTGCTCCCAGGCAGAGAAGAGGGCCGGGGCTGGTGGGTTTATCCCGGACACGCTTAGGGGGCTGAACGCGTGGACCTTGCACTAGCACACAAGGCAATAGTGACCAAGAGGCTGCTTTTCCAGGTCAGCCAGGATCTGGCTCTGAACCCAGGCTTTGACCGCAGTCACCTTGAAAGCCTTGGACCTGTGCCGTCCGAGACCCGAGCCACACACGGCTACTTACACTCGGATTCCTGAAAGTTAAATAAAGCTGAGAAGTCAGTTCCTCAGTGCAGTAGCCACGGTTCGGGTGCTGGGTGGCCACGTGTGGCCGGGGCCCGCCCTGCTGCCCTGGCCAGAGCCCATCCCCGGGCAGGGGCTGTGCAGGAGGGCGCTCGTCTCGCAGCCCGCTCATCTCTCAGCCCGAGCCTGTTTCCTCGCCTGCAAGATGCACGGAATAGTACGACCTGGTGGGACACCTGCGAGGGTGAGGTGACGTCACCCTGGAAGTCCCGGGCGAGTCTGCTCAGCAGGTGCGGGTTGCTGTTCCTGCTGAGGTCGGCGGGCGCGGAGGAAAGGGTCTTCCGAGGTGCGGCCCGGCCCGAGGAGCTAAGGTCGGGAGGCCTGGCCCCCCCCGCGGCCCGGGAGAGGGCGAGGACCCCCGCGCAGCCCGCTTGGCGCCCCCAGCCCCACCTCCGCGCCCCGCCTGCGGAGCCCGCGCCCTGCTGCAGCGCGGGCCGGGCCGGCAGGGGGCGCCGCTGGGCGGGGCGGGCGGGGGCGGGGCCACGAGGGGGCGTGGCTACCCGGGGGCGGGGCCACACGGGGGCGGGGCTACACGGGGGCGGGGCGGGGCGGGCCGCGGGAGCCGAGCGGGGACTGTCGCGCGGGCCGCACCGGCGATGCCGCGCCCCCGGGCCGGGCTGTAGCGGGTGGCGGCGGAGCGCGCGCCGGGAGGGCGGGCCATGGAGGTGGTGGACGAGACGGAGGCGCTGCAGCGCTTCTTCGAAGGTGAGGAGCCGCGGGCCGGCGGCGGGGTGGGGACCCAGCTCCTCTCCCGGGGCCTCGGACCACGCGGGCGCTGCCCCGAGGGGCCCCTGTGGGCGCGGCCCCACCCCCTGGGGGCTCCTGCCCAGATCCCCCGAAGGTGGGCGCCCCTCCCGGTGCCCCAGCGCCCAGCTTCCATCCTTGGTCCTTCCTCGTGCCCCCCAGGACCCCTAAAATCTGGTCCCTCCCACCCGGGCTGAGTCTGGGGACTCTGCGGTGCTTCCCCGGAACCCCATACAGACCCGGGCTCCCACACCCCCTTTGGGGGGCCCACCGGGCAGCCTTCTGGGATCCCCCTGCCTCTAAGGCCGGCACCCCAGCCCCCAGCACGCCTCGCAGAGGCTGGACCCCCGCCCAAAGACCCCCTGCGTGCTTCTCAGGTGGACACCCTCCCCCCAGCCTGACTCCAGGAGCTCAGACCTGCCCCCTGTGCTTCCCTGAGACTAGGATCCCCTTCAAGACTGCCATCTGCCTTCTGCAAGGCTGCTCCCTTCCCCAAGGCCGAAGTTCCCCTTGAACCAGCCACCCCTCCCTTACTCAGGGCTTGGAACCCGTCCCCAGCGTTTCTCCATCAGCTAGACTCCCCCCTCACCCTGAAATGCTCTCCCCGGGCTAGAACCTTCTCGAAGTCAGCATCCCTTGTGCCAGCCATCTCCGCACCCTGGGACCCTCCCAAAGTGGTGAACTGCATCCTGCCGGTCCACTGGGGCTCCGCAGGGCTCTTCCACCCACACCTGTCCCTCGAGCTCTGCCTCCTCCGGCTGTTGCCCCCACCCCCACCCCAGGAGTGACCTCACCCTTGATAGGACCCTCCCCAAGGTTGGGATCTAACATCCACACACAATCTACACTATTTTCTTCTGCCCCTGCCCCCCACCCCCCAACACACACACTGTGGTTTGGGAGGTTCGTTCCTACATCTAACCAGACTCCCTTCCCCTTTGCCTACGTAGCCTCTGCCCCTCCTCCAGGTCTCCCCCCTCCTCCAGGGTGCTGGATTCTGGATGGAGTGTGGGAAGCGGGGGCAGAGGTGCAGGCTGACATCTCCCAGCCCACTCTGCTTCTCAGACCCTCACTGGAGCATCTGGCCAGGCCCTTGGGCCCCTCTTGTGCTCTCTCCACCAGTTTGGGGAGCCAGGTCTCTGCCCCCACCCTCCCTCCCCAGCCCCTAAGCCCATATCTTACTCCTCAGTGTGAACCTGCCCTTGGGAAGGGGGTGGTCCTTGGGGTACCGCTGTGCAAGGGCTGTTGAGCTGCGGCCCCCGAGTTTCAAGCCTAGGACCCAGATGCCTTTGGAGTTTGGGAGGGAGAGAGGACGTGTCTCAGCGTCTCCCTTTATGTGTTTGGTGTATGTGGGGGAGTGCAGGGGGGTGGGGGTGGGGGTGTAGCAGCCTTTGTCCACTCCTGCTTGCTGAGTAGGTAAGGGCATCCCCTAGCTTCGGGCTTCCTCACTTCAGGAGTCTGGCCGCCCTAGCACACCCAGAGCCCCAGAAATCAGACTTGGACAGGATTACATGGTTGATCCTGAGGTAGGTGGGCTATTTGAGGGTCCTCAGCAGTCTTCCCATCAGTTCCAGGGGCTCTGTTTTCCCTAGACACTGTCCATCCTTTATGAACCCCCAAAGAGCCTTGTGAGGGCTGGGGGTCCCTGGGGAAGAAGGAAGGGACATGATTCCTTGCTCAAGGGTATTGTTTTGGGGATGCCCTGAGCCCACTAGATACCCAGGATGACCCACGGGCCAGGCCCCCTTGCTTCCTGCAGACGTCCCCATGCGTCCTCCCCCAGGACCTGGCACCCCAGGCAGAGGAGTGGGCCCAGCTGGCCCAGGTTCCCCATCTCCAGAGCCAAACTCTCCCTCCTGGCCGTGGGTGGGGGGTGGGGGGTGGGGGCTGACGCCACAGCTCAGCCATGCGGCTGGCCTGGCTGGGGAGGCTGCGCTGCTCCCTCCAGAGAGATAAGAGGAGACTCAAGAATGTCTGTGGGGAGCAGGGAGCGGGGTGTGGGGCTGCCTGCTGAGGTGGGTGGAGGGAGCCAGGGACCTGGAGAAGTGTTCCCGGAGCCTGAGACAGGAGGGAAGGTGGGCCGGTGCTGAGGGCTAGGAGTTCCCAGGACCACTTGGGAGGGGCAAGGCTGGTGGGGATCAGGGTGCAGGGGTGCGTGGGGGACCTCAAGGCCAAGCCTTTGTGTGCACTCGTGAGTGGAAGGATTAAAGCAAGTGAGTGTCGTGCGTCGGGTACGCTGTGCTACACTCTCACACTTGGGGCTGGAACCTGAGTTCTCATTCTGTCCCCTGCTTGGCACTTGGCCTTGGTCACTCCCTGTGGACCGTGGGGACAGGGGGCAGGCTCTGTGCTTTCAGCTCGGGGCTGGAGACAGAGACCGGCTTTGCTGAAGAGCAGGGGTGGATTGAGACCCCTCTTTTGGCATGGCCCACTCTCTAGCAACGTCGGGCCTATGTCCTGGGTCCTACCATGTGCAGTGGACCAGGCTGCGCCCCACCCCAGGGTGGTGGGCTGGGGGCTAAGGCGCTTTGGGCGTCGGGTGGGAGGCTGGGACAGGGCAGCCCCCTCGAGGCTGGTACAGCCGGGCCCCCGTGACCGCCCTGCTAATCCCCTAGAAGGAGGCTACGGCCTTCTGCATCAGCAGGCACACGGTCCGTGGAGAGGGGACCCTCCAGGCAGGATGCACTGGCTCTCAGCAGGTAACAGGGTCCTCGTGGCAGGTACACTCCTCAGCATCTTGACTGGCTGGGGCCTTGGATCCCCAGAGCCTGGTCAGGGACAGGGGCAGGATGGCATCAGAGGAGCCCCATGGAGCCTTAGAGGTTCCCCTGCAGGCTTAGGCCCCTGCTGCTCAGGGCAGTGACCCTGTGCTGAGCTTTCGCCCTCTCTGGGCCCATTTTCCTTACCTGCAAGACGGGAGGGGGTTGCAGAGAAGGTCTTGATGATGCCTTCGGATGAGCCTCATCTCCCAGCCCTGGGAAGGAGGAGTGTTCTAGAGCACAGAGGTGGAGGGTATTGACTCCTGGTTCCAGGGGCACAAGGAGTTTGAGTGAGTAGCGCCCCCACTCCAAGAAAGCAGGTGCTGTGGAGGAACCCTGAGAGCCCTAGGAGAACTGGGCTTCCAGTAGGTGCTGCAAAGGCCACTGAAAGGTTGGGGGACCTCCACTTGGCCTCTAGAGCCCCGCCAGGGCTGGAGGTGGGAGGCTGGTGTTCACTCCCTCCAGCCCGGATGGGTGGCTTGGGCTAGTGACTTCCCTTCTTTGGCTTCATGTCCCCTCCTGGGGCAAGCAGGGGGGTTGGACCAGAGCCGTGGCTTCCAATGAGGTTTTCTTTAGCTGCCAAAGAAAGGCACGCTCAGGGCCTCCCAGTACAGCTGGGCTCTCCACTGCCCTCCGGGGCACTGGGATCCTGATTTGAGAGCCACTTGAGGGAGGGGCTGGCACTGGCCCCCTTTCCCAGGGGCCAAGACTCCCAAGAGAAGGGAGTTAGTCAGCTGGGCCAGAGCTGACACCAAGAAGCCCCCACCTCTCTCCTGTACCACCATGGCCTTGGGGAAGGAAGGGTGGCCTTCCAGGGGGAGGACCCAGAGGGCAGGAGGAGGCCATAGGGGGAGACTACCTGAAGACTTTTGGAAACGGATGCCCACTCTGGACAGGAGTCTGGGGCTGAGTTGGGGTGTGGATCTCATGGCACTGTGCTCCATGTTGGCATGTCTGTCCGTCCATCTGTCTATAGTACACCAAGGAGCAGGTGGAAGGGGGAGGCAGCTGGACCCCTGACTGTCAAGAGGATGAGATGGGGTGCCTTCTGGGGGAGTCCTGTCCCTGTCCTTCCTCCCCAGGTCCTGAGTCCAGCTGGAGGGGAAGTAGCAGTGGGGGGTCTGATTCATCCCCGTGTCCCCAACACCCAGCACAGGGCACAGGGTGGCATGGGCTGAGGGGGAAGGAAATCTTCTCAGGGTCATTGGAGAGAAAATGGTATGTGAACAAAGGTGGGGTGGGGGGTGCACCCCAGGAAGCCAACTCTCTGGGAGGCCTGGGGTCAGTGCAGGGGGGCAGTGGGGCGGGGTGGGGAGCAAGCTGTTTCCGACCTCCTGGCCTCAGGGCCTCTCCTGAGTCTGGGGCCCTTGGCGCCGTGCCCCTTGGGCAGAGCCAAGCAGGGCATTGTCGGGGAGACAGGTAGGTCACCCTGAGCAGAATGGCCTCGTCTTGGGGACCCAGCCCCCGTGCTCTGACTCTCAAGGGCTCCCAGGCCTGGGGGGCCCTGGCAGCTGAGGCTGCTGGGTAGCGGCCGGCAGGGCTGCTGATTGGCTGCTCCCCCTGGACTTTGCCCTCTGATAAGAACGGGGAGCAGAAATCATTAACCGAGGCGGCCCTGCCCTCCCCAGGCTGCCTGCCCTCCCTTCCCGCCTTCTCCCTCCTCACGCTACCCTTTTGGGCCTTAGTTTCCCTCACGGCCCGGGTGTGTGGAGGGTGGCAGTAGGGGGGCTCTTCTCCCATTCGCGTCCCCGGCCCCTGCTGCTGCTGGGTGTGGGGAGCCCCGGGCAGGGGGCAGGCGATGGATGGTGTTGGGGCCTCATGCCCTCCCCGGAGCAGGCTGCCAGGGTCTGCTGCTGGCTGCTGGCCTGCAGCCCTCCTCCAGGCACTGCCGCACTGCTTTGTGCCCCCGCTTTCCCATCCCTAACATGGGGATACAGCTGAAGCCCTGGTGCCCACTTGTCAGGGTGTTTGTGGGGAGGGAGGGAAGCTGGGTGTTCTGGAGGCCTGCTGCGGTACCTGGTGCGGTAATGCTCCAGAAAGCTTAGCCTGGAGGGTGATCATTGTCCCACGGGGGCCTGCACGGTCTAGTTCACCCGGCTCTCGGCAGGCATATGCTCCCTACTCTGGAGATTTATTGATCCACGGGCTCAGCGCCCCACCTGGGGCTGGGGCCCGTGGCTGGCACTGTGTGCTTTGGGAAAGCCACTCACCCTCTCTGGGCCACTTATTCCGAGGATTAATCCCAACAGCCTTATTGGATGTGCTCTGCAGGCAGGGACCCAGCTTCACACAGGTCTGCACCCCCTGCCTTCGTCCTGATGCCTCCTGCTGTGGCCCCACCCTGCCTCCCTGCCCCTCCGCGTGGGGACCTGGCCTCGGGCTGGCAGCAGGGGGAAGGGGCTGGCTGTCCTTTGTCTTCACCTGCCCCCCCCCCAGGCCTGGGTGGGAGGGGTGAGGGTGGGAGGTTTTGCATAAGTCATCCAGTGGGAGTCCTGGGGCTGTGTGGAAGTGCAGGTGGTATTTCTCATTTCCAGGAGGGAGGTGCAGAGGGAGGAGGGGAAGGTGATGTGCCGGGAGCACTGAGGGCAGCCGCAGCAGAGCCAGAGTGGGATCCTGGGGCTCCCCGAACACAGTTGGGTGCCAGCCTAGAGTGGGGCAGGAAGGGAGCCCTCCAGTGCTGAGGGTCCTGATCCACCACTGAGGGCTGGACTGGGTGACTTCCATTCAGCCCCTTGACCTCTCTGGGCCTCAGAGCCATCACTCAGAGGGTCAAAGCTGTGTGCCGTATGATGCAGGCAGTGAGACCCATGAAGTGCCAAGGCCTGGATGGAGAGAGCGGAGGGCAAAGTCCGGCATGGGGGGCAGTTGGGTCCAGAGCCTCCCTTGGCCCGGCCTATGGAGGCCGCAGGGCGTCCCGTCCACCTGCCTCCAGGCCTGCATCTGCCCTAGGTCCCCCCAGCCCTCCTAATGTGCACCTATAGCCTCTGTCCCTCTGTGGAGTTTGGGGACCCTTGCTCCCTTCCCTCTCCTCTTCACCATCTCAGTCCCTGAGCTCTCTTCACCCTCTGTGGTTCTCCCTTGTTGGGTCTGCGGCCCGGGGTGGGGGTAGCTGGGGTGTCTGCGGCACTGAATTGGCTCTTTTGGATCTGGCTCTAGCCAGACCCAATCGGGAGGGCTGTCAGCCTGGGCCTGCCATCGGGTCAGTGAGGATTGTGTACACGAGCTTTCCAGTCTGGGAGGTGTGCTGATCTGTGAACACGCGTGGGCCTGCTCATGACTCAGGGCCTTTGCACTGGCTCCCCACTGCCTGAAATGCTCCTCTCAGATATCCATGTGGCTCACCACCTTCTTATTATCTCTTTTCAGTGAGGCCCTCCCTGACTGTCCTATTTATTTATTTATTTATTTTTAAAGATTTTATTTAATTATTTGAGAGAAAGAGCGAGAGCACAAGCACGCAGAGTGGCAGGCAGAAGGAGAGGGAGAAGCAGGCTCCCCACTGAGCAGGGAGTCCGATGCGGGGCTCGATCCCAGGACCCCAGGACCATGACCTGAGCCGAAGACAGATGCTTAACTCCCTGAGCCACCCAGGTGCCCTGACTGTCCTATTTAAAACTGCCACCCTGTTCTCCTGCCACCCCAGCCTCTGCTCTCTGCTCTGTTTTCTCTGTTGTATTTGTCACCTTCTGAAATGCTGTGGATTTTTTCCCATGTGTCTTGTCCTCTGACTCTGCTTCCAGAACGTCAGCTTGTCGTGGGCAGGAGGTTTGGTTGTGTTCCTTACCATAGCCCCAGAGCCAAGCATTGTGCCTGATACATAGTATATGCTCGGCAGTTGTTTGGATGAATGGATCAGTGAGCCCTCATGGAGCATGCCCGTGTGCGCATGTGTGTGTCAGCAGGGAAGGAAGGACATGTGTGTAGACGATTATGTGCATGTCGGTGGGAGTTGTCCCTGTGAACACACATGTGTGGGACATGCTGCTTTGTGACTCCAGATGGACATGGGTGACCCTGGTAGAGACGTGCCCCCACCCCAAGCTACAGGGTCTCTACCTCTGTGGGGAGGGCCTTCCCCAGCCTACCTACCCAGTCCCAATGGGAGACGGATGGGGCTGTCAGGTGGGAGCTAACTTGGCCCTGTAGACTCAGGGCTGGGGGCGCTGAAGAACCCTAGGGACCAGTGTGGGTTCCTATAGAACACGTTGCAGCTTCCGGGCTCAGTTCTGTTGGACTTGGCTGGGGAGCATCTTGAGCTGTGAGTTCAGCCCTGTGGTCGCTATGCGGGGTCTGGGGGAGGAGGACATGGCTATAGTCCTGGGGTGGTCAAAGACTCCAGGTTTCCTGGAGGCAATGGGTCTCCTATGCATTTTTGGCAAGAAATTGAGAGATAATAAAGGCAATCGTGGCTCAGATTATTTATTTATTTATTTGTTTATGAGATACAGAGAGAGAGAGGCAGAGACACAGGCAGAGGGAGAAGCAGGCTCCAAGCAGGGAGCCTGACGTGGGACTCGATCCCGGGTCTCCAGGATCACGCCCTGGGCTGAAGGCGGCGCTAAACCGCCAAGCCACCCGGGCTGCCCTCGTGGCTCAGATTTAAGGACCCGATGGCAATAACTTAGGAGGCACATCCTCATCATTAAGTCCCAAGCTAACTGGGGACTTGATGCAGAGACGTAAAGGATAGCTTGCAAAATCAAGCATCTGACCTGAAGGCATTTTGAGTGAGAAGATCTGGTCACAAATTGAAGCTTGAGGCAGGGATGGCTAGCAGTTATCACATTAATCACAGATCATATCAATAAAGGTAGAGAGTTCAAGCCAAAGGAGGCGAGAGCCCTGTCCCAGAGTGAATTAGTTTGGAGCTCATTGATTAGCTCGGGCAACATTGGGAAATGAGCGCGAGCCCTGGGAGCCCTCTGGGATTGGGAAGATTGAGGAGGGGCTGCAGAGGCAGCAGGCAGAGGAGGCTGACCTGCCAAGAGAGGGGCGAGGGCTGTAGCTGAGGCCTGAAGGCTGGACTTGGCTGTGTATGTGCCAGAATAATAGCACCGTCCAGGTCGTGTGTCCGAGGGACTCAGGAGGAGGTCAGAGGCCCCCCAGAGGCTCTCTGGGGTGGAAATGCAGTGAGGTGGAAAGGCCTGGGCGAGAGGGGAGCCCCGCAGACGCGGAAACAGCAATGAGTGCTATCGGAGGGACGGCCCAGGAGCTTCCCTACCGTCTCGGTCTCGCTGAAGACTCACGCTGCTCTGGGATGCACTTGGTAGAGAAGCAAGCCGAGCCTCAGAGAGGTCAGAGCACGGGCCAAGGGTCACACAGCAACGGGGGCGGGGGGCGCCCCATCCTAGCAGTTAGGCCTCTTTGACCCTGGGAGTCCCTGAGGGCATTGTGGGGGTGCTAGGCTGGACAGTGCCCTGCCCCCCAGCACCCTGGCTCCCAGCCATTGCCTGGAGCCAGGATGCCCTCAGATTCAGATGCTGGGGGTGGACACTCAGGGCAGAGTTGGGGGACAGGCTCGGGCCCTAGGCCCTGCCAGCTCGGGTTCTGATCAGCTAGGCCTGGCCAGCATACTTGGGCCCTGCTGCCCCTGCCTATAGCCACGTGGCCAACGGGATTTCCGCCATGTTTGGGACATGAATTGACAAGTGCCCCATTGACGGGTGGGGGGGAGGTGTGGGCAGGGCACAAGCCTCCCACTGTGCCGGGTCCCCACCCTCCCCCGTTCCCTGGGACAATGGCCCAGACTCAGCCAGCGGCCACAGCTGGTGTGTGTGGGGGGTAGTCATGAGCGTGAGGGGGCGAAGGGAGGGGTCCAGGGGGGAGGACCACCTGGGCCCCCACTCGCCCTCATCCCGCACCTGCCTGGTATCCTGTCAGTTCTTCTTCTGCCGAGCTGGGTGGCCTCAATACGGGGAGGAGGGAAGAGGGGAGGTGCTTCCTCCCCGTAGCCCCTACCCCAGCCTGCCTGGGCAGTGTCTGGCTCCTGTTAAAAGCAGGTAATAAAGGCCCTAATTAATGAGGAGCCGCTGGTGCAGTACCTGGAGGGGCCCTGTGTGGCCCCGGACCCTTCCATAACACGGCTGGGTAGAGGTCCCCAGGCCCAGGCAGGCCGGTTCTGGTGTCCTGCGTGCCACTTTGCTCATTCATTCCATGAACATTTATTGAGTACCTACTGTATGCCTAGATGCTTATATCCCAGAGAGGCAGAGCAGGGCTGGGCTCCCATCCCAGGTCCCCCATCTGTAAAGTGGAAAACCGCCTGTCCTATTGAGTTGTTAGGGGAGTTAAATCTGAGCCATCTGAAGTGTGGGTACAGAGTGAGCACTCGGTGCATGAGCCGTGGGAGCGGGTGGGCGGAGGCTCTGTCCGATGGTCTGTGCCAGGCCGCAGAGTGAGGAGCCCCAGGAGATAGGAGAAAGGAGGCTGCCAGCCAAGGAGACAGGGAGTCAGAGGGCACCTCTTGGAGAAACTTGCATTGAAGCCCAAACCTCAAGAGTGAATAGGAATGGGCTTTGTCCAGCAGAAGGAAGAGCATGTGCAAAGGCCCCAGGGCAGAGAGAGAGAGAGAGAGAGAGAGAGAGAGAGAGAGAGACAGGGGCTGTGGAGAGTTGCCGGGAGGGAGCTGGTTGGGAGAGGAGGCTGTAGTGGGTAGGCAGGGCGTGTAGTCAGGGCAGGTGCCTTGGATCTCAAGGTGGGCTCTGGGTATCCTGAGCGGGGGTGGGGGGGGGGCTGGGATGCTGGTTTGTGACCTGGTGGTGCCACTTTCTGACGCTGGGACCTTGGGCAGCCTTCCCACCTCCCAGGGTGGTCTCGAGGATCAGCAGGAGACATGCTTAGTGTCCTGCCTAGGAGGGATCTGTTGTTGGCTCAAGGATGTTTCAGGGGTTTTCTGGGAGCAGTCAGTGAGAGGGGACCCCCAAGAGTGTGCTGCACCTTCCTCCTGGGCTTCTGGGGACTCTGCCCCTGCCTCAGTAATCTCTGGGCTCCAGCAAGCCACCACCCCCACCCTGCCCTCCCAAAGGTTTAATTAGAAATGTCCGATATGGTTTCTGGGGCAGCCTGGGGGCACGTGGCTGAGCCATGTGGGGAGAACATCAGGCAGGCCTTGTGGGGTCCCAGAGAAGGAGAAGAGGTGGGCTCGCTGTTCTTCAGGAGGCCCACCAACCCCCCAAACCTCAAACTTCTCTCCCTCCCCGCGGCCCACCTCCACCCTCCCTCCCAGTTCCGTTCCCTCCTCCCTCCTCTGTCCTCCCGTCCTCCCGGCCCCTGGCACGGGAGGGTCTCTCTTCCCCTCAGCCACATCTGGTTCTCATTAGGGTCTCCCAGGATGCCTCTGCTTGAGGCCCCCCTATCCCAAGGGAGGTGGGCAGGAGGATTAGGGGTGATTAGGAGTGCTCCTGGCCAGAGGAGGGGGAGGAGCAGAGGAGGGGGCCTGGCCTATTATAAATAGCAACACCGTGACTCTATCACCCCATCATTCACTGTAGATTCCAAGTTCAGTCTCAAAAAACCTGAAGCTTCAGGAGCCAGGGCAGGGGTGATGCTCCGGTGCTCCCTCCTTCCCCATTCCCATCTTCATCTCCATCCCCGGGGCCACTCCCAGCCCATAAGATGGGACAGCCCCGGAATGGCCAGAAAGTCATCTGTCACCAGCCACACCTTCCCGGCGGAGTCAGGCCCCTGTGCCTGGGTTGAATCCTTGCTGTGTTGCCTTGGGCATGAGGCTTGACCTGTCTGAATAAGGGGATGCTAATAACACTAAATCTCGGGGGGGGGGGGGGGGGGCGATTGGGAGACAAACTCCTGAAGCACTTAGAATAGTGCTGGGGCCTGGTAGGTGCTCAGTCCGCAGGGGCCGCTGTCCCGAGCACTGTCCCCGTGTTATCATCACCATTCCAGAGGGGGACGAGGAGTGTCACACTGCACGTGAAGAACACACTCTCTGTATAAGAAATTCCTATGATCATTAATGTCTTTGTTTCCAAAAGGGCCAGGCATATAGTAGGCATCGAAGAAACGGGACCTTCGGTTAACAGGGAAGGACGGGGTGGGGGCCAGAGCGTAGATGGGAATCCTAGAACCTTGATGTGCAGACTGGTCATTCCTCTCCCCGGCCACACAGGGCCCTGGCGGGCCATTGGCACTGTTCGGAGGGTGTCCCTGGCTCCTGGCTGGGTGAGCCAGGGGTGGGGGCCAGCAGGAGGGCCTGTCCCAGGCAGCGCGTGACTCCTAGGAGGGCTTAGCCACTCATTAATCACCTAAGCGGGGCTCAGCATTCTTGAAATGCCAGCTGGGGCCAGGGAGGGGCCTGGGCCAGGGGCTCCTGGGGACCCCAGGGCTCTGGGACTGTGAAGCAAGGACAGCCACTCCGTTTGCTGAACACCGGTGCCGGGCACCGTATGTACCTTAACTTGATTCGTATTCAGCCCTGTAAAGCGTGAGCTGTTCATGTCCCCATTTTACTAATAAGGAGACTGAGGCTCAGAGAGGGCATGTGAGCTGCTCAAGGTCACACAGTGGGCATTAAGCAAGCCAGGATTTGTTCCTGGATCTTCTTGAGCTGTTCCCAGGGCTCATCAGGGAGGAGGCGTGAGGCGCAGACCCCAGGCTCGCTGCCCCAGGGGCCTGTGGGAGGGGCAGCTCTGCCTCAGTGGGGCTGGCCAGCCTGAGTCAGCAGTGTGGGTGGGGCCGTCCTCCATTATCGGGGTTGACACATCTCCTACGTCACCGCCTTATCACCCCGCCTTCCCACTCCCCCCCTGCAAGGTGACCCTGGGAGGGGAAAGGCCAGCACCTCCCCTCTCCTCCCCTGCTTATGCCCAAGAGCACTGGGCGCCTTTTCTGAGTCCCTCCCCTTTGTGGGGCTAGGGCCAGCAGGGAGGGCCCAGGAGAGGGCTGTGGAGGAGCAGAGCTCTGGCCGCCATCCTTCCTTGCTGTGAGGCCAGGCAAGCCCTCACCTCTCTGGAACACAAGGGCTAGGCCCCCTGGCCCCCGTCGTGGGGGTGATGAGCTAGGCAGTAGGCTGAGTCCAGGCCCCACTCCCTGGGTATCTGCGACTGGGGCCTGGGGTGCAGGAGGCTCCCCTGGCCCATGGGACCTTCAGGACATGTGATTCAGCCCAGCCAGGCCTTGGGTTCCTCGGTGCCCACCAGGTGGGCCATCTGGAAGGAGGCAGGGCAGGACAGGGTCATTGAGTCTGGGTCCAGCATCCACGGGTGGTGGGCATCCACTGGGCACTCATTTCAAGGAAGTATCTCACTGACTCTTCACACACCCCATAAGACCTTGGGATGACTAACCCCCCCCCACTTTTTAAAGATTTTTATTTACTTATTCACGAGAGACACAGAGACAGGCAGACACAGGCAGAGGGAGAAGCAGGCTCTCCATGGGGAGCCCAATGTGGGACTCAATCCCAGGGCTCCGGGATCACGACCTGAGCCAAAGGCACATGCTCAACCACTGAGCCCCCCAGGTGTCCCCGATTACCCATTTTACAGACTTACATCCCAGGAAATGGCTTGTCTGTCCCAGATCTGCACTCTGGGCTCCTCCCCTCCTCCTGGACGGGCATCAGGTGCTGGGCCCTGAAGTGCTGGGCCCTGAAGGACTCTCCCCCCACATGGATACACAGGTGGGGAGGAGCTTGGGGGCATGGGTTTTGGAGGGCCCACCCTGCGGAGAGCTGTGGGGCAGAGCCCAGAGGCCTAGGGGTCTTGGGGAGCCTAGCTCATGCCTGCCCCTTCCCTATAGGCCACGACATCAACGGTGCCCTGGAGCCCTCCAACATAGACACCAGCATCCTGGAGGAGTACATCAGCAAGGAGGATGCCTCTGACCTGTGAGTGGCCCCACCCCCACCCCCTCTGGCCTCACCTTTCACCAGACAGGTGATGGAGCCCCAGTCTGCAAGCTCCTCCCCCTCTATTCCCATCTGCTGACTCCTCTGCTGTCTCCTTGAGCTGCCCTGCAGAGGGGGAGTCTGGGAGGGGCGGGGGTCCTGGTGGACGCTGAGCTTTTTCCTTTTTCCACAGCTGCTTCCCTGACATCTCTGCTCCAGCCAGTGCAGCCTCCTACCCCCACGGGCCTCCAGCCATCCCAGGCTCCAGCGGGGGCCACCACCTGAGCCCCCCTGGGGGTGGACCCTCCCCAGGGCGCCATGGCTCCCTCCCAGCCCCAAGCTACAGCACCCCGCTCAACTGCAACAATAATGCTATGAGTGGCGCTCCTAAGCCCTTCCTGGGGGCCTCTGGGCCCCCCATCAAGGCAGAGCCCAAGGCTCCCTATGCCCCAGGGTGAGTGAGGGCCGGGAATGAGGGGGTCGGGCGTGGGTCTGGGAGGTGCTGGCAGCGGCCTGGCCTGGCCGTGGTGACTGGTTAGGTAAAGTGGCTGAGGAGGGACTCATGACTTTGTTCTGAGGCCTTGGGCAGCCACAGAGGATTCTGAGCAGCAGCGGGTTGATGAGGGCTGGTGTAAGTGCTAGAAAATTCTGACAGCTCTGTAAAGAGGGGATGCAGCTATGTACCTGTCCTGATACACGCATGTACATACTCGCGTACATACAGAGGGCACACGGGGTCCCCGCACTGCCCCAGGCCCATCCGCTCGTGCATTTAGCTGCTATTTGCTTTGGCCGCCAGTGGCACAGATACGGTACCTGAAGCTTCCCCCACCCAAGCCAGCCTCCGCCCTTCAATCCTCTCTCCAAGGGGTCCACACCAGTGGCCTGACCCTGGGGCTCAGCCTGGGTCTGGCTGTGGCCGAAGGAAGCAGGCGGCCACCATCCCAGCCACAGACATGTGCTCATAAGGATAGGCAGGAACATGGGTCTGCTGGGTTCTGCAGAGGGGCTCGAGGAAGTTCTGGGTTCAGCCTGGGGCAGGAACAGGGGACCCTGTCTTTGGGTAGAAGAATACTAGAGTGTGGGAGGCATGACACTTATCTCCACAGCCTGGCCCCACCTCCAGCTCCAGCATTTGCAACCTTCTGGCTTGGGAACCCACAGCCCCGGTCAGGGCTTCAGCATCCGCAGCTGTAGAGTGACCTCAAAACGTGTCTCCCTCCAGGACGGTGGAAATAAGGGGAGGAGGCCCACAGCAAGTGTGGGTCGGGGGGTACCATAGCTTCTCCTGGCTTATTCGCAGAGGCGAGTTGGGGTGTTAGGGGTGAACTTTTGCCACAGGAGACAGACGTCGGGTGAGAGTCTGTCCCTAAGCCGAGACCCCGAAGGGCAAAGACAGAGGGAAGAGAATTGACAAGTTATGAGCACCTGCTAGTACCTGTTGCCCCGTGGCTCTCGTTGTGTAAGCCTATCAGCCCTCTCCAGCAACAGCTCCGGGGACCCCAAAACCAGCTGGCCTGCGAGTAAAGTTGGGCTGACCCTCAGCACACTGAGGCCCTTGCTCAGGGCGAGAAAGGGCTTGCCCAGAACCACACAGAGACCACGGGGCCCGGGCTGCTCCCTGGGCAGGACCCAGAGCCCTTTCCTGCCCCTGCCCCTGCCCCTGCCCCTGTCCCTGCCTGGACGAGTTCTAGGTGCCAAACAAGACGAACACACATCCCCTCTGCAGTGGATCCTGCAGGCTGGCTGGGGCAGGGTTGGGGAGTTATTAATAAATCACCAAATCGAGGAGCATGAGGAGGAGTCGTGAGGAAAGAACATGAGGTCCCGCGGAAGGGGAAGGGATCTTGACACACCAGAAGACCCACCGGCCCTGTGCAGGGAGCAGGCGGGAGATGGTGCCTGGGCAGCCTCTGCAGACGTGAGGACCAGGACGGCCAAAGAGCTGGGTCCCCGCCTGGCTGCGGCCCCCCTCACCCGGTGAATGCAGGTTCGCCCAGGACTTGTTGATCTCTCAGGGTTGAGTTTGTTCTTTTGCCTGAACCGCTGATAAAACAAAACCCGAACGAAAAAAATAAGCCCAGGCCTGGTGGAGCTGGCTGCCTGCCCAGCCCATACCTGCCCACGGTGGGACGGCCCAGCCCCCTAGAGCCCCCTAGAGCCCCCTAGAGCCCCTCTAGACTTTCTAGAAAGTGGGGCTTCAGTGGGCGTGGGAAGGCAGAAGCAGACCTGGCCCCTGCTCCGTGAATCCGTGAATCCCTGTGCGTCATCAGGAACACTGGTTGCTGGTCCCCAAGTGCCCGGTGGGTCTGAGGGGCTGCCCAAGGCCCCACACCCGCGCCTCAGCCCCGGGCCCTGCCTGGCACTCCCAGGTGGCTCAAAATGCCCCAAGGGTGGGGGTGAGGGAACGTCAGGGCCTCCGGCGTTGGGGTCCCGGGGACCCTGCGGCCTGCCCAGTAGCGCCCTCCTCCCGCCCCCGCAGCACGCTGCCGGATTCTCCCCCAGACTCGGGCTCCGAGGCCTACTCCCCCCAGCAGGTGAATGGTGAGTCCAGCGGGCACCGCCCTCCCCTCTGGGGTTTGGGCAAGTGGTTGGGGCGGCCTTATCGGGAGGGAGGGAGCGCGGGAGGGAGGGGGCCGCGGCTGCCCAACAGGCGAGATTATCGCTGCTCAAATACTCCCCGGCGCTGCTATTGTTTCCCCCCGGCGGGTGGGGAGCCTGGCCCTGCCTCTGAGCAAGTGTCCCTGCCGGGGATGCCACCCGCCTGGCCGCCTGCGCCATCATGGACGCGCCCTTTGGCGGTGAGTGGACGGCTGGGGCCGTGGTGCAGCCCGGTCCGGGCCCCGCTGGCCCCCGTGGCGGGGCGGGGGCAGGGCTGCGCGGCCCCCAGGTGGCGGAGCAGAAGGATCTGGGCGGCTTCTCCGCGCCGCAGCAGCCGGGAAGGGTCAAGAGTTCTGTTTATCTTACCCAAAACATTTCTGGAATGCCTCCTGGGGAACAAAGGGAGCGGGGCTGGCCCGAGGGGCTGCGGCCCGTGCCGGGGGTCCCTAGAGGCTCCGTGCTCGGGCCCGGGAAGGCCGCGGGAGCTGGCGGCCGGGCCTGCGCCGAAGGGGCCGGGCAGGACATTCGGACATTCGGGAAAGCTGCGCACCCGCTGGCCGGGGCTGGTCTCCCCGCCGGAGCCTCTAGTGGCCAACCTCGGCGCCCAGCCCTCCTCCCACAGGGGGTTGGTGCGAGGGCAGCCCCCGGGGTGGAGATCGGGGACCCTGCCAGGGGCCGAGCGGTGCCTGGGAACCTGAGTGACGTGGGGCGCTGATCCCCGCTCCCCGCCGTCTCTCCCGCAGACCCCCATCTTCTGCGCACCATAACCCCCGAGACCCTGTGCCACGTGGGAGTGCCCTCCCGCCTAGAGCACCCGCCTCCACCTCCGGCCCACCTGCCGGGCCCCCCACCACCCCCGCCTCACTACCCCGTCCTGCAGCGGGACCTGTACATGAAGGCCGAGCCCCCGATGCCCCCCTATGCCGCCATGGGGCAGGGGCTCGTGCCCAGCGATCTCCACCATACGCAGCAGTCCCAGATGCTACACCAGCTGCTACAGCAGCACGGAGCTGAGTAAGACCAGGGCAGGTGGGCTTGGGTGGGGGGCCAGGGCAGCAGTAGGCAGGACAGGGGTGAACCAGGAGGGCAGAAGGCCCCGACCCCAGGTGACGAATGTGCCCACCAGCAGCCAGCTGCAGATACAGGGCCACAGGCAAGTGCTCCGACTACCTGATTTGGTGAGCATGGCCTGCCCCACTGTCCAGAGAGGTAAACTGGGGTTCCCAGGGGAGGAAATGTTGGTCCTGGTCATGGAGCTAGGAAGGGGCAGAGCCAGGACTTGAACCTCGAGCTGTGCCCTCACCCAGACACCAGTGACTTTCCAACCTTTTTCACGGAGTCCAGGGGCTCTGGAGGAAGTTCTAGCCACGGACCCAAGCTTCCACTCACACTCCAACCAGTAGAATCATCTTTTTTAAGATTTTACTTATTTATTTGAGAGACGGAGAGGGAGAAGCAGACTCCCTGCTGAGCAGACAAGACAGCCTGATGCGGGGCTCCATCCCACGACCCTGAGATCACGACCCGAACTGAAGACAGACATCCAGCTGACTGAGTCACCCAGGCTCCCCTAAAATCATACTTTTATCTGTTTATTTTACACACTGAGATGTCATGAAAGCTTTAGTTCAAGGCCAGATTCCACAGCCTCCTTCCCAAGAAACTCTCCTTCCCAGACTCGGTGGCCCGTGCCCTCTGGGGCTTGTTTGCAGCTATGGAGGCTGCTCTCCCTGGAGCCCCCACTATGAAGGGTGGCTCTGGGAATGTCCCCACAGGGAAAGGACCGACTTGCTCATTCCACAGACAGTTCTGAGCACTCTGTGCACCAGGCCCATTGCTGGGCAGGATGGGGACACAGACAAGTCAGGGGTGGCTCCTCCTAGATTCAGTAATCTGGGGGGTAGAGAGGAGTGACAGAAACAGAGAATGACATTACAGAGCAATGGGGGAGCACAGAGGTAAAGCCCAGGGCTTTTTGGAGGAGGTGTCCTCTGGATTGGGCATAGCCTGCTGAGACAGGGTGAAGAGGGGAGGGGGGCTCAGAAAGGGCCAGCCCCCACATGGCACATGCCTGTGTCACCCCCAGGCTCCCCACACACCCCTCCAAGAAGAGGAAGCACTCCGAATCACCTCCCAACACCCTCAATACCCAGATGCTGAATGGAATGATCAAACAGGAGCCCGGGACCACCACGAGCCTGCCCCCACACCCAGCTCGCGCCCCATCACCCCCCTGGCCTCCCCAGGGCCCACTGTCACCTGGCCCCAGCTCCTTGCCCCTCAGCATCGCCCGGGTCCAGACGCCACCTTGGCACCCGCCAGGTGCCCCCTCACCAGGTACGTGCCTGGCCTGCTGAACCTCACAGGGAGCTGACCCTTGACGTTGGGTGTGGGGCACAGGGTTGGGAAGAGGGGCCCAGGGCCCACACAGGTGCTTGCTCCTCCCAGGTCTCCTGCAGGACAATGACAGCCTCAGCGGCTCCTACCTGGACCCCAACTATCAGTCCATCAAGTGGCAACCGCATCAGCAGAACAAGTGGGCCACGCTGTACGATGCAAACTACAAAGAGCTGTGAGTGTCTCATGCCACACCCCGCCCCTCCTGTTACCATCTCTGGGGACCCCCAGCCCTGGCATCAGGGTCCCAGAGCAGGGCCTGGGAGCACACAGGGCGCAGCATCTTCCTGGTTTAGAGAAGCGCAGCAGGCTCAGGGCGGAACCAGGATTGGCACTGAGGGTTCCCAGTTTCTGGGCCAGCCCGAGGCCTCCCCAAGAAGGCAGCGTCTTTAGGGTGGGGCCAGTGGGAGTCAAGTCAGGGAGAAGTGGGTGGATGGATATTTTCTGGCTCCTCCTCCCCCACTCCTGCATTCCAGGAAGGTAGCAGGAAGTTGTGTTGGCAGCAGCCCCCTCCCTGGAGGGAGGGACAAAGGGGTGGGGGAGGACAGGCTGTCCGGGCATTCCTAGCTCTCCCTCAGCACCCACCCATGCAGATTCACTTCCTGGGACCAGGCCAAGAGCACTCTGGGACCACTCCCCTCACTCCCGCAGAAGTCCAGTGGGGCTGAGAGTGTGGCTCACTGATTCCCTTTGGACACTGCCAGGCCTGGACAGGGTGGCCTCCTGGAGTTGGGCTCCCCAGCTGTGTGGGATTCTTAGCCAGAAGCCCTCAGGGTTGGGGGGATCCGGCCTGCTGTAAGTTGCTGAAGGATCCCTTGAGGCCCTGCCAGGCCTGGGGGGAGGTCTTCGGGGATCCCACCCTTATGGCCTGGTGGGGACCCCCTGCTCTTACTACCATATTTTCGGGGTCAGCCCTGCCATCTCAGGCCCTAAGGCCAGGAAGCTGGCAGCTGAAACCCTGGTGTGGCCTGCATACTTCCTGGGTGGGTGTTCCCCTGGGGCGGGCAGGTGGGTGGAACCCCAGGCCTTCCTATATAGGTGGTAGCCAGGCCCCAAAGCCTCTTCCCTCAAGTTTGGAATCCTTTTCTGTCCATCTTCCTGGGCGTCAGGGGCACCGCTTGTGCCTGGGGACCTGGGTGAGGATGGGCTAACAGTTGCCCTCTTTCCTGCCACCTAGAGGTCCCCTAAAGGATCCATACTTGGAATAGTTGCCCAGCAATAGATGGGTAAACTGAGACTGGGTCTGGGCTGCACAGAGTGCCCCTCTCCCCACCTGGGCAGATGGAGGAGTCAGAATGAGGACTCTGGGGGCTTGAGCAAGCCAGTGGACAGGGGCTGGGCCAGTGCAGAGCCGGCGCCTGGTTCCACCGTTTCCATGGCAACCAGCTGTCAGGCCAGTGAGGCTCTGCAGACACATCCCCTCTCACCCTCTCTCACCCCATCTCCCATGAGGAGCGGTCTTCAGGCAGCGTTCTGGGAAGGAGCCAAGTGTGAGGAGGGGCCATCAAGCCCCCTCCTCAGGAGCTCACTCCCATCTGGTGGGGCCTCGGGGTTCTGGCCCTGATTCTCTCATCACCAGGGTGGGCTGCTCCAAGCTACGTAGAGGAGAGAATATTGGCTGAAGAGGTGGCAGACCTGAGCTCAGATCCTTCCGGGGACTCAGTTTCCATTTCTGAGAAGCGGTGGCGGTGTGGTGGGGGGGGGGCAGCCTCATGAGTGGTTTGAGGATTGGTGATACCGAGAGGAAGTTGCTTTGGAATGTAGGCATGTGGGAGGGACATTCCAGGCCGGGCTTTGGGGGGCCTCCAGCGAGTACCCTCACCTGCCCCTAGGCCAATGCTCACTTACCGTGTGGACGCTGACAAGGGCTTCAACTTCTCGGTGGGCGACGACGCCTTCGTGTGCCAGAAGAAAAACCACTTCCAGGTGACAGTGTACATCGGGATGCTGGGTGAGCCCAAGTATGTCAAGACACCTGAAGGCCTCAAGCCTCTTGACTGCTTCTACCTGAAACTGCATGGAGTGAAGGCAGGTTTTGGGGCTCAGCAAGGAGGGGAGGGTGGGAGCCAGGAACGCCTGAGATTGAAAGACCTCCAGGCAAAGTGAGTGTACCTGCACCCGAACTGTCAGGCTCCTGGTTCTCAGCCATGCTTCCTGATTCCTTCTCTACCTTGACCCCAAGTCTGTGCCCTCAGCTGAGACCCTGCCCTAAGCTGGCTGCTGCCTTGGTCCCCATCCCCAGATGAACTCCCTGTCATCTTACCCCGCCCTTGGGGCTCCCCACTCAGGGAGTGGGGCTCCAGGGGCCCACTTGCCCTCACCTCATCATGCACCGGGCCTGGCTGTTCCCCTAGAGCATTGCCCACCCTGGCCCCTTCCCCTGTCTTCTCCTCTCTGGCTCTCCCCAGACCAGACCATAACCCCCAACCTCATCTAAATGACCACAGCAGCATCCACTCTGGCTGCAACTCATGTTCCCCCTGAGACACTGGTGGGCATGATACTAGCCATTCTTCCAAAGCACCTGGTGCCCTCCCAGCAAAGCCTTGACTTCTAAGCTTAGGCCACAAAGGCTTTTGGGACCTAGCCCTTCACTCCAGTCCCAGACCGGTTGTGGCCATTCACACAGCCCCTGCTTTCCTGAGGCAGCTCCCGCTCTCTGGGATGCCTTGAGAATGCCCATCCCTCCGCTCCTGGGAGACGATTCCTTGGCCTTCCCATTCACTCTGCTACTGGCCTGGGTCCTTAGGGACACCTGCCCTGAGGCTCCTTCCCTGTGGCACCTCTAGCCCCACCCCAGGAGTGCTTGACTTGGGGCCCTTGAGCTTCCTGGGGGCACGGCCAGGTGTGTTTCCTCCTGTGTGGGGAGCCAGGCCTGGCACCTTGGCATGGCATGGAGAGGTTGAGGCGATGTGGGTGTGGGAGAGGGTCTGGGGGGGGGGTGTGGGTTTGGGTGGGAGTGGGTGTTCATGGAGGTCGGCTAGGGTTATGTGAGCGAAGGTGGAGGCATGTGGGGTGTGGACATGGGGGCCGTATGTCTGTGGAATGCATGAGTGCGTGCGCACGGAGGGGAGAGTGATGTGACGGTGCCCTCATGGAGGGGAGGGCCATGCCTCCGCCTCCTGGGGAGCTCTGGCTGGGCCAGGCCTGGACTGAGCGGCTAAAGGGAGACAGAACCAGGGAGGGACCCCGGCCCTGATGTATATCGGCCTCTGCTTCTCCCCCAGCTGGAGGCCCTGAACCAGTCCATCAACATTGAACAGTCGCAGTCTGACCGGAGCAAGCGGCCCTTTAATCCTGTCACGTGAGTATCTGACCCTCTAGGGGTGGTGCCTGGAAGGGCTGGGGAGCACCCACAGTATCTGTCCCCTCCCTGCCTCCTGAGTCCCCTGCCGCTCTTCCGCAGGGTCAATCTGCCCCCTGAGCAGGTCACGAAGGTGACCGTGGGGCGCCTGCACTTCAGCGAGACCACTGCCAACAACATGCGCAAGAAGGGCAAACCCAACCCTGACCAGAGGTGAGCAGGCTGGAGCCCTGCCCTGGCGGGCCCTCTTATTTCTGAGGAGGAGGGGCAGGAAGGCACCACCCCGCGGGGCAGTGTCCCACAGACGGACCCATTTTATGCAAGAGACCTGAGACTCTGACCTAAGGCTAACGGATTTAAGGATGAGGAAGCAGAAGCCTGGCTCTGGAGGAACAGCTCAGTGGTTCCTTAGCTCCAGGCCCTGGGGAGTCTGTGCCCCCTAGTGGAGACTCGGGTTCCTCCTCTGTAGGCTGAGGTGTTCATGCCCTTCGGCCCCTGGGATGCTGGAGCTGGAGCCAGGGCACTGTACATCCGACATGGGAAGGGGGACTGGCGGGCAGGGGCCAGTGGGGCAAGACCCCGGGGGGCCTCTAAACCCCTGTGCACCCCAGGTACTTCATGCTGGTGGTGGCCCTCCAGGCCCACGCACAGAACCAGAACTACACGCTGGCTGCCCAGATCTCAGAGCGCATCATCGTGAGGGTGAGGGCTCCCTCCTCCCAGGGGATCAAGAGTCGTCCCCAGTGCGGGGAGAAACAGCACGCAGGAAAAATACTGGGGTACTGGGGAGTCAGGAGCTCGAGTGCTGACCCTGGTAGGCACTAGCTGTGTGGCTTCGGGCAAGTTTCCCCCCTCAGAGCCACGGTGTCTCCTTCACAAGAGTGGAGGTGGATAAGACCTGGATAGCTTCTGCGATCCCACGAGTGACTTGAAAGGCGCCACAATGGGAGGGACAGGTTAAGTTGGGCGTGGTGGGATGAGACTTTCTGGCTGGAGCCGGAGGGGTGGCTGCAGGGTTTCCCCTGTTCCCAGGGCACTGCACGTCCCACCTCCCCCGGGACTGACCCAGCTCCCCACCCCCCCACTCGTGCTAGGCCTCCAACCCAGGCCAGTTTGAGAGTGACAGCGACGTGCTGTGGCAGCGGGCGCAGGTGCCTGACACCGTCTTCCACCATGGCCGCGTGGGCATCAACACGGACCGGCCCGATGAGGCGCTGGTGGTGCACGGCAACGTCAAGGTCATGGGCTCGCTCATGCACCCCTCGGATCTGCGGGCCAAGGAGCACGTGCAGGAGGTGGGGGCGGGCTGAGGGCGAAGGACGGGCCGTGGGGCGGGCGGGCGGGCCGAGTCACCCTCGGGAGGTACGGGGCTGCGGGAGGACCTCGGGGAGGCAGGCAGCTCTCGAATCCTCCACCCCTCCGTCCCGGGACCCTGGTGTTGGAAGGACTCCGCGCCACTCGGCAGGGCCTGTGTTGTTGCCGCAGTCTTGAGCTCCAGGGCCCACTTCGGATGGGCCGGGAGGGGAGGGGTTCAACCTGGGCCCTGGGTCCCGTTCAGGTGGACACCACGGAGCAGCTGAAGAGGATCTCGCGCATGCGGCTGGTGCACTACAGATACAAGCCGGAGTTTGCAGCCACCGCAGGCATCGAGGCCACGGCGCCAGAGACAGGTAGCGACTGGCCTGCGCGGACTGGGGCTGGGGTCTGGGAACCCAGCCACCTCGGGGCTCAGTAACCGTGCCCCCTGGAAACCCCACTCCCAGGAGCCCCTCTCCTCAACTACTGGAACATCCTACCCTCTACAAGTCCTGCCCCTCGGCCCTTGGAAAACGGGGCCTCCTCAGGTGCCCAGTAGCTCACCTCTTGACACTGGAAGTCCTGGCATCGCGGTCTTAGGTGAATCCTGCCTTTATCTCTGCCCACTTCCCCTGGATCCTTACTCCCAGGAATCCAGCCTTACGTCAGGCTGGGGAACCCCACAACCTGAGCCCGGACTGCAACCTTCTGAACACTTGTCCATGGGAACCCCCTGCTCCGGGGCTCCTTGCATCTCAAATCTCTAGCTCCCAGAATTTCGCCCTCCTCCAGTGGCTCCCCCACAACTCCGCAGGTGTCATCGCGCAGGAAGTGAAGGAGATCCTGCCTGAAGCCGTGAAGGACACTGGAGACATGGTCTTTGCCAATGGACAAACCGTAGAGAATTTCTTGGTGGTGAACAAGGTCTGTGGTGGGGAGGGCTGAGGGAGCCGACGGGAGGGCGGGGGCCAGCGGGAGGGCATTCATCTCCCACTCAGAGACCAGGCACCCCGAGGTGCAGGGGCGAGGCCGCCCAGCCTCCTCTCATACTGTGCCCAGAGCCCCAGCCCCACCCTCCAGGGAAGGGCTGGCAGGGGCCTTGGCAACACTCTGGGTGTGTGCTCAGCAGGGAGAGCAAGCTCATGGGGTCTCGTTTTCTTCCCCTTCAAAAGGAGGCTGAAGATGACCACTGCCTCAGGTGGCTGTCAGCCGAAACACCCCTCATTGTGGGGACCAAGTGCTGTTCTGGCTGAATAGTTGGGAGCCAAAGCCTGAGGCACCACTTTCGTCAGATGAGAGGCTGGGAGCCTCTGAGAGCCCGTGGTGTTCTGACGGGTGGAAAGGGCCGGCCCAGTGGAGGTGGGGGTGCATTTTGGAGGCAGGCACAAGGAGTGGGGGAGCCCAGGCTGGCCAGGGCAGGGAGGCTTTGAGGGCCTCCACATGGCCGCGGGTTATGGGGCTGCCATCCTGCCCCCCATCGCCCAGGCTCCTGGGGGCTGATGGCGCCCCTTGCCTGTGGCAGGAGCGCATCTTTATGGAGAACGTGGGTGCCGTGAAGGAGCTGTGCAAGCTGACGGACAACCTGGAGACGCGCATCGATGAGCTGGAGCGCTGGAGCCACAGGCTGGCCAAACTGCGGCGGCTGGACAGCCTCAAGTCCACCGGCAGCTCGGGCGCCTTCAGGTGGGGGCGCGGGCCAGGCAGGGCAAGACCCCCTTCCTAGAGGCTCCTCTGACCCTGGACTTCTTGCTGCAGCCATGCAGGGAGCCAGTTCAGCCGGGCGGGCAGTGTGCCCCACAAGAAGAGGCCCCCCAAGGTGGCCAGCAAGGTGAGGGCAGCATGGACGGGAGGCAGTTTGGACCGGGCCCTCCCTCTGCAGCCTCTCGGACTGCAAGAGCTCCTCTGTCTTCTCAGCTCTCTAGCTCTCTGGCCCCAGTTCCCCTTCCTCTCCCTCTGTGCTGCACCCCCCCCCACCCCCATCCCAACACCCATAGGAATGAGTAGACTGTAGCACCCCCACATCCAGCAGAGCCCAAGCCCGCCAAGTGACACCACAGGCTCCCTAAGCCTGAACCTTTTCTGCTTCTTCCCCCTCGATCCTCAGTCATCCTCTGTGGTCCCAGACCAGGCCTGCATCAACCAGCGCTTCCTACAGGGAACCATTATTGCCCTGGTAGTGGTCATGGCCTTCAGGTGACTTGTCCTCTCCCCGGGCTCCAGGGGTGGCCTGCGGGGGAGGGGGGTTGGGGGGAGTTGAGCGGCCCTTGCCGTTGCCCTTGCCTGCCTGGAGGAAGAGGAAGCCGTGGCTGGGAGATCAAGCCCTGGCTGAGGTCTTGGGGGAGGTAGCGGCCACCCCCCTCTCTAGGGCCTGCCCCTGGGGCTGGGAAGACGCCTTTACAGGCATCATTCATTCGCAAGCCCATCCCCTGGAGCCAAGGCCTGCAGACCCTGCCCTAGAGAGCGGACTGGGACAGTGGCTGCAGCTCTAACAGTGGCCCTTTCTTGTGGCTCCCAGCGTGGTGTCCATGTCGACACTGTATGTGCTGAGCCTGCGCACCGAGGAGGACCTGGTAGAAACTGATGGGTATGTCCCTGGAGGCCTGGCTGCTGGCCAAGCTGCCAGGACAGGTGGGGCTTTGGTGGGCCACCCAGGGGCAGAGTTGCTATGGAAGCTGTTTCCTCCCATGGGGACCGCACCTCAGGCTCTCAGCCTGCTGGGGCCTGCAGGGGTGGGTGGGGAGGTCTCCCTGGAGGAGAGGCGACCAGTTCCCCGTCCCTGCCCAAACCAGTGTTTCTCTGTGGTCTACTCTGTGCTCCTTGAGGTAGCTGGGCCTCGGACAGTCTGGGGCATCTGAGGGGCACAGACTGGGATGGGGGTTGGAAGGTAAGGAGGACCAGGGTGGGACCCTGGGCTGTTTGCCCACTGTCACCTCAGCTCTGGGGCTACCTCTGACTGTGTCTTTTCTCTCCTCCCCTGCACTTGTCTCCCCTCCTCCTCTTCTCTGCTGCCCCTTAGCTCTTTTGCCGTGTCCACTTCCTGCCTTCTGGCCCTGCTCCGGCCCCAGCTCGCTGGGGGGAGTGAGGCCCTGTGCCCATGGTATGTGTCTGGAACAAGTCCCCTCCCTCCTACCTCTGGCTCCTGACTCTTTTCCACCATCCTTGTCCACCTCTTCCTGTCCCTCCTGTTCCTCCGGGACTCCCAGGCCTCCCTGTTGAGGCTCTTGCAGTCGCTCTGAGCTCAGCCCACCCTTCCCCAGCAGGTTAAGCCAGAGCTTTGGGACCACTCAGCTCCGACAGTCCCCTGTGACCACCGGGCTGCCAGGCACACAGCCCTCTTTGCTGCTGGGTGCGTGTAGCACTGGGTTTGGAGGGTGGGGACGGGGGAGAGGTGGCCATGTTCTAGGTGGGGGCCCAGCTGCCCAGCTCACATAGCCTCTGGCTTCCTCAGTTACCACTGGCCTGACCCGCTCAGCACCAGGTCCGGTCGTCCCCACCTTGGACCTGTGCTCCAGCCACCCCTGCCCGGTTGTCTGCTGCTCGTTGTCTACCCCCAGCCTGACCACTGCCCCTAGTCTTGGCCCCAGCTTTAACCCTGGCCGTGGCCTCAACCCCAGTCCCAGTCCCTCCGGCAACCGCTCAGGTATGGCTACCTCGGGTCCAGGGTTTGGGTTGAGGGGGTTTTATGTGAGTCCAGAGAAAGGCCCTAAAGACTCATTAGAGGGAGTGTATCCAGAGCCCAGAATGAGGCTCTGGAGAGAGATTGGTGGGTCTCCCAGAAGGGACGAAGAGACAGATGCAGGTCACCCAGAGTCTGTGAAGTCCTAGAGAAAGCTGGACCAGAGGCAGCCGGTTCCCTCTTCTCAGCCTATCCCTCATTCTGTCCATAGGCCCCAGCCAGATGGCCCTGCTGCCGGTCACAAACATCAAAGCCAAATCCTGGAGCCTATCAGCCAATGGCATTGGCCACTCCAAACATCCAAAGAGCTCAGAGCCTCTGGCCAGCCCTGCAGTCCCCTTCTCTGGAGGGCAGGGCAAAGCCAAGAACAGCCCCAGCCTTAGTCTCCATGGTCGGACCCGCCGAGGGGCCTCCCAGCCTGGCCCGAGCCCTGCTCAGCCAACTCAGGCCCGGGGCCAGCCAGGTACTTGCCCTCCCCATCCCCCATCTCCTCAGCCCAGCCACCCGAAGGCCTGGTGCAGGACTGCCAGTCCACAGACATTTGCTGGGTGTTACCGAGTACCACCAGTCGGGCCAGGAACCTTATGTAGATCACCTCGTTCAATCCTCCCCACATCCCCGTGGTTCAGATGGGGAAGCGGAGACAGATCATGTGGCCTGTCAGCAGAACCACAGACTGACCAAGTCTGCCTGATGCCAAGGCCACAGAAAAAGCCAGGGGCCTTCCAGGCTTCAGCCAGGCGGCTCTGCTCTGGGTATTGGGCCTCCTTATCAGCTTTCATCTGATGGGTTTTGTGGCTTAAAGAAAAAAAAAAAAAGGCTTAGAAACTGTGACTTGCTAAGATTAAAGTTCAGAGTGATGGGGAAACCCCACAGGTTAGCTGCTCACCAGCCAGCCTTCTCTGCTCCGTGGCTGACTCCCTACAGGGTACTGGGGTGATGAAGACAGGTATGCCCTGACCCCGGATTTCATGCTCAGAGACATGAAAACAGTCATGTAGTAGAGTGACGGGGCTCTGAGGGGACATGTAGGGCTGGGGGGGGGGGGGGCACTTCACCCAGGCTGAGGTGGGGAGGTGATCAGGGAAGGTCTCCCTGGAGGAGGTGACATTGGAGCTGAGTCCCTGAAGGACCACAGGAGTTTGCCTGGAAGGGAAATGAGATGGGTACCTTCTGGTATCTGTTCATGAACCTGCAGGCATGCTGGGTCCTGCAGGGGTCCTTGGGTACCTGGGTTAGTCCTCATAGAGCTGAAAACATACCAGGTCTAGCAGATGTTTGGTGACCCCAGCTTCCCCTTCCTAGTGGGATGGTCAGGCAGCAGCCAGATGACCAAGAAAGCCTGTCTCCCCCACCCATCATGTCGCACTTCAGTCCTACCCCCAGCCAGCCAGTTGGTGGGGGGTTCATCCACATAGGCCACAGCCTTCACAAGTAGTGTGCTGGTAGGTGTTTAACAGTTGGCTCTTCGGAAAAAAAGCCCTGATTGGTGGCGAATATTCCTACTATGGCTGACTTCAAGCAACCAGCTTGATGCCACTGAACTGAATGTAGAAATGTGTGTAGTCAGAAGCATGGTTCTGCGAGCGGGCTCCTATACGCCCCTGGCAAAGGATATGGAGGACCCATCCCTGCTCCTCATGTTCAGGTTCTATCAAGGAGGCAGATCTCAGGCTCATGGGAAGTGGCTCTTTGTAGTGCTGCTGGGGAAGATGGTGCTGTGACCTTGGGCATTGTGGGGGGTCTGGAAAAGAATAACCTGGAACTTATCTATACTAAGGTGTGAGTGACTGACTGAATGCAAGCCTGGCAAGGAAAGGCACGGTAGTTTCTCATTTGTATCCTGCCTTGTCACCCTCCGCCCCGCCCCAACAGTCTCTCTCCTTGCAGACCCAGTGCCCTCCCTGACCTCCATCCAGGTGCTGGAGACTTCGATGCCCATCACTTCCCAGTACTGCGCTCCAGGAGATGCCTGCAGGTAGGCTTGGCTCCCTCCCTTTGCCCCAAGGATAGATCCCCTCAAGTGATATGAGCCCAGGCAGTACAGATGACCAGATGTCGTCCCCCTTTCCCCACAAGGTGGGGGAGGGGCAGCCCCTTTCCATGGGCTCTGGTACAGATCAGGGGCTGGGGAGTCCAGGCAGGGGGCCTAGGCAGGGTAGCCTTGGAATAAGGAGCCAGGTTTGCCCTTTCAGGCCTGGAAACTTCACCTACCACATCCCTGTCAGCAGCAGCACCCCACTGCACCTGAGCCTGACTCTGCAGATGAAGTGAGTGCCAGCATGGGGAGCGAGGAGACACAGGGGTCACAGCCACTTGGGGAAGGGATCCGAGGAGGGATGCTAACTTACCGCCTGCTCTGTGCTTGACTGGCTGTGTGACCCTGGCGGTCTCTGGGCTTCAGCTCCTCATCTGTAAACTGTTGTTGCCTCACAGGGGTGTGAAGACCATGTGGAAACGGTGGACAGGGAAGGGCTGTCTAAGGCCTGACTAGTAGGCATTATTTTCAGGCTGTGTGAGGATTCGTGGCTTGTGTCAGCGGGGCAGGGGAGGTGGCATGGAGGGCTGGCTGGGAGTGAGGTGGGGTTGAGGAACTCAGAACCCCATTTCCCCGCTAACTGGGCCTTCCCCCAGCTCTTCGTTTCCCGTGTCTGTGGTGCTGTGCAGCCTGACGTCAAAGGAGGAGCCGTGTGAGGAGGGGGGCTTCCCCCAGAGCCTGCACACCTACCAAGACACCCAGGTAGGAAGCAACCGGGAAGCTGCAGGCCAGCCAGGCCCCAGAGCTTCATCTCCCCTGGTCCAGCTGAGCCCCCAGACAGGGGAAGGGAAGGAGCCGGGAGTCAGAGCCCGCACAAGGGGCACTTTAAGCCTCGGGGTGGGGGCACACATGCACTGCTCACTGTGGAGCATCTCCTGGCCCTGTCCTTGCCCTGTCCCGTCCCTGCCCTGACACAGCCCCTGGGAAGAAAACAGTTCTGCCAGGACTAATCTGGGATGGATGCAGTGTGGGGGTGGGGAGGGAATTCTAGGGGTCCTTGGCAGGGACAGCTAGCCTTGTCTGTCCTCAGGGTCAGAACGGCCACCCCCAAAGTCATGTTTAAGACAAAACCTGAAGCATGATTTGGGGTCAGCTGGAAGAAGAAAAGAAGACTGTGTCTCAGGAGAATAGCATGTGCGGAGGTCTGGAGGCCAGGGAATGTGTGGCCTTCTGGCAGGGCTGTGGCAAAAGGCTAGGAGTCTGGAAACAGGAAGGAGGCTGGTCCTGAAGCTCAGACTGGGCAGCGGCCTGGTTCAGTCTACCATTTTGGAAGATCCCTCAGGCTGCCCTGTGGAGGCCTGCCTCTTATTCTGAGAACGAAACGACCAAGACCCTTTCCTTTCCAGCTCCTCACTGGCCATGTGACCCCCGCGTGACCCCAAATTGTGACTCTCAGCACAAGTGAAGGGAATCTTTTCTCACCAACTCATGTTTATTCAACAAAAATGTATTTGGGGCCATGTCCCTGGCCCTGTGCCGGGCCTAGCCTTGTGGAGACAGTGGGGGGCGGATCCTGGCCTTGCCCTGGAGAATGTATTCTCTGGCTGGGGAGAAAAGAGGTGCAGAAAGTAATTTGAGTAGAGCAAAGTGGGTGAGAAGCTCAAAAGAAGCTCAGGCAGAGAAGAGAGCGCCCAGAAGTAGAGGGAGAGCCTAGGCAGCCGCTCACAGGATGTGGAGTTCAGGCCCGAATCCATGAATCCATGTCTGGGGAGGCCAAGCCAGGGCCTCAGCTAGGACACAGGCAAGCTGTCTGAAGCAGGGCCTTAGGCTCCTCTGTAAGGGACAGAGCAGGACAGACCTGTGTCCATCCCTGCTCTGCCAGATGCTGGTGCTGTGTGACTTTAAGCTTCCTCATCTACAAGCAGCATCACTTTATTGGGTTGTAGTGGGGATGGGATTAAAGAAATACTCTTGATGTGCCTGGAGCATAAGGGGAGGGAAGGCGGCAAGGGACAAGGCAGGGACCAGGGGAGGGCCGCTATGGTACTGGCACAGAGTCTGCGAAAAGTGGGGCTGCCATTGCCTCCCCAAGCAGAATGTGCTCCCTCCCTTCTCTCTTCTCAGCTCTGACTTGACCCTTCCTAAAACTTGCCTTAGAGCCCAGGGCTGCAGTGACTGTGGTGAAGGATGTTGGTTGGGATAGGGGTAGGGGCTGTCTTCACCCTTCTCTTCCCTTCTCTCTCCAGGGCACTTCCCATCAGTGGCCAATAACTATCCTGTCTTTCCGAGAATTCACCTACCACTTCCGGGTGGCACTGCTGGTGAGTCCAGGCACCTGCATCTCAAGCGTGGGGCTTGGGGAAAGGATATGGGGGTTCAGAGAGCACACGGCAAGACTTGGGGCACAGTGTGAGGTGCTGTGTGTGTGGGGGGTGTTCTTGTCCTGTACCCCCAGAGCCACCTCCCGCTGCCCTCCCCCACCAGGATCAGGCCAACTGCAGTGCAGAGGCCCCTATCCGGCCAGCCACAGACTACTACTTCCATTTCTACCGGCTGTGTGACTGAGCTGCCTTCTCCAAGGTGGCAGCATTCTGGGGCCTGGAGCCCTGGGCGCCCCTTCCACACTGGATGCAGTGGTGTTATACTGGAGCCTGCCACCCGCCAGCTCTCTGCTGTTCACTGGCACTCCCTGGGAGACTGAACTGGGCTTGGCCCTCCCCCACGACTGGTCAAACTGGAAGTCCTCACACTGGAGTTGCTGTTCCTGCTGGCTGCCCCTCACATACCACAGAGGAAGCCAGAGAGACCTGGGGCCAGGACAGGACTGATATGTATCAATCTGCATATTGTGGTTGGAAGGCTGGCTTCAGGTCCGTGGCTGGAGCCTGTGACCATCCAGAGCCTGTCCTCCCACTCTCCCCTTTTCAGACTGCGAGCCATCCCGCTTTTGAAATGGGGGCCTGTTGCCTTTGGTAACAGCTGGGGACTTGGCTGGATCCCTACAAGACTTGGCTGCATCCATGAGTCACTGCAGAGTATGCAGCCCTCACCTTCGAGGCTGCTCCCTGGGGGGTGGCGAGGTGGTCGACTTCTTAGGGTTTGACTGTTACGCTGGACTTGGAACTTTTAAGCTTTAAGTGTGACCCAGGAAGTTTCTTCTCCCTGGGAGGGCTGGAAAGACTGATCATGTGCCTTATGTACTTAGTGCCTGGCTGAACCGGTGGGGGCGCTAGCGCACCAGGTAAGCCTTGAACCTGGAGTGTCCTGGAAGGGAAGTTCCTGGTGAGCCCCCAGATGGGTGTTGTGGCCCCCTGGCCCAGGCTCCTGGGAGCTGCCAGAGCTTGCAGGTGGTATCAGTGACCTATCATTTTCTCTGAGCAGAGGAGCGGGAATCCCTGCAAGGCAGCAGGCTGGCCTTGGCTGGTGCGTGGAAAAAATAGCTTTTGCTGTAATTAATGGAGTAGTTACTGAAATGCACTTAAGCCAGAGCAGGAGTGGAAAGATGGAGATGGAAAGCCCAGAGAAGTGCAGAGCCCTGGGGAGACACAAAGACAGGGCCCTGGCTCTGATCCATCCCAGGGAGGCTGGAGACATCCCTCCCCCTCCCGGCCACTAAGACTCTGGCTTCTCCCTCTTCTTGTCTGCTGGTAACCGTGTCTCCCCCAGTCAAGGGCTCCTGTGCTCGGCTCCACAAGCCATGCTTGGCAGCAGGCTCGGTCCCCCTCTCCCGTCCCAGAGGTGGAGCAGTGGGCTTGTGTCACTGAAGTCTTAACTCGAGTGCCAACGTTAGCCTGGAGCGTTCGGAGGCCGCATATCCAGGCTCACGGAAGGAGTACAGAAATCTTTTAGCCGCATCTACATGGGTTCAGAAAGGGGAATAGGAATTGCCATCCCTGCCCCGTGGTATTCTGCCTTTGGGAACCAGGCCTTCCCCTTCCCCAACATCTCGTTTTCAGCTTTGAATGGGAGGCCTTTCTGTGGGGAACTGAGATTTGAAGAAACCTGTGAGGTGTGCGCCCCCTTCTGCCATGGGTCTCAAAAGCACTTATCCTCAGAGGAACTGGGGGTTAGGGCTACCCTGCCTCCCAGTTCTCTTCCCAGTGTGGCTCCACTCCCTCATCCTGACATAGGAATTATGTGGCTCCCGACACCGTGCAGGGGGCCAGGCCTTACTTATGACTACTCTGTTCTCTCTCCCCCCTCACAGGGGTGGGGGAACCCTTCCAAAACGCCTTAAAACTGCTGAGCCCCACCTTTCGTAATAGGATTTTGGGGCTTCCTCAGTGAGGGTGCCTGTCCTTGGACTGTGGCCCCTCCATCCTTAACTGGAAAGTGACCCTCCACTGCCCCCTGGAGCCCTTCTGGAAACGGCATAGCCCCAATCTGGTGAGCAGCTGGCTGTTTCTATGCCTGAGGAGGGATCCTCAGTGCAAGGGTTGGGGCCAGGCTGGGCTCCAAGCTGCTTGAGCAGGGGGTCAACCTTGGACCAAAGTAAAAGGGCTACAGGGAAGAGGAGCGGGGTCACCTGCTGGGGGCTGACAGCTGCCCCGCTGGCACTGGTAAGTGGGTGTCTTGGCTCCATTCCCTATGTGGGGTCTAGCAGCCATTCCTTCCTCCCTCTCTCCCCTCTGGCATTTACTCCTGTAGCCACTGGGCTCATCTCCCCAAAGCTTCAAGCTGTACATAGGGCCTTTCAGGCACAAGTCCCTCTGCCCGTATTATACCCTCCCCTGATAAAAGCCTGCATGTGCATAGAGCACCCCTTCCCCCCAGTTAACTCCCAGTTCCTGTCTCTGAGTGCTGACTCCTATTTATCGTGTACCAGCTCTGACTCTGGAGTGGGCAGAGGGAAGCAGCCCTGGGCTTGCTTTTTCCTGTCCCTGTTCTTTTCTTCTGAAGTAAATATACGTATATAAATAAATGTAAAAATATGGCTTTGTATCTGACCTTGCCTCCTCATCTCTTCTTGAGAGTATTGTGGGTAGGAGATGGGAGTTGCCTGTAGGGCTCAGGCCAACTGGCCAGATGGATGCCTTGTATTCCATTACCCTTCTTGGCTTCACGCTCAGCTTGGGAACAGGACTCAGCAGCCCCCTCCCTTAGCCATTAACCCATGGACCTACCGTTGCCCCACTGGGGTCAGAGTAGCCACCCGAGGGTAAATCTCCTTTGGGGACAAGCTGAGCCTTGTGAAAGTCCCCAGCACACAGAAGGGTGGCTACATTTAGAGAACGGGATTGGCCCAAGGCAGACGCAATTGATGCGGATTCCCAAAGAGGTCTGCTCTAAAAACAACAGAAGAGGATAGGCCTGACCCCCTTCCTATCCACAGAGTTTTCGATTCCAAAGACAGGAACCCCTCCCATACCCGCCTCACTCCGCACAGGTCCAGCAGCAGGAACCATCCTGAAAGGCCACCCCACTCCTGCGGAATGGGCATAAGACAGGCCAGGACGGTCACACATCTGCTTTTATTGGGAGCAGCAGGTGGGACACTTCCAGCAATAGTAAAAAAATTAATTTACAAAAGCAGGAGTTCAGTGAAGCCACCTTGTTGGAACCTGAAAGAGGAGAGGGGTATAAAAATGAGACCAATGACCCTTCTTTCCACCTCCTTTTCTCACCAAACCCTGTGCTCCCGGCGCTAGGGCTGATGGGCATGTACTCTGAAGCTGAGCCACCAAAGCCGATACTCAGTGACCTGTTTAGTGGATTATCTGCACCAAGGGGTTGGGCTTTTTTTTTTTTTTAATCACTTAGTCAAGATTTCTATTAATGCCTGAAAACATTCAAACTAACCACAATAGTACTCCTTGCAGCAAGCTGTAAGTCCCAGATTCTGACTCCCTTCTAACCCATTCCCAAGTAGCCTTGCTGGTCAATGGTGTATGATGTGTAAGAATGCAAATGGCTCACATGGGAAGCCTGTGCCCGTGGCCCTGTGAAGTGTATCCCAAAGCCAACTCAAGGCCCTGGGCAACATGCAGAACTTAGAATAAGACGAGGTCACAGATCCCCATTAGGGACAAGCCAAGAGGCACACACATCTGGTGTCCCTATCCACTCTGCTGGGTCTGTCACCAAAGTGTCACACAGGCCTGAGGACCCCGCCAACACGGATATGGGAAAGTTCTCTAGTGCCCACCCTGTCACAGCTCTTACCCTTGGGAGCTCATACGTAGATGCCAACCCAGAGCAGCAGGAAGAGGACTCCAAAGCCCATGAAGAGTGAGGCCACCAAGGAGATGAGGAGCTCTTTGTAGATATCCCGAGTGTACTTGGTGGAGGTGACCTCATAACTGGCAGGGTGATTAAGGAGAAGCAAAGGGATGGACTGCCTAGGACAGGAAGCTGCCCAGTGCAGCTCTAGGAAAAAGGTATGGGCTGAGGGCTTTCTAGAAGGCTTGCCTGGCTCAGTGCAGCCAGGAAGAGGGACCTGAGAGACAACTTGTATTCTGTTGCTTCATACCAGCTCTCAACCACCATGAAAAAAATCAGGTCCGGAGGGGTTAGGTCACTTGCCCCAGGTCACATAGCCAGTGTGGACTGACACTAGCCCTCGGATTTCCCACTGCCTGAGCACACCCTTCTCTTACCACTTTCCCGATTTCAGATCCCCTATCCCCCACCTCCAGTCCAGCCAAGCCTTCTGTCACCATCCTGGGAATCTGAAGAGCAAATTGAGTTCGCCTGAGTTTGGGAAATCAGGCCACCACCTGACCTTGAACCTCAGCAGCTTTCCTTCAACTCCTTCCCTTCCCTTTACCCCCACACCAGCGCAAAACTGGCAGGGTGGTTTCCCACTTTGCTAATTCAGGCCCACGGGCTGCTCAGTAAAAGGATACACGAAGAACCAGGCGGTAAAGAACATGCCAATTGCCAATAGCACCACGGTCAGATGGGGGAAGACGGCAGGGTTCACTGGGCTGGTGTATCTGCTCATGGCCTCGAGCTCCTAAGGGAGGGTATGAGATCAGAGCTATCAAAGAATCCCAAGACTTCAACCCGGGAATGGGGAATGTGAGGTCATCAAGGAGCCTCCTCCTGCTAGGACTGTTATGGGTCTGTTTCAGCCTGGGAAATATGGAAGTCCCTCGGAACCAACATCGAGCGATCCCATTCGGAAATGACAACAATGACATCTTAAAACTAAGGTGATACTTTGCTTTTTCAATATGAGACAAGAAGGGCAGCTGAGGGTCTGATGCTGACACAGAAGGTGATCGATTAGCTATCAACCAGTGTGGTTCCTAACATTTTTTGAGACCGCTGAAGACTATTAAAAAACATGCGAGAAAAGGTATGGACTCTGCCCAGGGTAAACCACAAGCAAGAAGTCTGTCTCTAATTTTAGGAGCTGTACGGACCCTCGTCTGTGGACACCAAGCTCAGAATCCTGCTGTAATTCCGAGCCTGGGCCAGGACCCAATCTCAACTGCTACATCTGCGTGCTTCACCCCGTGCTGTTATGGAGTCTCAGGATCTATCGGCCAAGAGACTTCAGTTAATAATCTGGCTCTACCGAGTAACATGCATCTCAGTAGTCATTAATAACACCACTCAGGGATCCCTGGGTGGCGCAGCGGTTTGGCGCCTGCCTTTGGCCCAGGGCGCCATCCTGGGGACCCGGGATCGAATCCCACGTCGGGCTCCCGGTGCATGGAGCCTGCTTCTCCCTCTGCCTGTGTCTCTGCCTCTCTCTCTCTCTCTCTCTCTGTGACTATCATAAAAAAAAAAAATAAAATAATAATAATAATAATAACACCACTCATAGGGCTGATGTATGATTTAAGAAGGATGACCAACGTCAAAGTGTCAAAGCATGTAGCTCACTTCCTGGCATGGAGTAGTTGCTCGAACGGTGTCTGCTTCCTCTTCGGGCTTACAGGGAAGATTATGAGATAATGCCTGTGAAGGAGGGCTGTAAACGTAAAGTTCCGTACAAATGTTAACTTCCATTGTCACTCACCAGCCAACGCTCCTAAAGTCCAGAACATAACAACTCTAGAGAAATGAATTGACCCCATTGTCCTAAGAGACACTGGAATTCAATTCAGTAAACATTTGTGCCTCCCCGAACACGACAAAGACAATCGCTGCCATTTACTGGGCCTCCAATTGCGGGCCCTGTGTTGGGCACTGGGGGATACAAAGATGAATAAGACAGCGTCCCAGAGCTGGAGGCACGTCAGAGGCTGGTCACTCGGAGGCGTGGCAGATAACAAAGGAGTCCATGACCTGCGGCAACAAGCCTGTACAGAGGTCGCGGGAGCGCCCAGGGCAGAGCGGCCAAGCGCCTGGGAGAGCTGGACGGGCTTCACCAAGAAGGCGACACCTGCCCTGGGCCTTGTAGGATGAGCACGAGTTCGGCAAGGGGGAGAACCTTCCAAACAGACACAAGAGCTCAATCACAGCCGACACATAAAAGCTCACGGTATTAAAATGCACCTCACGCGGCTCACCCCTAAGAGTCGCGAGCGCGAAACCTCGGCCTAACGAGTCCACCGCCAGGGGCTTCCCTTCCCGCCCCTCGGCCCGAGCCGGAAGATACAGGAGCCTCCCGCCATCTGCATCCCGGCCGTCTGCGGCCTTTGCGAGAGAAATGGAATGTGGGGCGGGCCCCGAGGGGGCCTCAGGGACTCTCTCACCATCTCGCCAGGTGTAGGCTCATCCGCCGCTCCGCCACCGGAATCACACGTCGGCAGCAGGAGCGGGCGCTCTGTCCAGCCGGAAGAGGAAGTGCACCCACGCGCGTGGCATTGTGGGATCTGTAGTCCTGTGCGTTCGGGTGTAGGGCACAGGGGCTAGTGCCTGTGGGCGCCTGACGTAGAGCCGGGGCAAGCGATGGAGAAGGGTAGGGTAGATCCCCTGAGAGGGTTCATTCGCCCCTGGCGGGACTGTTTGCCACGAGGGGAACTGGCCGAGGGGTCGGGGCACGGTGCACTACACTTCCCAGGAGGCTATGCGCGGCGGCGGGTCACGTGACGGGAGCGCGGGCTTTGGAAGGCGGCGGAGCGGGACCGGGTCTGCCGCAGAGTGGAAGCCGGGGAGGGCCTGAGCACTGTCCTGGGCAGCGCCGGACTGAGCACTAGCTGCGGAGGCCTCGCGCCGCAAAGGCCAGGTGAGGCCCCACGGGTAGCGCCCCCGAGGGCGGCGGGTCCGCCTCGCGCTGGGTGCTGTGGGGGACCGTCTGCCGCGCGCGGGGCGGAGGCCGGGGCGCGGGTTCGCCGCCCTCCCGCTGCGCGACTTGGGTCGGTCGCTTAACCTCTGAGCCTCTTGCTTCACTTGCGGAAGGAGGGAAGTAGCCTCCACTTTAGGGGGCCGTTGTGTATTTTGACCGAGATTCTGCACGAGGAACGTTTTGGAGACTTCGCTGGTCTGGACCCCTTTCCCGCCTCCCAGTGTTGGGGGCTGGGGGAGGCCAGCCGGCCGGCAGGTCCTGACCCCTCGGGACGCCTTCTAGCAGGACGGCCAGCCTGAAGCTGGACCCAGAGGATCGGATGTACGGATCCGAGCCCCCAGGGTGTGGCAGGAGTTAGAGGATGGCGGGAGGAAGGGCAGGTCTTATCCCATCCTTTGTGTTGGCCCCCAGACTGTGAAGGCAGGTTGGGAAGCAGAGCGCGGAAGATCCTGATGCCGGGTTGAGGTGTTTGGACTTAGGTAGAAGGGGGTATGTACAGGGTCCCTGATGCTTTAGAAAGAGCCCTTTGAAAAGTGGGAGCAACGAAAAGATCTAGTGTAATATTTCTTGGGAGTATCGGACACATAACACCAATGGGCACGCGATGACTTTTTAAGTGGCACCCAAAAAATCCTTTTTATTGTTATTATTTATTTATTTATTTTGCAAAAAATCCTTTTTAATAGTTATACGTTTAACGCATTAAAATGTAACTGATACAGCACAGACATACTGCTTGAGTTCTCTTTTTCAACTTACCTTCGTTTTTTTTGTTTTGTTTTGTTTTTTTTTTAATATATTTTTTTTTAATTTTTTTTTTATTTATTTATGATAGTCACAGAGAGAGAGAGAGAGGCAGAGACATAGGCAGAGGGAGAAGCAGAGGGAGAAGCAGGCTCCATGCACTGGGAGCCCGATGTGGGATTCGATCCTGGGTCTCCAGGATCGCGCCCTGGGCCAAAGGCAGGCGCCAAACCGCTGCGCCACCCAGGGATCCCTTGTTTTGTTTTTTTAAGATTTTATTTATTTATTCATGAGAGACACAGAAGAGAGAGGCAGAGATGTAGGCAGAGGGAGAAGCAGGCTCCAGGCAGGGAGCTTGATGTGGGACTCGATCCTGAGACCGACCGCAGGATCACACCCTGAGCCAAAGGCAGGTGCTCAACTGCTGAGCCACCCAGGTGTCCCTTACCTTCGTTTTTAAAACCATGGTGTCCATTTAAAAAAACAATATTAGGCGAATGAAAGTACGGGTTTTACATGGAAATGGCAAGACATTGTGAGGGTGATTTGGGTGTGACCGAATTTCGGGAAACACTACCCTAGGAAGTAATTTGTCCACAGAAGTGCAGTACGGGACTCACCCACTACAGCTTGCCGGGTTCCTAGATTGGGACCTAGGGTCTAGTGGGAGCCATGAGTTCACATTTCAGACTTAGTGGTAGAGAGAAAATACAAAGGGAAAGCCTTAAAACTCCTAGCAACATCATAGAAGTAGAAACCAATCACCGTGTTGAGGGGACACTGAAGGGAGCTTGTGAGAAAGCCACATAACTCCTGTCCAGATATGATGTTCTTTGCCAGTCCTCCTTCAAGGCTACTCTATGAGTCGGGGTTCTCCAGAGGAACAGTAAGATATAGAATGTGGACATATATAAGGAGATTTATCTTAAGGAAGTGGCTCAGGTAATTGTAGAGGTTGGCAAGGTTGAAAATGATCAGGCGGGACCTCAGGCTAGAAACTCATGCAAGAGTTGATGCTGCAGCCTTCAGGCCAAATTTCTTTGGGAAATCTCAGCTTTTGCTCCCAAGGCCTTACAGCTGAGTGAATGAGGCCCAGCCGTATAATGAAGGATGATCTCTTTTGCTTAAAGTCAACTGATGATAGATGTCCCAAAATACCGTCACAGCAACAACTGGATTAGTGTTTTGAGTAAATAACTACATGCCTTAGCCTAGCCTAGTCGGGACATAAAACTCACAGCTGCGAAGTGGCAGGGAGCCAGAGGCATTAGTTGGGGATGTTCAATGACTGGCAGAAAGGTACAGAGGAGGAATGTATGAGTTGTCAGCAAATTGGCAAGTAGATACTCATATTTATTTTGCTATTGTGCACATTCAGCCTTGTATCATGGTTGCTTTTGTGCTTGAGTTGTCATCTTTGTTCAGCCAGTATTTGTTTGCTTGTTCTTCAGGGCTTGGTTCTGTCATTATGATCCCTGGGCGCCTCAGGCCGGGCTGGGCACCCTCCTCTGGACCTGCAGTGTCCTTGATGCCCAAGCCAGTGGTAGCCCTTACTGCACATTAGCCCTGTTGCTGCCTTAGCCACGAAACCATAAGTCTCTTGACATCAGTAGTATCTTATTCCTCTTAAAACCCAGTTCCCCCCACTCCCCCCCCGCCCATACTCAGGAAGCCTTAGTATTAATTGAGTTACCCTAGCAAGGGCTTCCTTGCTAGACTATAAGTATTTTTGCGAAGGTGACCTTGTCTCATTCATCTTTTCATCTTCTTCGGTCCCAAATTGGCATCCTTTTTGTCATACTCAAGTTTGTTCAGTTGAAGGCATGAAGTTGCTGAGATGGCACCAGTTATAACCCTTGATCCTTTGCAACCTTTAAGTGCTTCCCCTTCTTACTTTACTCCTTTCTTTTTTAGCTGCCCCTCCTCTGTATTGCTATGGGAATTCAAGGCCTGGCGAAACTGATTGCTGATGTGGCCCCCAGTGCCATCCGGGAGAATGACATCAAGAGCTACTTTGGCCGCAAGGTGGCTATTGATGCCTCTATGAGCATTTATCAGTTCCTGATTGCTGTTCGCCAGGGTGGGGATGTGCTGCAGAATGAGGAGGGTGAGACTACCAGTCACCTGATGGGCATGTTCTACCGCACCATCCGCATGATGGAGAATGGCATTAAGCCCGTGTATGTCTTTGATGGCAAGCCACCACAGCTCAAGTCAGGTGAGCTGGCCAAACGCAGTGAGCGGCGGGCTGAGGCAGAGAAGCAGCTGCAGCAGGCTCAGGCTGCTGGGGCCGAGGAGGAGGTGGAAAAGTTTACTAAGAGGTTGGTGAAAGTCACCAAGCAACACAACGATGAGTGCAAGCACCTACTGAGCCTCATGGGCATCCCCTACCTTGATGCGCCCAGTGAGGCTGAGGCTAGCTGTGCTGCCCTAGTGAAGGCTGGCAAAGTCTATGCTGCGGCCACTGAGGACATGGATTGCCTGACCTTCGGCAGCCCTGTGCTGATGCGGCACCTGACTGCCAGTGAGGCCAAGAAGCTGCCCATCCAGGAATTCCACCTGAACCGGATTCTGCAGGAGCTGGGCCTGAACCAGGAGCAATTTGTAGATCTGTGCATCCTGCTGGGCAGTGACTACTGTGAGAGCATTCGGGGCATTGGGCCCAAGCGGGCTGTGGACCTCATCCAGAAGCACAAGAGCATTGAGGAGATTGTGCGTCGACTTGACCCCAACAAGTACCCTGTGCCAGAAAATTGGCTCCACAAGGAGGCCCAGCAGCTCTTCCTGGAGCCCGAGGTGCTTGACCCAGAGTCTGTGGAGCTGAAGTGGAGTGAGCCCAATGAAGAGGAGCTTGTCAAGTTCATGTGTGGGGAAAAGCAGTTCTCGGAGGAGCGAATCCGCAGTGGGGTCAGGCGGCTGAGCAAGAGCCGCCAAGGCAGCACCCAGGGCCGCCTGGATGATTTCTTCAAGGTGACTGGCTCTCTCTCTTCAGCTAAGCGCAAGGAGCCAGAGCCCAAGGGATCTGCTAAGAAGAAGGCAAAGACTGGGGTAGCAGGGAAGTTCAAAAGGGGAAAATAAAGGAGTTTCCCCTCATACTTCCTTGACCCCAGAGTATCTGCCTTATGGTACCCTCAAGAGCTAGCACTAGAGAAACCTCTGGGGGCAAGGAGGGATTGCATTGCTTCTCTAACTCTGCCCTTTTCAGTAGTGCTGAAAAGTAGTGCTTTTCCCTTTTGTACTTGATTTTACAACAGGAACGCTACAGAGCAACTTTGTTTTCTTCCTTTTTAGCTCAGGAAAGCATGTCAGGCTCAAAACACCTCTCAGGCAATTTAACGGACACTGAATCTATTGTTAAATAAAAGTGATAGCAACAAGTTTTGAAGAGGGAGTGGGAGATAAATGGTAGAGACCGCAGACTGGACAGAAAATGATTTCTTGGCTGGCCGACTGGCAGATGGGAGGGGGTGTTGGAACCAGAATGCACTTCTTTCTGGCTCAGCCTTGATCCACCCCATAGGACAGCCATCAGAGACCCAGTCTTGACCAGATGAGGAGAGCTGCTGAGAGCTAAGACAGGTAGAACGAGCTGGCGTCCCTGGAGTTGGCAACAAGGGTCTAATTACTGGCTGTGTGTCCTGTGGTGGGCAGAAACTTGAACCTGCTCTGTAACTTGAGTCTTCACGGTGGTTACTTAAACATAAAAGACGGCGAAATTCTAGTGTCCTCTCTGAGGCAGTCAGCTGAGTTGAGACTTTGAGATTAAGATGCTGTTTTCATGTGCTGTTTTGTTTTAAAGGTATGAGAAAAGAGTCAATAAAACTGTAAAAGTAACCAGCATGTCGTATTCTCTGAGAACATCTGAAAACATCCCAAGTGCCTCCAGGCTTCATTCAGGCCATATGTAATGTTCTTTCCACGCTGAAGAGAACACCCTGGGATCGTAGTTACAAGAGGTTTGAGAGTGGCCACAAGATGGAGCCACACTCCATAGACTGGCCAAAGCCGCTGTGGCCGTGCTTTAGGCCATTTGGAGGAGGATGCCTGCCTGGTTTAACTTACTAGAAAAGAATTTTTAATAAATTGAATGGGTTTCTAGTTTCCAACCCACTGGGTGAGATAAAGAAGCTACTTTGAGGAAAGCTTCACAATTTTGATCTACTTCATTCAAGCATTTACCTCACGAATTTATAAATCGTGAAAAAAATTGCACTGATGACTCACTTTTGTGTTCCTTTTGTGACATCAAATCCAGGTTGCTGTTTCCCATAGAGATGGAATGTTTTAAAAGTTCTTTTATCCTGGTGAAACTCGTGGGGAGTCTGATTTCTTAGCATTCCTGTCACTGCCGTTTGAGGTTAACAGAGACCCTGAAGCCATCTCGAAGTTTAAGCTGCCAGTGTTCTAACAGATTAAGTGGGTAAAAGACTGAAGCTGGTGGGTTTTAAAATTTCTAAGGGAGCAATCTGTATTTTAAGTGAAATCTTACGTGGAATCTCAGGATATAAGAGCTGCTCTGGTTGAAGCAAGAGTGGGACAGTCTCCCCAGCATCGCTCTTATAATTAGGGGACAACCACTGGTGTAGACAAAGTTCTATTCTGAGGGCAGGGATCTTGGTTCTGTTCACTGCTATACCCAGCAGTTCAATGAAACGGATTTCTCCAACTGGACCGAGCCACATAACTTTTGAGAGCGCCAAGTAGTATTTCTAAGCCTGTGGTAACGATGACAGCAGGGCCCAGAAGTGGAAAGAGGTCTTAGGGAGTGATGGCCTCAGTGTTGTGGCTCTAGTTAAGGGCTTATACCCTGTGGGAGTCGGATGTGTAGAGTGGTTTTCCTCTGGTCTTTTCATGCTAAGTTGTCTGGTCTTTCCTAGAAGTTTATTAACCACTGCACACTGCAGGGGAAAACCACTTCCGCAAATTTTTTCCTAGCTCATTTTAATGTTCCTGCTCAAAGGGAGCTGTTCTAGTTGGATCAAGGTTTAAAAGGCATTGCTTTGCAGTCCGTCTCTGAAGCGTTGAACCTGCAAAGGTTCAAGCAAAAAGGAGACTTTTAGGGGAATACTTGTACTGAGGCTAGAAACAAGGTCAAAAGGGTGAGGGTATTGCCTCATGGTAGTGGGAGATACCATCTGGCTTTCTAGGGGTCACAAGAAGGGGCTGGCTTTCCTTTTCCTTGCCATAGTCTCCCTGTGCCTTGGTGTTCTTTTGGACAGTCCTGTTATTCCTCTGCCCAAAGGCCTTGTGCAAAGGGGAGAGTCTGGGAACTCCTGATCAGAAAGTTCCAGCCATAGAGGTAGGTAGTAACTTAGAGTGCGGGGGGTGGGGGTGGGCGTTGACATGTGCACAAGAACATCATGGATTACAAGTGAATAGCCTTAAAAAAAAAAAAACAAAAAAAAAAACAAGTGAATAGCCTTCATTTGGTCAAAATTAACTTTATTTTTCAGCTTTACCTCATCTGGATGTGGTAACAAAACTGGCACACCCAGAAAGGATACAGATGTAGGGCATAATTAAAGAAAATGCTTTTGGTAAAGGGGCGCGAAGACGAAAGTAACAAAGATAGACATGTACGTTGGAATTCTACAACACTGGGTTGAAATGTAAGCTTTGCCACACTCTGTGACCTGTCCTCCGTAAGCCTGTTTTCTCACATAACGGCCTGGATTTGAGATCACTGCCCTGACTGTTAAAACAGTCTCAGCCTTTTACATCATTGGTGCATCCCTCTGTGGCCATGTGAGACCACTCTGGTCTAGGTGAAGGAGAGAAGGCCACAGTGGTTAAAGTCCTTTGAGGGCCTGGACTTGGCTCAGTGAGCCTTACTGGCTTTACAGGCTGGTGACCCCTAAACCTTAGGTAGCGGGGGATAGGGGTTGGGGCAGGTCAGCACCTGTTCCGGGGTGAGGAAGCCAATGAAAATAGAACTTTCCAATTCCACTCCTAATTTGTTTCAAACCATGTTCTGCCCAAATGGAGATCTGAACTCTTTCGTAACCGGTCCTGCCCCTGTTTGTCATCCCTTTAATCTTTGTTCTGACAAATCTGTAAGTTATCCCAACAGCCTTTCCACGGGTGGTACCTCTGACCCCATCACAACTTGTTTTCAGAGGACCTTTATTCTCTCCTAAAACTAAATATGGACTCTTCTACGGCTCTCTTTTTTGCCTTCTAGGTTTGAGTTTTCTCCTCTCTGTATCCAAAATGCTCAATATTCTTACAGTAGATGCTGATGAACAGGGAAATAGCTCCCTCACCTGCATGGGAGGGCTTAAAACCCTGGAAATTTTTTTAAAAACTGTATTTCAGTACTAGACTGATAGGCTTTTTAAAGAGATTATTCTAAATTCCTACCTGGTGTCCAGCCGAGAAGATGCTTGAACAGAGTTGATAGTTCACAAACTTCTGTTTTTATCTTCCTATCTCTGGTTTAGAACTGTGAAGTGATTATATTTAATTCACTGTTCCTACTCAGAAGTAATACCTAAAATAATTTAGGTTGTAGAAAATCTCTTAACAACCCCTATAGTCTTTAGGAATTAAATTTGTTTTCCTCATGACTGGTAATTCAGGGTCTCCCAACATGGTCACTTGTGCCAACTAACTACTTTGTTAAACTTGGAAGTACAGGGAAGATGACAAAGGGAAACCACTGGGAACCCCCTTTTTTTTCTAGGGAAGAGATGAAGTTAGCCCATCTGTTCACTTATGGATCAAGAAGTGGACTCCTCATCCTACGAATGTCTTATTCCTTGGGTGGTGCTTACAAGAGGTGACCCAAAGCCAGGCACTCTTCTTGCTATTTTTGCAAGACCTAGGACCTAAATGCTCTCTCGGTGCCCTGGATGGAACATAAGTTCAAAATCGGTAGTGCCAAGATCCTTCAAAGTCAGAGGTCTCTAGCACTGCAATCCTGGCTTTACTCTAACTGCTACTAGAAGTGGGAAAATTGCTTCTCCAGGAGCTAGCGACAGACCTAGGTCCCACCTAGCCCTAGAGTGAGCTGAGCCTCCCAGGCAGTGTACTATGCCAGGCTTCAAAGAGGATAGAAATCTTACTCAGAAGGTTCAGCCACTCTTATCTCCTCAGATAGTGGAGGGTGTAGAAGGCACTGAGAAGCACACCAGTGAGATGGGCTCACCCCTTTCCTGGCTGGAATTTTAATGCTAAATCTCTTACTGATTTTTGGGCTGGGTAGATCCCCTCCCTTTCCTCACCAACCATCTGCATCTGCCAAACTAGAAAAAGGAAACTAAACTCGCACATCTCTGCCCCAGTAGTTCCATCCCTCCCCCTCTAGGGGGCTGTGTGTCCCCCTAGCCCCTTGGGTCTTAGATCTGTGCCTAGAAGATAAAGGGGAAGGGTTTGAGTTGAGCTATTACCTCCTCAAACCCACCCCCACCTCTGAGTATTAGAATTGCAGTGGCATTGTCCTTCAAACTACCCTCTGTTTTGGTGCCAGAAACGCCTCTTCCAGACAGGCTGGTGTGTTTTGTTTTGTTTTGTTTTGTTTGTTTTTGGTTTTTTTGTTTGTTTTTTTATTTTTTTTTATTATTATTTTTTTTCAGGCCGGTGTTATAGGTGAAGATAGGCATCTCTTACAGATGGGGGTAGGGGCTGTTGTTACTGGTGAAGATAGGCATCTAGCCAGAGCTGCCCAGACTCCTTCAGTGAGCTGTGGGGGCAAGATAGGAGCAGGAAGTGAGAGAGCATAGCCAAGCCCAAAAGCCAAACCACCCTACAGACATGGAGTAGTGAGGCTCTCAGAGAGGAATGGAGACCGATCTCCATGGCATATGGCCCTCTTTCTCCCCTTTGCTTCTGAGAAATAGGTTGGGCCACAACCACAAGACCAATACAGCACCTGCCTGTCTTGGTGGCCTCCATTCCAGAGGATTGGGAAACCTGCCTTTTGCTCCCACCCCACACATCACCAACCCCATGGCTTGCCCCCCTGGCCCCCCCAGCAATCTTCCCAGGCTCAGGTACTCACTAGATAATGTCGGCGAAGGCTGAGAGCAGGGGCTTGGACTGGTACTCTATGCCATGCTTGGCACACAGGGACTGCACCAGGGGAGCCACTTTATGGTAATTGTGTCGAGGCATTGTGGGGAAAAGACTTCAAGGAGAATGGGACAGTCAGGCTCCTACTCCGGTTTCCACATCCCTGCTTGCCCCACAGGGACCCTCCCAAGGACCCTGCTTCTCAGGTCCCCCTACTCACTGGTGCTCAATCTGGAAGTTGAGATGTCCACTGAACCAGTCGTTGAAGGCAGACCTGTGGACGTTGCATGTTGCCCGGAGCTGGAGGAAGAAGGCCGGGGAGGGGATGCGTCTGGGTGCCGGATGGAAAGGCCAAGCTGGCTAAGAGGACGGGTGTGGGACTGTCCCTGGTCACTCCCTTCTCCACAGGGTAGCAGGAGAAGCCTCAGGCTAATAAGGTGGTGCTGTTTGGGGGCTTTTATGTTACTGCCCTTGCCCCTTAGTCTGCCCCTGTGCCCACCCACCATTTTTATTATCCCTAGGTCTTCCAGGTGACCGTCCCTTACCTGGGTGGAGACCCAGTCCATATTCCGGTCGTAATCAATGTGCATGGGGATATGGTTCATCTGTGTTACCCATACAAACCAGATGCTTTCCAGGAACCTGGTGGATATGGCGCACAGACAAAAACAGTACAGATAAGAGCTCTCTAGCCTGGCCATCTTCCTAAGCTAACAGCTGAAACATCCCCTGCTGCCGAAATCCCCAGCACAGCCCCCAGACCAGACTCGTGACTCCCAAACACCTGCTTTTCTTCGCCATCCCTCCTGCCCTGTCAAATACTACCTGACCATGAAGAAAAGGCCCAGGACGCCTTTCAGTCCCAAAAACGGCACGTAAGTGAGGAAGATGCGAGCATAGAAGGTGATCATCCAGGCCAAGTCCTGCATTGAGAGGCAGAGAGGCAGGCTGGCATAAAGCACTTCCTCCTCTTCCTTTCACTTCGCTTATTTGCATGGTATGGCCATTCTGCCAGGGACCCAGACTGAAGCACCATCACTGTCAGCTTTTCTTCATCGCACGATCTGCAATATCTAGTGCCACCACTTACGTTCCTGGTGGTAGTCCCCAGTCCTCCTTCCCTGTTCCCTTCACAGGTGGCAAAGCCTGCAGGGCCTCTCTGCCTCCAGCTCCTCCCAACCCACCTAAGTTCTTTTTTTTTTTCTTTTTTTAAAATATTTTATTTACTCATGAGAGACACACAGAGAGAGAGAGGCAGAGACACAGGCAGAGGGAGAAGCAGGCTCCATGCAGGGAGCCCAACGTGGGACTCGATCCCGGGTCTCCAGGATCACGCCTTGGGCTGAAGGCAGCGCTAAACCGCTGAGCCACCCAGGCTGCCCCCATCTAAGTTCTTTATGCCTTCATTACGCTGCCAAACAAATCTTCCAGGACAGCGGCTGACTGTGCCAGTCCCCTGATCAAACCTGCAGGCACTCTTCTGTACCACAATTCTCCCCTGACGTGAGTCCACAACATGTCCAGTGGCTAAAATTGCCCCTCACTTCCCAGCTTCTCTGGTCAGAGTCCTCTCCCTAGCCCACCTCTGCCTGTCCTCCAAGGCCAGCTAGAAAAGTAATTTCACAAAGCCTTTTCTGATGCCTCTCTTCAAGCCAGAGGCAAGCAGGGCCCTTTTGGAATCCCAGAACCACCTGCTTCTATCTCTTCCCAAGCCTGGCTCCTGGCTTTATGCCAAGCACAAAAGCCTCAGGAGATACAGGCTGAATGAAATAGGCCATTGGGGGCGCCTGGGTGGCTCAGTCAGTGGAGCATCCGACTCTTGGTTTTGGCTCAGGTCATGATCAAAGTGGTGGGATCAAGCCTGGTCTTCTCTGCTCAGTGCCAAGTCTAAGTGAATCTCCCTCTCGTGTGCACTCTCTCAAAATGTATGAATTTTTGAAAATCTTTTAAAAAATGAAATATGGCATTGGGGTCAGGCTGTCTGGTAAATCCAGATCATCCCATCTAGAGACAAGGAAGGTCTATACTCAAGTTCTATTAACTTTGCTCTAAATTAGGCCTGGAGTAGATCTCAGTGGGCTTTCCTCTGGAGAACCCCCATTCCCCTCAAAGTTCTGAAGACAAAGGATGTGCATCTCGGGGGCTGTGGATACTCACCACCCACTTCTTCCGCTGGATAACAAAATAGAAAATATACCATTGGAAGTAGAGAGGCAGCAAGGCTGGGGGCCCAACTGGGAAGGAAATGGAGGCAGGAGGGAGATGTGAGCAGCACAAGGGGGGGTCAGTGCCTAAGGGACAGCCTCTGGCATGGTGTTGCCCCCCTGCCATCCCTTCCTGTGGCCCCTTCCAGCTGCCTTGGCAGTTGAGACTTTGAGATTAAGATGCTGTTTTCATGTGCTGTTTTGTTTTAAAGGTATGAGAAAAGAGTCAATAAAACTGTAAAAGTAACCAGCATGTCGTATTCTCTGAGAACATCTGAAAACATCCCAAGTGCCTCCAGGCTTCATTCAGGCCATATGTAATGTTCTTTCCACGCTGAAGAGAACACCCTGGGATCGTAGTTACAAGAGGTTTGAGAGTGGCCACAAGATGGAGCCACACTCCATAGACTGGCCAAAGCCGCTGTGGCCGTGCTTTAGGCCATTTGGAGGAGGATGCCTGCCTGGTTTAACTTACTAGAAAAGAATTTTTAATAAATTGAATGGGTTTCTAGTTTCCAACCCACTGGGTGAGATAAAGAAGCTACTTTGAGGAAAGCTTCACAATTTTGATCTACTTCATTCAAGCATTTACCTCACGAATTTATAAATCGTGAAAAAAATTACACTTCACAAGTCACTTGTGTGTTCCTTTTGTGACATCAAATCCAGGTTGCTGTTTCCCATAGAGATGGAATGTTTTAAAAGTTCTTTTATCCTGGTGAAACTCGTGGGGAGTCTGATTTCTTAGCATTCCTGTCACTGCCGTTTGAGGTTAACAGAGACCCTGAAGCCATCTCGAAGTTTAAGCTGCCAGTGTTCTAACAGATTAAGTGGGTAAAAGACTGAAGCTGGTGGGTTTTAAAATTTCTAAGGGAGCAATCTGTATTTTAAGTGAAATCTTACGTGGAATCTCAGGATATAAGAGCTGCTCTGGTTGAAGCAAGAGTGGGACAGTCTCCCCAGCATCGCTCTTATAATTAGGGGACAACCACTGGTGTAGACAAAGTTCTATTCTGAGGGCAGGGATCTTGGTTCTGTTCACTGCTATACCCAGCAGTTCAATGAAACGGATTTCTCCAACTGGACCGAGCCACATAACTTTTGAGAGCGCCAAGTAGTATTTCTAAGCCTGTGGTAATGATGACAGCAGGGCCCAGAAGTGGAAAGAGGTCTTAGGGAGTGATGGCCTCAGTGTTGTGGCTCTAGTTAAGGGCTTATACCCTGTGGGAGTCGGATGTGTAGAGTGGTTTTCCTCTGGTCTTTTCATGCTAAGTTGTCTGGTCTTTCCTAGAAGTTTATTAATCACTGCACACTGCAGGGGAAAACCACTTCCGCAAATTTTTTCCTAGCTCATTTTAATGTTCCTGCTCAAAGGGAGCTGTTCTAGTTGGATTAAGGTTTAAAAGGCATTGCTTTGCAGTCCGTCTCTGAAGCGTTGAACCTGCAAAGGTTCAAGCAAAAAGGAGACTTTTAGGGGAATACTTGTACTGAGGCTAGAAACAAGGTCAAAAGGGTGAGGGTATTGCCTCATGGTAGTGGGAGATACCATCTGGCTTTCTAGGGGTCACAAGAAGGGGCTGGCTTTCCTTTTCCTTGCCATAGTCTCCCTGTGCCTTGGTGTTCTTTTGGACAGTCCTGTTATTCCTCTGCCCAAAGGCCTTGTGCAAAGGGGAGAGTCTGGGAACTCCTGATCAGAAAGTTCCAGCCATAGACGTAGGTAGTAACTTAGAGTGCGGGGGGTGGGGGTGGGCGTTGACATGTGCACAAGAACATCATGGATTACAAGTGAATAGCCTTAAAAAAAAAAAAAAAAACAAGTGAATAGCCTTCATTTGGTCAAAATTAACTTTATTTTTCAGCTTTACCTCATCTGGATGTGGTAACAAAACTGGCACACCCAGAAAGGATACAGATGTAGGGCATAATTAAAGAAAATGCTTTTGGTAAAGGGGCGCGAAGACGAAAGTAACAAAGATAGACATGTAGGTTGGAATTCTACAACACTGGGTTGAAATGTAAGCTTTGCCACACTCTGTGACCTGTCCTCCGTAAGCCTGTTTTCTCACATAACGGCCTGGATTTGAGATCACTGCCCTGACTGTTAAAACAGTCTCAGCCTTTTACATCATTGGTGCATCCCTCTGTGGCCATGTGAGACCACTCTGGTCTAGGCGAAGGAGAGAAGGCCACAGTGGTTAAAGTCCTTTGAGGGCCTGGACTTGGCTCAGTGAGCCTTACTGGCTTTACAGGCTGGTGACCCCTAAACCTTAGGTAGCGGGGGATAGGGGTTGGGGCAGGTCAGCACCTGTTCCGGGGTGAGGAAGCCAATGAAAATAGAACTTTCCAATTCCACTCCTAATTTGTTTCAAACCATGTTCTGCCCAAATGGAGATCTGAACTCTTTCGTAACCGGTCCTGCCCCTGTTTGTCATCCCTTTAATCTTTGTTCTGACAAATCTGTAAGTTATCCCAACAGCCTTTCCACGGGTGGTACCTCTGACCCCATCACAACTTGTTTTCAGAGGACCTTTATTCTCTCCTAAAACTAAATATGGACTCTTCTACGGCTCTCTTTTTTGCCTTCTAGGTTTGAGTTTTCTCCTCTCTGTATCCAAAATGCTCAATATTCTTACAGTAGATGCTGATGAACAGGGAAATAGCTCCCTCACCTGCATGGGAGGGCTTAAAACCCTGGAAATTTTTTAAAAAACTGTATTTCAGTACTAGACTGATAGGCTTTTTAAAGAGATTATTCTAAATTCCTACCTGGTGTCCAGCCGAGAAGATGCTTGAACAGAGTTGATAGTTCACAAACTTCTGTTTTTATCTTCCTATCTCTGGTTTAGAACTGTGAAGTGATTATATTTAATTCACTGTTCCTACTCAGAAGTAATACCTAAAATAATTTAGGTTGTAGAAAATCTCTTAACAACCCCTATAGTCTTTAGGAATTAAATTTGTTTTCCTCATGACTGGTAATTCAGGGTCTCCCAACATGGTCACTTGTGCCAACTAACTACTTTGTTAAACTTGGAAGTACAGGGAAGATGACAAAGGGAAACCACTGGGAACCCCCTTTTTTTTCTAGGGAAGAGATGAAGTTAGCCCATCTGTTCACTTATGGATCAAGAAGTGGACTCCTCATCCTACGAATGTCTTATTCCTTGGGTGGTGCTTACAAGAGGTGACCCAAAGCCAGGCACTCTTCTTGCTATTTTTGCAAGACCTAGGACCTAAATGCTCTCTCGGTGCCCTGGATGGAACATAAGTTCAAAATCGGTAGTGCCAAGATCCTTCAAAGTCAGAGGTCTCTAGCACTGCAATCCTGGCTTTACTCTAACTGCTACTAGAAGTGGGAAAATTGCTTCTCCAGGAGCTAGAGGCAGACCTAGGTCCCACCTAGCCCTAGAGTGAGCTGAGCCTCCCAGGCAGTGTACTATGCCAGGCTTCAAAGAGGATAGAAATCTTCTTACCCAGAAGGTTCAGCCACTCTTATCTCCTCAGATAGTGGAGGGTGTAGAAGGCACTGAGAAGCACACCAGTGAGATGGGCTCACCCCTTTCCTGGCTGGAATTTTAATGCTAAATCTCTTACTGATTTTTGGGCTGGGTAGATCCCCTCCCTTTCCTCACCAACCATCTGCATCTGCCAAACTAGAAAAAGGAAACTAAACTCGCACATCTCTGCCCCAGTAGTTCCATCCCTCCCCCTCTAGGGGGCTGTGTGTCCCCCTAGCCCCTTGGGTCTTAGATCTGTGCCTAGAAGATAAAGGGGAAGGGTTTGAGTTGAGCTATTACCTCCTCAAACCCACCCCTACCTCTGAGTATTAGAATTGCAGTGGCATTGTCCTTCAAACTACCCTCTGTTTTGGTGCCCGAAACGCCTCTTCCAGACAGGCTGGTGTGTTTTGTTTTGTTTTGTTTTGTTTGTTTTTGGTTTTTTTGTTTGTTTTTTTAATTTTTTTTATTATTATTTTTTTTCAGGCTGGTGTTATAGGTGAAGATAGGCATCTCTTACAGATGGGGGTGGGGGCTGTTGTTACTGGTGAAGATAGGCATCTAGCCAGAGCTGCCCAGACTCCTTCAGTGAGCTGTGGGGGCAAGATAGGAGCAGGAAGTGAGAGAGCATAGCCAAGCCCAAAAGCCAAACCACCCTACAGACATGGAGTAGTGAGGCTCTCAGAGAGGAATGGAGACCGATCTCCATGGCATATGGCCCTCTTTCTCCCCTTTGCTTCTGAGAAATCGGTTGGGCCACAACCACAAGACCAATACAGCACCTGCCTGTCTTGGTGGCCTCCATTCCAGAGGATTGGGAAACCTGCCTTTTGCTCCCACCCCACACATCACCAACCCCATGGCTTGCCCCCCTGGCCCCCCCAGCAATCTTCCCAGGCTCAGGTACTCACTAGATAATGTCGGCGAAGGCTGAGAGCAGGGGCTTGGACTGGTACTCTATGCCATGCTTGGCACACAGGGACTGCACCAGGGGAGCCACTTTATAGTAATTGTGTCGAGGCATTGTGGGGAAAAGACTTCAAGGAGAATGGGACAGTCAGGCTCCTACTCCGGTTTCCACATCCCTGCTTGCCCCACAGGGACCCTCCCAAGGACCCTGCTTCTCAGGTCCCCCTACTCACTGGTGCTCAATCTGGAAGTTGAGATGTCCACTGAACCAGTCGTTGAAGGCAGACCTGTGGACGTTGCATGTTGCCCGGAGCTGGAGGAAGAAGGCCGGGGAGGGGATGCGTCTGGGTGCCGGATGGAAAGGCCAAGCTGGCTAAGAGGACGGGTGTGGGACTGTCCCTGGTCACTCCCTTCTCCACAGGGTAGGTAGCAGGAGAAGCCTCAGGCTAATAAGGTGGTGCTGTTTGGGGGCTTTTATGTTACTGCCCTTGCCCCTTAGTCTGCCCCTGTGCCCACCCACCATTTTTATTATCCCTAGGTCTTCCAGGTGACCGTCCCTTACCTGGGTGGAGACCCAGTCCATATTCCGGTCGTAATCAATGTGCATGGGGATATGGTTCATCTGTGTTACCCATACAAACCAGATGCTTTCCAGGAACCTGGTGGATATGGCGCACAGACAAAAACAGTACAGATAAGAGCTCTCTAGCCTGGCCATCTTCCTAAGCTAACAGCTGAAACATCCCCTGCTGCCGAAATCCCCAGCACAGCCCCCAGACCAGACTCGTGACTCCCAAACACCTGCTTTTCTTCGCCATCCCTCCTGCCCTGTCAAATACTACCTGACCATGAAGAAAAGGCCCAGGACGCCTTTCAGTCCCAAAAACGGCACGTAAGTGAGGAAGATGCGAGCATAGAAGGTGATCATCCAGGCCAAGTCCTGCATTGAGAGGCAGAGAGGCAGGCTGGCATAAAGCACTTCCTCCTCTTCCTTTCACTTCGCTTATTTGCATGGTATGGCCATTCTGCCAGGGACCCAGACTGAAGCCTCCATCACTGTCAGCTTTTCTTCATCGCACGATCTGCAATATCTAGTGCCACCACTTACGTTCCTGGTGGTAGTCCCCAGTCCTCCTTCCCTGTTCCCTTCACAGGTGGCAAAGCCTGCAGGGCCTCTCTGCCTCCAGCTCCTCCCAACCCACCTAAGTTCTTTTTTTTTTTTCTTTTTTTAAAATATTTTATTTACTCATGAGAGACACACAGAGAGAGAGAGGCAGAGACACAGGCAGAGGGAGAAGCAGGCTCCATGCAGGGAGCCCAACGTGGGACTCGATCCCGGGTCTCCAGGATCACGCCTTGGGCTGAAGGCAGCGCTAAACCGCTGAGCCACCCAGGCTGCCCCCATCTAAGTTCTTTATGCCTTCATTACGCTGCCAAACAAATCTTCCAGGACAGCGGCTGACTGTGCCAGTCCCCTGATCAAACCTGCAGGCACTCTTCTGTACCACAATTCTCCCCTGACATGAGTCCACAACATGTCCAGTGGCTAAAATTGCCCCTCACTTCCCAGCTTCTCTGGTCAGAGTCCTCTCCCTAGCCCACCTCTGCCTGTCCTCCAAGGCCAGCTAGAAAAGTAATTTCACAAAGCCTTTTCTGATGCCTCTCTTCAAGCCAGAGGCAAGCAGGGCCCTTTTGGAATCCCAGAACCACCTGCTTCTATCTCTTCCCAAGCCTGGCTCCTGGCTTTATGCCAAGCACAAAAGCCTCAGGAGATACAGGCTGAATGAAATAGGCCATTGGGGGGGCGCCTGGGTGGCTCAGTCAGTGGAGCATCCGACTCTTGGTTTTGGCTCAGGTCATGATCAAAGTGGTGGGATCAAGCCTGGTCTTCTCTGCTCAGTGCCAAGTCTAAGTGAATCTCCCTCTCGTGTGCACTCTCTCAAAATGTATGAATTTTTGAAAATCTTTTACAAAATGAAATATGGCATTGGGGTCAGGCTGTCTGGTAAATCCAGATCATCCCATCTAGAGACAAGGAAGGTCTATACTCAAGTTCTATTAACTTTGCTCTAAATTAGGCCTGGAGTAGATCTCAGTGGGCTTTCCTCTGGAGAACCCCCATTCCCCTCAAAGTTCTGAAGACAAAGGATGTGCATCTCGGGGGCTGTGGATACTCACCACCCACTTCTTCCGCTGGATAACAAAATAGAAAATATACCACTGGAAGTAGAGAGGCAGCAAGGCTGGGGGCCCAACTGGGAAGGAAATGGAGGCAGGAGGGAGATGTGAGCAGCACAAGGGGGGGTCAGCGCCTAAGGGACAGCCTCTGGCATGGTGTTGCCCCCCTGCCATCCCTTCCTGTGGCCCCTTCCAGCTGCCTTGGCAGTTGAGACTTTGAGATTAAGATGCTGTTTTCATGTGCTGTTTTGTTTTAAAGGTATGAGAAAAGAGTCAATAAAACTGTAAAAGTAACCAGCATGTCGTATTCTCTGAGAACATCTGAAAACATCCCAAGTGCCTCCAGGCTTCATTCAGGCCATATGTAATGTTCTTTCCACGCTGAAGAGAACACCCTGGGATCGTAGTTACAAGAGGTTTGAGAGTGGCCACAAGATGGAGCCACACTCCATAGACTGGCCAAAGCCGCTGTGGCCGTGCTTTAGGCCATTTGGAGGAGGATGCCTGCCTGGTTTAACTTACTAGAAAAGAATTTTTAATAAATTGAATGGGTTTCTAGTTTCCAACCCACTGGGTGAGATAAAGAAGCTACTTTGAGGAAAGCTTCACAATTTTGATCTACTTCATTCAAGCATTTACCTCACGAATTTATAAATCGTGAAAAAAATTGCACTGATGACTCACTTTTGTGTTCCTTTTGTGACATCAAATCCAGGTTGCTGTTTCCCATAGAGATGGAATGTTTTAAAAGTTCTTTTATCCTGGTGAAACTCGTGGGGAGTCTGATTTCTTAGCATTCCTGTCACTGCCGTTTGAGGTTAACAGAGACCCTGAAGCCATCTCGAAGTTTAAGCTGCCAGTGTTCTAACAGATTAAGTGGGTAAAAGACTGAAGCTGGTGGGTTTTAAAATTTCTAAGGGAGCAATCTGTATTTTAAGTGAAATCTTACGTGGAATCTCAGGATATAAGAGCTGCTCTGGTTGAAGCAAGAGTGGGACAGTCTCCCCAGCATCGCTCTTATAATTAGGGGACAACCACTGGTGTAGACAAAGTTCTATTCTGAGGGCAGGGATCTTGGTTCTGTTCACTGCTATACCCAGCAGTTCAATGAAACGGATTTCTCCAACTGGACCGAGCCACATAACTTTTGAGAGCGCCAAGTAGTATTTCTAAGCCTGTGGTAATGATGACAGCAGGGCCCAGAAGTGGAAAGAGGTCTTAGGGAGTGATGGCCTCAGTGTTGTGGCTCTAGTTAAGGGCTTATACCCTGTGGGAGTCGGATGTGTAGAGTGGTTTTCCTCTGGTCTTTTCATGCTAAGTTGTCTGGTCTTTCCTAGAAGTTTATTAACCACTGCACACTGCAGGGGAAAACCACTTCCGGAAATTTTTTCCTAGCTCATTTTAATGTTCCTGCTCAAAGGGAGCTGTTCTAGTTGGATCAAGGTTTAAAAGGCATTGCTTTGCAGTCCGTCTCTGAAGCGTTGAACCTGCAAAGGTTCAAGCAAAAAGGAGACTTTTAGGGGAATACTTGTACTGAGGCTAGAAACAAGGTCAAAAGGGTGAGGGTATTGCCTCATGGTAGTGGGAGATACCATCTGGCTTTCTAGGGGTCACAAGAAGGGGCTGGCTTTCCTTTTCCTTGCCATAGTCTCCCTGTGCCTTGGTGTTCTTTTGGACAGTCCTGTTATTCCTCTGCCCAAAGGCCTTGTGCAAAGGGGAGAGTCTGGGAACTCCTGATCAGAAAGTTCCAGCCATAGACGTAGGTAGTAACTTACAGTGCGGGGGGTGGGGGTGGGCGTTGACATGTGCACAAGAACATCATGGATTACGAGTGAATAGCCTTAAAAAAAAAAAAAAAAAAAAAAAAAACAAGTGAATAGCCTTCATTTGGTCAAAATTAACTTTATTTTTCAGCTTTACCTCATCTGGATGCGGTAACAAAACTGGCACACCCAGAAAGGATACAGATGTAGGGCATAATTAAAGAAAATGCTTTTGGTAAAGGGGCGCGAAGACGAAAGTAACAAAGATAGACATGTAGGTTGGAATTCTACAACACTGGGTTGAAATGTAAGCTTTGCCACACTCTGTGACCTGTCCTCCGTAAGCCTGTTTTCTCACATAACGGCCTGGATTTGAGATCACTGCCCTGACTGTTAAAACAGTCTCAGCCTTTTACATCATTGGTGCATCCCTCTGTGGCCATGTGAGACCACTCTGGTCTAGGTGAAGGAGAGAAGGCCACAGTGGTTAAAGTCCTTTGAGGGCCTGGACTTGGCTCAGTGAGCCTTACTGGCTTTACAGGCTGGTGACCCCTAAACCTTAGGTAGCGGGGGATAGGGGTTGGGGCAGGTCAGCACCTGTTCCGGGGTGAGGAAGCCAATGAAAATAGAACTTTCCAATTCCACTCCTAATTTGTTTCAAACCATGTTCTGCCCAAATGGAGATCTGAACTCTTTCGTAACCGGTCCTGCCCCTGTTTGTCATCCCTTTAATCTTTGTTCTGACAAATCTGTAAGTTATCCCAACAGCCTTTCCACGGGTGGTACCTCTGACCCCATCACAACTTGTTTTCAGAGGACCTTTATTCTCTCCTAAAACTAAATATGGACTCTTCTACGGCTCTCTTTTTTGCCTTCTAGGTTTGAGTTTTCTCCTCTCTGTATCCAAAATGCTCAATATTCTTACAGTAGATGCTGATGAACAGGGAAATAGCTCCCTCACCTGCATGGGAGGGCTTAAAACCCTGGAAATTTTTTAAAAAACTGTATTTCAGTACTAGACTGATAGGCTTTTTAAAGAGATTATTCTAAATTCCTACCTGGTGTCCAGCCGAGAAGATGCTTGAACAGAGTTGATAGTTCACAAACTTCTGTTTTTATCTTCCTATCTCTGGTTTAGAACTGTGAAGTGATTATATTTAATTCACTGTTCCTACTCAGAAGTAATACCTAAAATAATTTAGGTTGTAGAAAATCTCTTAACAACCCCTATAGTCTTTAGGAATTAAATTTGTTTTCCTCATGACTGGTAATTCAGGGTCTCCCAACATGGTCACTTGTGCCAACTAACTACTTTGTTAAACTTGGAAGTACAGGGAAGATGACAAAGGGAAACCACTGGGAACCCCCTTTTTTTTCTAGGGAAGAGATGAAGTTAGCCCATCTGTTCACTTATGGATCAAGAAGTGGACTCCTCATCCTACGAATGTCTTATTCCTTGGGTGGTGCTTACAAGAGGTGACCCAAAGCCAGGCACTCTTCTTGCTATTTTTGCAAGACCTAGGACCTAAAGGCTCTCTCGGTGCCCTGGATGGAACATAAGTTCAAAATCGGTAGTGCCAAGATCCTTCAAAGTCAGAGGTCTCTAGCACTGCAATCCTGGCTTTACTCTAACTGCTACTAGAAGTGGGAAAATTGCTTCTCCAGGAGCTAGAGGCAGACCTAGGTCCCACCTAGCCCTAGAGTGAGCTGAGCCTCCCAGGCAGTGTACTATGCCAGGCTTCAAAGAGGATAGAAATCTTACTCAGAAGGTTCAGCCACTCTTATCTCCTCAGATAGTGGAGGGTGTAGAAGGCACTGAGAAGCACACCAGTGAGATGGGCTCACCCCTTTCCTGGCTGGAATTTTAATGCTAAATCTCTTACTGATTTTTGGGCTGGGTAGATCCCCTCCCTTTCCTCACCAACCATCTGCATCTGCCAAACTAGAAAAAGGAAACTAAACTCGCACATCTCTGCCCCAGTAGTTCCATCCCTCCCCCTCTAGGGGGCTGTGTGTCCCCCTAGCCCCTTGGGTCTTAGATCTGTGCCTAGAAGATAAAGGGGAAGGGTTTGAGTTGAGCTATTACCTCCTCAAACCCACCCCCACCTCTGAGTATTAGAATTGCAGTGGCATTGTCCTTCAAACTACCCTCTGTTTTGGTGCCAGAAACGCCTCTTCCAGACAGGCTGGTGTGTTTTGTTTTGTTTTGTTTGTCTTTTTAATTTTTTTTATTATTATTTTTTTTCAGGCTGGTGTTATAGGTGAAGATAGGCATCTCTTACAGATGGGGGTGGGGGCTGTTGTTACTGGTGAAGATAGGCATCTAGCCAGAGCTGCCCAGACTCCTTCAGTGAGCTGTGGGGGCAAGATAGGAGCAGGAAGTGAGAGAGCATAGCCAAGCCCAAAAGCCAAACCACCCTACAGACATGGAGTAGTGAGGCTCTCAGAGAGGAATGGAGACCGATCTCCATGGCATATGGCCCTCTTTCTCCCCTTTGCTTCTGAGAAATCGGTTGGGCCACAACCACAAGACCAATACAGCACCTGCCTGTCTTGGTGGCCTCCATTCCAGAGGATTGGGAAACCTGCCTTTTGCTCCCACCCCACACATCACCAACCCCATGGCTTGCCCCCCTGGCCCCCCCAGCAATCTTCCCAGGCTCAGGTACTCACTAGATAATGTCGGCGAAGGCTGAGAGCAGGGGCTTGGACTGGTACCCTATGCCATGCTTGGCACACAGGGACTGCACCAGGGGAGCCACTTTATAGTAATTGTGTCGAGGCATTGTGGGGAAAAGACTTCAAGGAGAATGGGACAGTCAGGCTCCTACTCCGGTTTCCACATCCCTGCTTGCCCCACAGGGACCCTCCCAAGGACCCTGCTTCTCAGGTCCCCCTACTCACTGGTGCTCAATCTGGAAGTTGAGATGTCCACTGAACCAGTCGTTGAAGGCAGACCTGTGGACGTTGCATGTTGCCCGGAGCTGGAGGAAGAAGGCCGGGGAGGGGATGCGTCTGGGTGCCGGATGGAAAGGCCAAGCTGGCTAAGAGGACGGGTGTGGGACTGTCCCTGGTCACTCCCTTCTCCACAGGGTAGGTAGCAGGAGAAGCCTCAGGCTAATAAGGTGGTGCTGTTTGGGGGCTTTTATGTTACTGCCCTTGCCCCTTAGTCTGCCCCTGTGCCCACCCACCATTTTTATTATCCCTAGGTCTTCCAGGTGACCGTCCCTTACCTGGGTGGAGACCCAGTCCATATTCCGGTCGTAATCAATGTGCATGGGGATATGGTTCATCTGTGTTACCCATACAAACCAGATGCTTTCCAGGAACCTGGTGGATACGGCGCACAGACAAAAACAGTACAGATAAGAGCTCTCTAGCCTGGCCATCTTCCTAAGCTAACAGCTGAAACATCCCCTGCTGCCGAAATCCCCAGCACAGCCCCCAGACCAGACTCGTGACTCCCAAACACCTGCTTTTCTTCGCCATCCCTCCTGCCCTGTCAAATACTACCTGACCATGAAGAAAAGGCCCAGGACGCCTTTCAGTCCCAAAAACGGCACGTAAGTGAGGAAGATGCGAGCATAGAAGGTGATCATCCAGGCCAAGTCCTGCATTGAGAGGCAGAGAGGCAGGCTGGCATAAAGCACTTCCTCCTCTTCCTTTCACTTCGCTTATTTGCATGGTATGGCCATTCTGCCAGGGACCCAGACTGAAGCCTCCATCACTGTCAGCTTTTCTTCATCGCACGATCTGCAATATCTAGTGCCACCACTTACGTTCCTGGTGGTAGTCCCCAGTCCTCCTTCCCTGTTCCCTTCACAGGTGGCAAAGCCTGCAGGGCCTCTCTGCCTCCAGCTCCTCCCAACCCACCTAAGTTCTTTTTTTTTTTTTTCTTTTTTTAAAATATTTTATTTACTCATGAGAGACACAGAGAGAGAGAGAGGCAGAGACACAGGCAGAGGGAGAAGCAGGCTCCATGCAGGGAGCCCAACGTGGGACTCGATCCCGGGTCTCCAGGATCACGCCTTGGGCTGAAGGCAGCGCTAAACCGCTGAGCCACCCAGGCTGCCCCCATCTAAGTTCTTTATGCCTTCATTACGCTGCCAAACAAATCTTCCAGGACAGCGGCTGACTGTGCCAGTCCCCTGATCAAACCTGCAGGCACTCTTCTGTACCACAATTCTCCCCTGACGTGAGTCCACAACATGTCCAGTGGCTAAAATTGCCCCTCACTTCCCAGCTTCTCTGGTCAGAGTCCTCTCCCTAGCCCACCTCTGCCTGTCCTCCAAGGCCAGCTAGAAAAGTAATTTCACAAAGCCTTTTCTGATGCCTCTCTTCAAGCCAGAGGCAAGCAGGGCCCTTTTGGAATCCCAGAACCACCTGCTTCTATCTCTTCCCAAGCCTGGCTCCTGGCTTTATGCCAAGCACAAAAGCCTCAGGAGATACAGGCTGAATGAAATAGGCCATTGGGGGCGCCTGGGTGGCTCAGTCAGTGGAGCATCCGACTCTTGGTTTTGGCTCAGGTCATGATCAAAGTGGTGGGATCAAGCCTGGTCTTCTCTGCTCAGTGCCAAGTCTAAGTGAATCTCCCTCTCGTGTGCACTCTCTCAAAATGTATGAATTTTTGAAAATCTTTTAAAAAATGAAATATGGCATTGGGGTCAGGCTGTCTGGTAAATCCAGATCATCCCATCTAGAGACAAGGAAGGTCTATACTCAAGTTCTATTAACTTTGCTCTAAATTAGGCCTGGAGTAGATCTCAGTGGGCTTTCCTCTGGAGAACCCCCATTCCCCTCAAAGTTCTGAAGACAAAGGATGTGCATCTCGGGGGCTGTGGATACTCACCACCCACTTCTTCCGCTGGATAACAAAATAGAAAATATACCACTGGAAGTAGAGAGGCAGCAAGGCTGGGGGCCCAACTGGGAAGGAAATGGAGGCAGGAGGGAGATGTGAGCAGCACAAGGGGGGGTCAGTGCCTAAGGGACAGCCTCTGGCATGGTGTTGCCCCCCTGCCATCCCTTCCTGTGGCCCCTTCCAGCTGCCTTGGCAGTTGAGACTTTGAGATTAAGATGCTGTTTTCATGTGCTGTTTTGTTTTAAAGGTATGAGAAAAGAGTCAATAAAACTGTAAAAGTAACCAGCATGTCGTATTCTCTGAGAACATCTGAAAACATCCCAAGTGCCTCCAGGCTTCATTCAGGCCATATGTAATGTTCTTTCCACGCTGAAGAGAACACCCTGGGATCGTAGTTACAAGAGGTTTGAGAGTGGCCACAAGATGGAGCCACACTCCATAGACTGGCCAAAGCCGCTGTGGCCGTGCTTTAGGCCATTTGGAGGAGGATGCCTGCCTGGTTTAACTTACTAGAAAAGAATTTTTAATAAATTGAATGGGTTTCTAGTTTCCAACCCACTGGGTGAGATAAAGAAGCTACTTTGAGGAAAGCTTCACAATTTTGATCTACTTCATTCAAGCATTCACCTCACGAATTTATAAATCGTGAAAAAAATTGCACTTCACAAGTCACTTGTGTGTTCCTTTTGTGACATCAAATCCAGGTTGCTGTTTCCCATAGAGATGGAATGTTTTAAAAGTTCTTTTATCCTGGTGAAACTTGTGGGGAGTCTGATTTCTTAGCATTCCTGTCACTGCCGTTTGAGGTTAACAGAGACCCTGAAGCCATCTCGAAGTTTAAGCTGCCAGTGTTCTAACAGATTAAGTGGGTAAAAGACTGAAGCTGGTGGGTTTTAAAATTTCTAAGGGAGCAATCTGTATTTTAAGTGAAATCTTACGTGGAATCTCAGGATATAAGAGCTGCTCTGGTTGAAGCAAGAGTGGGACAGTCTCCCCAGCATCGCTCTTATAATTAGGGGACAACCACTGGTGTAGACAAAGTTCTATTCTGAGGGCAGGGATCTTGGTTCTGTTCACTGCTATACCCAGCAGTTCAATGAAACGGATTTCTCCAACTGGACCGAGCCACATAACTTTTGAGAGCGCCAAGTAGTATTTCTAAGCCTGTGGTAATGATGACAGCAGGGCCCAGAAGTGGAAAGAGGTCTTAGGGAGTGATGGCCTCAGTGTTGTGGCTCTAGTTAAGGGCTTATACCCTGTGGGAGTCGGATGTGTAGAGTGGTTTTCCTCTGGTCTTTTCATGCTAAGTTGTCTGGTCTTTCCTAGAAGTTTATTAACCACTGCACACTGCAGGGGAAAACCACTTCCGCAAATTTTTTCCTAGCTCATTTTAATGTTCCTGCTCAAAGGGAGCTGTTCTAGTTGGATCAAGGTTTAAAAGGCATTGCTTTGCAGTCCGTCTCTGAAGCGTTGAACCTGCAAAGGTTCAAGCAAAAAGGAGACTTTTAGGGGAATACTTGTACTGAGGCTAGAAACAAGGTCAAAAGGGTGAGGGTATTGCCTCATGGTAGTGGGAGATACCATCTGGCTTTCTAGGGGTCACAAGAAGGGGCTGGCTTTCCTTTTCCTTGCCATAGTCTCCCTGTGCCTTGGTGTTCTTTTGGACAGTCCTGTTATTCCTCTGCCCAAAGGCCTTGTGCAAAGGGGAGAGTCTGGGAACTCCTGATCAGAAAGTTCCAGCCATAGAGGTAGGTAGTAACTTAGAGTGCGGGGGGTGGGGGTGGGCGTTGACATGTGCACAAGAACATCATGGATTACAAGTGAATAGCCTTAAAAAAAAAAAAACAAAAAAAAAAACAAGTGAATAGCCTTCATTTGGTCAAAATTAACTTTATTTTTCAGCTTTACCTCATCTGGATGTGGTAACAAAACTGGCACACCCAGAAAGGATACAGATGTAGGGCATAATTAAAGAAAATGCTTTTGGTAAAGGGGCGCGAAGACGAAAGTAACAAAGATAGACATGTAGGTTGGAATTCTACAACACTGGGTTGAAATGTAAGCTTTGCCACACTCTGTGACCTGTCCTCCGTAAGCCTGTTTTCTCACATAACGGCCTGGATTTGAGATCACTGCCCTGACTGTTAAAACAGTCTCAGCCTTTTACATCATTGGTGCATCCCTCTGTGGCCATGTGAGACCACTCTGGTCTAGGTGAAGGAGAGAAGGCCACAGTGGTTAAAGTCCTTTGAGGGCCTGGACTTGGCTCAGTGAGCCTTACTGGCTTTACAGGCTGGTGACCCCTAAACCTTAGGTAGCGGGGGATAGGGGTTGGGGCAGGTCAGCACCTGTTCCGGGGTGAGGAAGCCAATGAAAATAGAACTTTCCAATTCCACTCCTAATTTGTTTCAAACCATGTTCTGCCCAAATGGAGATCTGAACTCTTTCGTAACCGGTCCTGCCCCTGTTTGTCATCCCTTTAATCTTTGTTCTGACAAATCTGTAAGTTATCCCAACAGCCTTTCCACGGGTGGTACCTCTGACCCCATCACAACTTGTTTTCAGAGGACCTTTATTCTCTCCTAAAACTAAATATGGACTCTTCTACGGCTCTCTTTTTTGCCTTCTAGGTTTGAGTTTTCTCCTCTCTGTATCCAAAATGCTCAATATTCTTACAGTAGATGCTGATGAACAGGGAAATAGCTCCCTCACCTGCATGGGAGGGCTTAAAACCCTGGAAATTTTTTAAAAAACTGTATTTCAGTACTAGACTGATAGGCTTTTTAAAGAGATTATTCTAAATTCCTACCTGGTGTCCAGCCGAGAAGATGCTTGAACAGAGTTGATAGTTCACAAACTTCTGTTTTTATCTTCCTATCTCTGGTTTAGAACTGTGAAGTGATTATATTTAATTCACTGTTCCTACTCAGAAGTAATACCTAAAATAATTTAGGTTGTAGAAAATCTCTTAACAACCCCTATAGCCTTTAGGAATTAAATTTGTTTTCCTCATGACTGGTAATTCAGGGTCTCCCAACATGGTCACTTGTGCCAACTAACTACTTTGTTAAACTTGGAAGTACAGGGAAGATGACAAAGGGAAACCACTGGGAACCCCCTTTTTTTTCTAGGGAAGAGATGAAGTTAGCCCATCTGTTCACTTATGGATCAAGAAGTGGACTCCTCATCCTACGAATGTCTTATTCCTTGGGTGGTGCTTACAAGAGGTGACCCAAAGCCAGGCACTCTTCTTGCTATTTTTGCAAGACCTAGGACCTAAAGGCTCTCTCGGTGCCCTGGATGGAACATAAGTCCAAAATCGGTAGTGCCAAGATCCTTCAAAGTCAGAGGTCTCTAGCACTGCAATCCTGGCTTTACTCTAACTGCTACTAGAAGTGGGAAAATTGCTTCTCCAGGAGCTAGAGGCAGACCTAGGTCCCACCTAGCCCTAGAGTGAGCTGAGCCTCCCAGGCAGTGTACTATGCCAGGCTTCAAAGAGGATAGAAATCTTACTCAGAAGGTTCAGCCACTCTTATCTCCTCAGATAGTGGAGGGTGTAGAAGGCACTGAGAAGCACACCAGTGAGATGGGCTCACCCCTTTCCTGGCTGGAATTTTAATGCTAAATCTCTTACTGATTTTTGGGCTGGGTAGATCCCCTCCCTTTCCTCACCAACCATCTGCATCTGCCAAACTAGAAAAAGGAAACTAAACTCGCACATCTCTGCCCCAGTAGTTCCATCCCTCCCCCTCTAGGGGGCTGTGTGTCCCCCTAGCCCCTTGGGTCTTAGATCTGTGCCTAGAAGATAAAGGGGAAGGGTTTGAGTTGAGCTATTACCTCCTCAAACCCACCCCCACCTCTGAGTATTAGAATTGCAGTGGCATTGTCCTTCAAACTACCCTCTGTTTTGGTGCCAGAAACGCCTCTTCCAGACAGGCTGGTGTGTTTTGTTTTGTTTTGTTTTGTTTGTTTTTTTAATTTTTTTTATTATTATTTTTTTTCAGGCTGGTGTTATAGGTGAAGATAGGCATCTCTTACAGATGGGGGTGGGGGCTGTTGTTACTGGTGAAGATAGGCATCTAGCCAGAGCTGCCCAGACTCCTTCAGTGAGCTGTGGGGGCAAGATAGGAGCAGGAAGTGAGAGAGCATAGCCAAGCCCAAAAGCCAAACCACCCTACAGACATGGAGTAGTGAGGCTCTCAGAGAGGAATGGAGACCGATCTCCATGGCATATGGCCCTCTTTCTCCCCTTTGCTTCTGAGAAATCGGTTGGGCCACAACCGCAAGACCAATACAGCACCTGCCTGTCTTGGTGGCCTCCATTCCAGAGGATTGGGAAACCTGCCTTTTGCTCCCACCCCACACATCACCAACCCCATGGCTTGCCCCCCTGGCCCCCCCAGCCATCTTCCCAGGCTCAGGTACTCACTAGATAATGTCGGCGAAGGCTGAGAGCAGGGGCTTGGACTGGTACTCTATGCCATGCTTGGCACACAGGGACTGCACCAGGGGAGCCACTTTATGGTAATTGTGTCGAGGCATTGTGGGGAAAAGACTTCAAGGAGAATGGGACAGTCAGGCTCCTACTCCGGTTTCCACATCCCTGCTTGCCCCACAGGGACCCTCCCAAGGACCCTGCTTCTCAGGTCCCCCTACTCACTGGTGCTCAATCTGGAAGTTGAGATGTCCACTGAACCAGTCGTTGAAGGCAGACCTGTGGACGTTGCATGTTGCCCGGAGCTGGAGGAAGAAGGCCGGGGAGGGGATGCGTCTGGGTGCCGGATGGAAAGGCCAAGCTGGCTAAGAGGACGGGTGTGGGACTGTCCCTGGTCACTCCCTTCTCCACAGGGTAGGTAGCAGGAGAAGCCTCAGGCTAATAAGGTGGTGCTGTTTGGGGGCTTTTATGTTACTGCCCTTGCCCCTTAGTCTGCCCCTGTGCCCACCCACCATTTTTATTATCCCTAGGTCTTCCAGGTGACCGTCCCTTACCTGGGTGGAGACCCAGTCCATATTCCGGTCGTAATCAATGTGCATGGGGATATGGTTCATCTGTGTTACCCATACAAACCAGATGCTTTCCAGGAACCTGGTGGATACGGCGCACAGACAAAAACAGTACAGATAAGAGCTCTCTAGCCTGGCCATCTTCCTAAGCTAACAGCTGAAACATCCCCTGCTGCCGAAATCCCCAGCACAGCCCCCAGACCAGACTCGTGACTCCCAAACACCTGCTTTTCTTCGCCATCCCTCCTGCCCTGTCAAATACTACCTGACCATGAAGAAAAGGCCCAGGACGCCTTTCAGTCCCAAAAACGGCACGTAAGTGAGGAAGATGCGAGCATAGAAGGTCATCATCCAGGCCAAGTCCTGCATTGAGAGGCAGAGAGGCAGGCTGGCATAAAGCACTTCCTCCTCTTCCTTTCACTTCGCTTATTTGCATGGTATGGCCATTCTGCCAGGGACCCAGACTGAAGCCTCCATCACTGTCAGCTTTTCTTCATCGCACGATCTGCAATATCTAGTGCCACCACTTACGTTCCTGGTGGTAGTCCCCAGTCCTCCTTCCCTGTTCCCTTCACAGGTGGCAAAGCCTGCAGGGCCTCTCTGCCTCCAGCTCCTCCCAACCCACCTAAGTTCTTTTTTTTTTTTTTTCTTTTTTTAAAATATTTTATTTACTCATGAGAGACACAGAGAGAGAGAGAGGCAGAGACACAGGCAGAGGGAGAAGCAGGCTCCATGCAGGGAGCCCAACGTGGGACTCGATCCCGGGTCTCCAGGATCACGCCTTGGGCTGAAGGCAGCGCTAAACCGCTGAGCCACCCAGGCTGCCCCCATCTAAGTTCTTTATGCCTTCATTACGCTGCCAAACAAATCTTCCAGGACAGCGGCTGACTGTGCCAGTCCCCTGATCAAACCTGCAGGCACTCTTCTGTACCACAATTCTCCCCTGACGTGAGTCCACAACATGTCCAGTGGCTAAAATTGCCCCTCACTTCCCAGCTTCTCTGGTCAGAGTCCTCTCCCTAGCCCACCTCTGCCTGTCCTCCAAGGCCAGCTAGAAAAGTAATTTCACAAAGCCTTTTCTGATGCCTCTCTTCAAGCCAGAGGCAAGCAGGGCCCTTTTGGAATCCCAGAACCACCTGCTTCTATCTCTTCCCAAGCCTGGCTCCTGGCTTTATGCCAAGCACAAAAGCCTCAGGAGATACAGGCTGAATGAAATAGGCCATTGGGGGGGCGCCTGGGTGGCTCAGTCAGTGGAGCATCCGACTCTTGGTTTTGGCTCAGGTCATGATCAAAGTGGTGGGATCAAGCCTGGTCTTCTCTGCTCAGTGCCAAGTCTAAGTGAATCTCCCTCTCGTGTGCACTCTCTCAAAATGTATGAATTTTTGAAAATCTTTTAAAAAATGAAATATGGCATTGGGGTCAGGCTGTCTGGTAAATCCAGATCATCCCATCTAGAGACAAGGAAGGTCTATACTCAAGTTCTATTAACTTTGCTCTAAATTAGGCCTGGAGTAGATCTCAGTGGGCTTTCCTCTGGAGAACCCCCATTCCCCTCAAAGTTCTGAAGACAAAGGATGTGCATCTCGGGGGCTGTGGATACTCACCACCCACTTCTTCCGCTGGATAACAAAATAGAAAATATACCACTGGAAGTAGAGAGGCAGCAAGGCTGGGGGCCCAACTGGGAAGGAAATGGAGGCAGGAGGGAGATGTGAGCAGCACAAGGGGGGGTCAGTGCCTAAGGGACAGCCTCTGGCATGGTGTTGCCCCCCTGCCATCCCTTCCTGTGGCCCCTTCCAGCTGCCTTGGCAGTTGAGACTTTGAGATTAAGATGCTGTTTTCATGTGCTGTTTTGTTTTAAAGGTATGAGAAAAGAGTCAATAAAACTGTAAAAGTAACCAGCATGTCGTATTCTCTGAGAACATCTGAAAACATCCCAAGTGCCTCCAGGCTTCATTCAGGCCATATGTAATGTTCTTTCCACGCTGAAGAGAACACCCTGGGATCGTAGTTACAAGAGGTTTGAGAGTGGCCACAAGATGGAGCCACACTCCATAGACTGGCCAAAGCCGCTGTGGCCGTGCTTTAGGCCATTTGGAGGAGGATGCCTGCCTGGTTTAACTTACTAGAAAAGAATTTTTAATAAATTGAATGGGTTTCTAGTTTCCAACCCACTGGGTGAGATAAAGAAGCTACTTTGAGGAAAGCTTCACAATTTTGATCTACTTCATTCAAGCATTCACCTCACGAATTTATAAATCGTGAAAAAAATTGCACTTCACAAGTCACTTGTGTGTTCCTTTTGTGACATCAAATCCAGGTTGCTGTTTCCCATAGAGATGGAATGTTTTAAAAGTTCTTTTATCCTGGTGAAACTTGTGGGGAGTCTGATTTCTTAGCATTCCTGTCACTGCCGTTTGAGGTTAACAGAGACCCTGAAGCCATCTCGAAGTTTAAGCTGCCAGTGTTCTAACAGATTAAGTGGGTAAAAGACTGAAGCTGGTGGGTTTTAAAATTTCTAAGGGAGCAATCTGTATTTTAAGTGAAATCTTACGTGGAATCTCAGGATATAAGAGCTGCTCTGGTTGAAGCAAGAGTGGGACAGTCTCCCCAGCATCGCTCTTATAATTAGGGGACAACCACTGGTGTAGACAAAGTTCTATTCTGAGGGCAGGGATCTTGGTTCTGTTCACTGCTATACCCAGCAGTTCAATGAAACGGATTTCTCCAACTGGACCGAGCCACATAACTTTTGAGAGCGCCAAGTAGTATTTCTAAGCCTGTGGTAATGATGACAGCAGGGCCCAGAAGTGGAAAGAGGTCTTAGGGAGTGATGGCCTCAGTGTTGTGGCTCTAGTTAAGGGCTTATACCCTGTGGGAGTTGGATGTGTAGAGTGGTTTTCCTCTGGTCTTTTCATGCTAAGTTGTCTGGTCTTTCCTAGAAGTTTATTAATCACTGCACACTGCAGGGGAAAACCACTTCCGCAAATTTTTTCCTAGCTCATTTTAATGTTCCTGCTCAAAGGGAGCTGTTCTAGTTGGATTAAGGTTTAAAAGGCATTGCTTTGCAGTCCGTCTCTGAAGCGTTGAACCTGCAAAGGTTCAAGCAAAAAGGAGACTTTTAGGGGAATACTTGTACTGAGGCTAGAAACAAGGTCAAAAGGGTGAGGGTATTGCCTCATGGTAGTGGGAGATACCATCTGGCTTTCCAGGGGTCACAAGAAGGGGCTGGCTTTCCTTTTCCTTGCCATAGTCTCCCTGTGCCTTGGTGTTCTTTTGGACAGTCCTGTTATTCCTCTGCCCAAAGGCCTTGTGCAAAGGGGAGAGTCTGGGAACTCCTGATCAGAAAGTTCCAGCCATAGACGTAGGTAGTAACTTACAGTGCGGGGGGTGGGGGTGGGCGTTGACATGTGCACAAGAACATCATGGATTACGAGTGAATAGCCTTAAAAAAAAAAAAAAAAAAAAAAAAAAAAAACAAGTGAATAGCCTTCATTTGGTCAAAATTAACTTTATTTTTCAGCTTTACCTCATCTGGATGCGGTAACAAAACTGGCACACCCAGAAAGGATACAGATGTAGGGCATAATTAAAGAAAATGCTTTTGGTAAAGGGGCGCGAAGACGAAAGTAACAAAGATAGACATGTAGGTTGGAATTCTACAACACTGGGTTGAAATGTAAGCTTTGCCACACTCTGTGACCTGTCCTCCGTAAGCCTGTTTTCTCACATAACGGCCTGGATTTGAGATCACTGCCCTGACTGTTAAAACAGTCTCAGCCTTTTACATCATTGGTGCATCCCTCTGTGGCCATGTGAGACCACTCTGGTCTAGGTGAAGGAGAGAAGGCCACAGTGGTTAAAGTACTTTGAGGGCCTGGACTTGGCTCAGTGAGCCTTACTGGCTTTACAGGCTGGTGACCCCTAAACCTTAGGTAGCGGGGGATAGGGGTTGGGGCAGGTCAGCACCTGTTCCGGGGTGAGGAAGCCAATGAAAATAGAACTTTCCAATTCCACTCCTAATTTGTTTCAAACCATGTTCTGCCCAAATGGAGATCTGAACTCTTTCGTAACCGGTCCTGCCCCTGTTTGTCATCCCTTTAATCTTTGTTCTGACAAATCTGTAAGTTATCCCAACAGCCTTTCCACGGGTGGTACCTCTGACCCCATCACAACTTGTTTTCAGAGGACCTTTATTCTCTCCTAAAACTAAATATGGACTCTTCTACGGCTCTCTTTTTTGCCTTCTAGGTTTGAGTTTTCTCCTCTCTGTATCCAAAATGCTCAATATTCTTACAGTAGATGCTGATGAACAGGGAAATAGCTCCCTCACCTGCATGGGAGGGCTTAAAACCCTGGAAATTTTTTAAAAAACTGTATTTCAGTACTAGACTGATAGGCTTTTTAAAGAGATTATTCTAAATTCCTACCTGGTGTCCAGCCGAGAAGATGCTTGAACAGAGTTGATAGTTCACAAACTTCTGTTTTTATCTTCCTATCTCTGGTTTAGAACTGTGAAGTGATTATATTTAATTCACTGTTCCTACTCAGAAGTAATACCTAAAATAATTTAGGTTGTAGAAAATCTCTTAACAACCCCTATAGTCTTTAGGAATTAAATTTGTTTTCCTCATGACTGGTAATTCAGGGTCTCCCAACATGGTCACTTGTGCCAACTAACTACTTTGTTAAACTTGGAACTACAGGGAAGATGACAAAGGGAAACCACTGGGAACCCCCTTTTTTTTCTAGGGAAGAGATGAAGTTAGCCCATCTGTTCACTTATGGATCAAGAAGTGGACTCCTCATCCTACGAATGTCTTATTCCTTGGGTGGTGCTTACAAGAGGTGACCCAAAGCCAGGCACTCTTCTTGCTATTTTTGCAAGACCTAGGACCTAAATGCTCTCTCGGTGCCCTGGATGGAACATAAGTTCAAAATCGGTAGTGCCAAGATCCTTCAAAGTCAGAGGTCTCTAGCACTGCAATCCTGGCTTTACTCTAACTGCTACTAGAAGTGGGAAAATTGCTTCTCCAGGAGCTAGAGGCAGACCTAGGTCCCACCTAGCCCTAGAGTGAGCTGAGCCTCCCAGGCAGTGTACTATGCCAGGCTTCAAAGAGGATAGAAATCTTACTCAGAAGGTTCAGCCACTCTTATCTCCTCAGATAGTGGAGGGTGTAGAAGGCACTGAGAAGCACACCAGTGAGATGGGCTCACCCCTTTCCTGGCTGGAATTTTAATGCTAAATCTCTTACTGATTTTTGGGCTGGGTAGATCCCCTCCCTTTCCTCACCAACCATCTGCATCTGCCAAACTAGAAAAAGGAAACTAAACTCGCACATCTCTGCCCCAGTAGTTCCATCCCTACCCCTCTAGGGGGCTGTGTGTCCCCCTAGCCCCTTGGGTCTTAGATCTGTGCCTAGAAGATAAAGGGGAAGGGTTTGAGTTGAGCTATTACCTCCTCAAACCCACCCCTACCTCTGAGTATTAGAATGGCAGTGGCATTGTCCTTCAAACTACCCTCTGTTTTGGTGCCAGAAACGCCTCTTCCAGACAGGCTGGTGTGTTTTGTTTTGTTTTGTTTTGTTTGTTTTTGTTTTTTTTGTTTGTTTTTTTAATTTTTTTTATTATTATTTTTTTTCAGGCTGGTGTTATAGGTGAAGATAGGCATCTCTTACAGATGGGGGTGGGGGCTGTTGTTACTGGTGAAGATAGGCATCTAGCCAGAGCTGCCCAGACTCCTTCAGTGAGCTGTGGGGGCAAGATAGGAGCAGGAAGTGAGAGAGCATAGCCAAGCCCAAAAGCCAAACCACCCTACAGACATGGAGTAGTGAGGCTCTCAGAGAGGAATGGAGACCGATCTCCATGGCATATGGCCCTCTTTCTCCCCTTTGCTTCTGAGAAATAGGTTGGGCCACAACCGCAAGACCAATACAGCACCTGCCTGTCTTGGTGGCCTCCATTCCAGAGGATTGGGAAACCTGCCTTTTGCTCCCACCCCACACATCACCAACCCCATGGCTTGCCCCCCTGGCCCCCCCAGCCATCTTCCCAGGCTCAGGTACTCACTAGATAATGTCGGCGAAGGCTGAGAGCAGGGGCTTGGACTGGTACTCTATGCCATGCTTGGCACACAGGGACTGCACCAGGGGAGCCACTTTATAGTAATTGTGTCGAGGCATTGTGGGGAAAAGACTTCAAGGAGAATGGGACAGTCAGGCTCCTACTCCGGTTTCCACATCCCTGCTTGCCCCACAGGGACCCTCCCAAGGACCCTGCTTCTCAGGTCCCCCTACTCACTGGTGCTCAATCTGGAAGTTGAGATGTCCACTGAACCAGTCGTTGAAGGCAGACCTGTGGACGTTGCATGTTGCCCGGAGCTGGAGGAAGAAGGCCGGGGAGGGGATGCGTCTGGGTGCCGGATGGAAAGGCCAAGCTGGCTAAGAGGACGGGTGTGGGACTGTCCCTGGTCACTCCCTTCTCCACAGGGTAGGTAGCAGGAGAAGCTTCAGGCTAATAAGGTGGTGCTGTTTGGGGGCTTTTATGTTACTGCCCTTGCCCCTTAGTCTGCCCCTGTGCCCACCCACCATTTTTATTATCCCTAGGTCTTCCAGGTGACCGTCCCTTACCTGGGTGGAGACCCAGTCCATATTCCGGTCGTAATCAATGTGCATGGGGATATGGTTCATCTGTGTTACCCATACAAACCAGATGCTTTCCAGGAACCTGGTGGATATGGCGCACAGACAAAAACAGTACAGATAAGAGCTCTCTAGCCTGGCCATCTTCCTAAGCTAACAGCTGAAACATCCCCTGCTGCCGAAATCCCCAGCACAGCCCCCAGACCAGACTCGTGACTCCCAAACACCTGCTTTTCTTCGCCATCCCTCCTGCCCTGTCAAATACTACCTGACCATGAAGAAAAGGCCCAGGACGCCTTTCAGTCCCAAAAACGGCACGTAAGTGAGGAAGATGCGAGCATAGAAGGTCATCATCCAGGCCAAGTCCTGCATTGAGAGGCAGAGAGGCAGGCTGGCATAAAGCACTTCCTCCTCTTCCTTTCACTTCGCTTATTTGCATGGTATGGCCATTCTGCCAGGGACCCAGACTGAAGCCTCCATCACTGTCAGCTTTTCTTCATCGCACGATCTGCAATATCTAGTGCCACCACTTACGTTCCTGGTGGTAGTCCCCAGTCCTCCTTCCCTGTTCCCTTCACAGGTGGCAAAGCCTGCAGGGCCTCTCTGCCTCCAGCTCCTCCCAACCCACCTAAGTTCTTTTTTTTTTCTTTTTTTTTTAAATATTTTATTTACTCATGAGAGACACACAGAGAGAGAGAGGCAGAGACACAGGCAGAGGGAGAAGCAGGCTCCATGCAGGGAGCCCAACGTGGGACTCGATCCCGGGTCTCCAGGATCACGCCTTGGGCTGAAGGCAGCGCTAAACCGCTGAGCCACCCAGGCTGCCCCCATCTAAGTTCTTTATGCCTTCATTACGCTGCCAAACAAATCTTCCAGGACAGCGGCTGACTGTGCCAGTCCCCTGATCAAACCTGCAGGCACTCTTCTGTACCACAATTCTCCCCTGACGTGAGTCCACAACATGTCCAGTGGCTAAAATTGCCCCTCACTTCCCAGCTTCTCTGGTCAGAGTCCTCTCCCTAGCCCACCTCTGCCTGTCCTCCAAGGCCAGCTAGAAAAGTAATTTCACAAAGCCTTTTCTGATGCCTCTCTTCAAGTCAGAGGCAAGCAGGGCCCTTTTGGAATCCCAGAACCACCTGCTTCTATCTCTTCCCAAGCCTGGCTCCTGGCTTTATGCCAAGCACAAAAGCCTCAGGAGATACAGGCTGAATGAAATAGGCCATTGGGGGGGCGCCTGGGTGGCTCAGTCAGTGGAGCATCCGACTCTTGGTTTTGGCTCAGGTCATGATCAAAGTGGTGGGATCAAGCCTGGTCTTCTCTGCTCAGTGCCAAGTCTAAGTGAATCTCCCTCTCGTGTGCACTCTCTCAAAATGTATGAATTTTTGAAAATCTTTTAAAAAATGAAATATGGCATTGGGGTCAGGCTGTCTGGTAAATCCAGATCATCCCATCTAGAGACAAGGAAGGTCTATACTCAAGTTCTATTAACTTTGCTCTAAATTAGGCCTGGAGTAGATCTCAGTGGGCTTTCCTCTGGAGAACCCCCATTCCCCTCAAAGTTCTGAAGACAAAGGATGTGCATCTCGGGGGCTGTGGATACTCACCACCCACTTCTTCCGCTGGATAACAAAATAGAAAATATACCACTGGAAGTAGAGAGGCAGCAAGGCTGGGGGCCCAACTGGGAAGGAAATGGAGGCAGGAGGGAGATGTGAGCAGCACAAGGGGGGGTCAGTGCCTAAGGGACAGCCTCTGGCATGGTGTTGCCCCCCTGCCATCCCTTCCTGTGGCCCCTTCCAGCTGCCTTGGCATTCCTCGATCCCTTGGAACTGTCAGGTGCTGAAGGTAGGCATGAATGCAAGTCTGAAGAAGGCAGAACCTCCCAAGAGAATGCCAGGAGGGTAAGGGTGGGAGTGGCATTCTCTTCCAGTGAAAGGAAGCAGCTGGTGCACTGTGAATTCTCCCCATGTTCCTTGGCCACAGGCCTGCCCCTGCCCGTCCTTGCAGTCACCTGCCCTGTGTTCCTGGCTGCTCTGCCATTAAGGTGAAGGGACAGGAGCAGGACAGTGTGTGTGTGCTGGGGTGGGGCTGGGGGTGGGGGACCCTCCTGATGCTTTACAGGCAGAAAGCTCACTTCTTCAGATCAGGGAAATGAGCTTGCACCACCCAACCTGAAGCCCTGGAGGGCAGGTATGGGAAGGGGCTTCTCTTAAAATTAGGAGTTGAAAAAATGGTGCCGCCCTAATGCCATCCCATTTTACAAGGCTAAAGTTTAATCAGGATGGCCGGACTCAATGCTCTTGTGGAAGCCAGGGTAGAACTTTACCTCGATACAAATGACCCCTGACAGGGAATTAGCCGGTTAACCTTGCTCAACTGAGATGGTAGTCTGTTCCTGAGCGGGGAGTAACCAATTGGGGCCAGGGTACTTCCTCCAGCCTCTACTTAAATACCATAATCCTTCAGAAAGTCCTTTCTTCCTCACATCCCTTCAGCACCCCCATCCCAAGAGAGTCTCCCTATGTGGGATGAGGACACTCACTCAGGAAGAAGTATTTGTGCTGGTGATTGTATGGCATGTACTTTTTCTTCTGTTTCCCAAGCTGTGAAGAAAAGCAACACAAATCAGTGCCCACAGACTAATCACCCCATTCCCCTCCCCCTGTGATCTTGGCTATTCCCTGCTCAGCTTAGGCCTACTCCAGCAGCTGTCAGCTTAGCTTTTTGGTGCTGTTATTAGAATGTTCCAACAGCCCTGGCCTTACCTCAGCACCTAGTGCATGAGGGCCCACATGAGGCATGAGCACAACAGGGTCTACAGGTCCTCAGGACTCCTCATGTTCATCCAAAGACACATTTGTCATAAGGTTCCCAGGCCTCTCCACATCCCTTTTTCCCCATCTGGTAGTTTTTAAGATTTATTTATTTTAGAGAATGAGTGGGTGGGGGGAAGGGGACAGGCAGAGGGGGGAGAGAATCCCAAGCAGACTTCCCGCTGAGCATGGAGCTTGAAGTGGGGCTCCATCCCAGGATCCCCAGATTAGGACCTGAGCTGAAAACAAGACGGACGCTCAATCAACTGAGCCACTCAGGCACCCCACCCATCTGGTACTTTTTTGACCTCAGAATCTCCACAGACAACCATTTATACCCCTACACAGGTCAGTATTCCCTTGACATCCATCCAACTAGACCCTCTTTTGGTCTTGTCTTTTGGTCTACCACATGAACTTTACAAAATTCCTTGAATTTTAAGTCAAGTCTGGCAAATATTTGTGGAAAGGATACCAAGAACAACTTGGCAGTCCAAAAGTTCTGACAAGGCTTTTCCCAGTGGGTAGTGATTATTTTGTAAGCCTAGCTGCTGAAGAGAGAGGCTGGTGCCGCCAAGTCAGTCAGCCCGAACACCTAGCATGGGCGCACAAAATCATGACAGCAAAGCTCTGCTGTCTTACTGGATGGGTCCTGTTCCTCTTGCCCCAGTCAGTTCTGATAACCAGATGACCCCAGAGCATAGGAGGCACTCTACTCAAGTAGAATGATAGCTCATCTTTCTTTTGTGCATCCACCCACTGTTTTTCATAATAACATTTCTTCTTCTTTATTGAGAGTTTATTCTGTGTAAGGTATTTCTGCTAAATGAAGCATTCTTTTCTATAAACTGAGTAATTTTAACAAGTATTTATTGAGCACCTATGACGTTCCAGGCAATGCTCTACGTGCTGAAGATACAGAGGTGAACAAAACAAAGATCCTACCCTCACGGAGCTTATAGACTAAGGAGAGGAAGCTGGTGATAAACTTGTGAACAGAACTCAAAGTAAGGGATGCCTGTCAGTCAAGCTCAGCAGTCAAGCATCTGCCTGAGGCTCAGGGCGTGATCCCAGGGTCCTGGGATTAAGTCCCTCATCAGGTTCTCCGCAGGGAGCCTGCTTCTCTCTGCCTATGTCTCTGCCATCTTTCTCTGTGTTTCTCATGAATTAAAAAAAAAAAAAAAAAAAAGAAAAAAGAAAAAGGTAATTATAGATTTAAAATAGGAAAACAGGACAAAGTGAGAGGGAGGCAGCATTTTGGTTAGGTTGGTCAGATATGGTCGCTCTGAGTGTTGACATCTGAAAACTGAATAAGGAGCCAATAAAGCAGAAATTCAGAGGAAGAGCATTTAATACAGAGGGAACACCTGGTACAAAGCTCAGGAAGTTTAAGGGACAGAAGGGGCAGTACGGACGGGAATAGTAAACAATGGGGGAGAATGGTTGATAAGGCTGGAAAACTAGGGATGGCCAATTCACACTGGACCTTAGAGAGCCCCAGTAAGACCTTGGGAGCAAGGGTTTTATTCCCATGATGATGGAAAGCCACTGGAGGGCTTTGTGCTTTGAAAGGCACACTCTGCCTGGAGGAGGAGAGAATGAACTGTAGGGGGAGGTATAGTTGCAGGGAGACCAGTGAAGAGGCTGGAGCAGTAATCAGGCTCTGAGATGCATGGGAAGCAGTGGAGATGGTGAAGTCAATGACTTGGGATATTTTGGAGACCGTATTAACAAAGCTTGCTGATAGACTAGATGTTGGGTGAAGTTCACCCCATCTCCAGAAACTTTGAGGGGAAAACCAGAAAAGGAGCACCTGTCTTGTTTGGTGGGGGGTGAGAGGGAAGAACACTGGCCTCCTATTTTGGAACTGTTAATGGAAGGGATCCCTAGTCACTGATGCCTCCTTGAATGGCAATCAGATGCTATTAGGATGCTAATAACTGCCCTATTATGTTTCAACTCAAGGACAGAGAAAGTTTGTATTTAGGGTGAGGTGTCCCCTGGGTTTTCTTGTTTTCCAGGAGACTCGAAAGGTACCAAGATGGATGCCCTGGAATTACTACCCAGAGAAGCTGAAGCAAAGGCCAAGCAGCCTGTAGCCAAGACAGTTACTAATAGGCAACCCATCCTCCAGCAGAAAAATGTCTACTAGTCCTAGATCACTTTCAATTTTTAATGTCTGCAGGTAGGAGTTTTTGAAAACCCTAGTATCAAGAAGCAATAAGGTAGTGGTGTGAGCAGGTTCTCTCCCACTTAAACTCCCACCTTTTTTTTTTTTTTTTTTTTAACCCGCTATAGTGATAGTAGAAATGCTACCAAGGGCTATACACTCTGCCTAACAAATTGCCCACACCAGGCTTGAAACAACCACCTGAACCAGGTGGGGCCAGGGCTGACTGATTGCCAAACACTGTTGACCATAACACAGTGTTGGACGTGTAGCAAACCAAGTCCTTGCTTGGGAGGTAGGAAATTTAGGGTGGGGCATAAGCTTCAAACTAGGGGCTCCTGGCACCAGGACAGCCAATGCAGTAAAGCCTTTCCAGAATCCTCCTAGCCAGAGGGGGAGAGCCAGGCTGCCTTGCAGTCACTCATGCCTTGAATGGAAAGGTCTTGAACGGCTGAATTCTTGGCATGCTGACGTATCATACAGTGGGAGGAGGGGGATCTGGCAGGACTGTGACTACAGCCTGGAGCCTCAGCACAAGGGGTTTTAAAGTAACTTTATAAGCAACTCTTCCGCCCATTCAAAGCCTCCTATTGCCTTATGTTCACTGAAAGCTCTCCAGATCTCCACCCTCAGGCATTCATCCTTTAGCAGCAGCATTACAATTTTTACTCCTAACCTCACGTGGTAACTCAAACTCAACACAGACCACCCTGGAAGTCAGATGGGTGGGAAGAATTACTCAGCAAATCAATGTTCCAGGTACCGAGCATCAAAGAAGAGTAAAACAGTTGGTCCAGCCCTTGATGGGGGAGATGGGGGAGACTGATGATGGGGTAGACTGCACAGCAGTATTGATGGGGGAGACTGCACAGCAGTATTCCAAAGTTGGGAGGGGTGGTGACTGCCTTGGGTAGGAACATGTAAAAAGCATTCCCAAGAAGGACCATCCATTAGGTTTACAGAGATTTGCATGGTAATCTGGTCATCTTTCGGCTCCTTTGCAGCATGAAGTACCTTTATGCAATAACTGTTGCCTTGAACTCACTAGGGAGAATAGGTGATTCTGTCCTGGGCAGCTTATTTACTGCCTCCCACAACTGCCAGCAAGCCAGCCTGGTCCCAATGTCTTATCCACATGGATAGCATTGTGGTCATTTCCCCCAGAGCCCTCTGTTCTGGCTGGCTCCCATTCTCCAAGACCTTTCCATTAACATTTCTACTCACCTCCACAGAGAGGATCTTCCCCAAGGCAAAGAAGGAGGGGTGCATGCTGATGTCTGGGTCTTTGAGGAAACAGTTGGGCTTGGCATGGTGCTGGAAGTGCAAGTGGTTCCACCAACTGGCAGGGGCCCCCTACAGAAAAGCAGGGACATGAGTATGAAAGTCTAATGTTCCCCATCCCCCCAAGGAAACCCTTCATTGATGAGTTTCAAGAGTCCCTCCCCGTCCCATTGACCTTCAGGTGGCCAATCACGAAATGATGTAGCAGGTGGTTCCAGGTAGAGGTGCTGAAGACAGACAGGTGCCCAAAGTCATGCTGCAGCCAGCCAGCCTGGGTCTGGGTGAGAAAGGTTAACGCTAAGAGTGGCTCACAGGCCCAGGCTCCCTCTCACTCACCTCTGTGGCTCTGGCTCCTCTGCCTCACCCCTTCATCTGCCTAGCCCTGCAATTGCCACAGTCGCTTGAGCACATCAGGAAAGCAGTCAGGAAGCCTAGATCCTAACTGGCTCTGCCACTAACTCACATGAGAGTTGAGACAAATCACTATCCTTTCCCTGTTCTTCAGTTTCCCTAGAAGCCTCCCCATAGAACTCTCTGGAGTTTTAGGACTTACGATGGAGTGAATATCCAGACTACAAAAAAGGACAGAGTGACAAACTCAGAGGCGAGTAGCAGGCTTGGCAAATGGGTCCCGATAAAGCCCAAGCCTTATGAGCACATTGGGCAATGTGTGAGAAGAAAGCCAAGCTTTGCTGAGAAATCAGAACCTTGGTTCTTGGCATACTCAGGCTATGGCAAAACCTGAATGTGAAGTTTCAGGGGAGAAATTCCACGGAAAGAAGGGAACCCTTGGAGGAGCAGCTGGAGAGGCGGTGAGCAAAATGATGGTACACATGTGGCTACCGAGCAGGTAAAAGCCACAGATGATTAACTCTTCCCCCCACACCCTCGATGCTGCCCTGGTCACAGGGCAGAGCTCCTTGGCCTTCTGAGGCAAACAAAGAGCTTTCCCCAAAGATTCAAGGATGCTGAATACTGTTATGGCCTCGACTAGCCAAGAGCTCTCACTTGAACTGTGCTGAGCAGCACTGCACAGAGGAGAAAGGGCACTAAGGATGTCCCAAAGAACCAAAGAGTGAGCCAGGCAGCAACGTCCAGCAGCAGGATGTGAAGTAGGTACAACAGGAAGAAGACATGGTTGGCCTTCATGAGCCCCATCCGCTCCACTGTGGCCCGCAGCTCTCGGAATTCATCCATCAGCTCTTTCTGTGGAAGAGTAAAGAGGGAGGGGCTCTTTATTTTTCCCAACTGTAACCCAACCCTGTTGGAAACAGAGGGCTCTCTTGGGCTCCAGGACCTCCCACCCCCAGACAGCTGTGGGGAGTCCACAATCCTAGATAAATAAACCACAGCACTGAGGAAAGAGGACAGGTGCTACGGGATCATGTCTAAGAATATGTGGTCTTTGGGATTAAACAGATTTGATTCAAGTCCCTGCGTGCCCTGCCATTTACCAACAGTGTGATTCTTGGTCACGTTGCTCACCCTCCGTGAGTCTTGTTTGCTCATCTGTAAATGTGTGAGGGTTATATGAGGTTATGATGGACACATACTAAGTGTTTAACAGATAGGTCCTGATGAGGGTGGTGGTGGTGGTGGTGGTAGTGGTAGCCTTGTGAGAGCCAAAGGTTTCAAAGCCTGTGTTCCAGTGACTGGGAGAAACAGGGATCTCAAGACTTTGCAAGAACTACTGACGGTGATCAACTGTGATCTCATCTGGGCCTCCCTTCTCCCCCCTGCCCTTTAGCGGGGAGACAGCCACAGTATCTCCAAACAACAGAGTCTCACATTTTTAGTGGGCTCAAAGCTGGGCTGCTCTGGAGACAGTTCTCCAATCAGGAGAGAGTTCATATACTTCCTCACAAGGCCCTTGTCGATGTGGAACGCCATAAAGGGATCCTGCAAGGACAGGGAGAAGACAGAGCGGTTAGGAAGCCAGCCCAGGGCCCCCCGGCCTCCAGGAGGGCTCACACCCGAGGCCACTCTCCTGGCCCAGCAAGGAGGCCGTGTCTAAGTTCAAAGGGACACCACTTCCCTCCAGGCAGCTGCCCTTTGAGGGTGCTTGGGCCGTTCTCAGGTGTGCACAGCTCAGGAACATCCTGCGTATGTTCTAATGAAGAGGGCACCACGACAAGGAATAGGAAGTGTGGGTAGGGGGACCACAGAAAGACGTCTCTGGGCTGCCCGTCTCTAGCCGTGTCTGGGGACAGTTTTGGCACAAGAATTTAACATACAGGTGAGAAACAACTAGAACTAGTGGGTGGGGCTACGAGACTTCTGTTTTTTTCTTTCCTGTGGGACTTTTAACAGACCCTCTCTGAGCCAGCGTTGTTTTTAAAATGTGATCAGGAAGACTCCCGATCTCTGGGCTGGGAGCTTTTTGCACTGCTCCCCCTTTTCTCTGCTGCTGTTCCTGGTGGGGCTCCGCAGTTCCCTAAGACTCTGAACGCCCTTGCTCCAGGGCGGCTAATTTTGGTTTTGCAAAGTGGGGCTGGAAGGCGGCCCCAGGCCTTCGGGGAATCGGCCCTAGAGGCGGGAGTCGGGGCGGAGCCGGCGGCCGGTGGCACCACGCATCTGGACCAATCGCCAGCCCCGTTACGGCCGGCCCCAGCCCCGGCCCCAAATCACACGCGGGAAGACCCTGCGTCGGCGCCGGCCTCGTGTGCGCATGCGCCAGCCGACGTCCGCGCCCTCCTCGGCAGCCTGGGCTTCCCAGGGGCGGCCCGGGCGACCCCCGCCAGCTCCGGCCCGGCCCGCCGCGCCCCCGCCCCGCTCCCGCAGGGAAGGGCAGGGCCTCAGCCCCACACGCCCACGCTCCGCTGCGACGTCGTGGGGGTTCTGGGGGGCGCAGGCTCCCTCCCAGACGGCAAGGGAACGGGGGTGCCGCTGGGCGCGGGCTGGGCAACGATGCAGGGGGAGGGGGCGCGGCCAGGCAAAGTCTCTCCAGGGTCGCACGGGGCCACGGCAGGAGGCGCCGGTCGCCTTACCTCCGAGAGCAGGTGATCCAGACAGGGAAGAGCAAGGCTGGGGCGGGAGGGATGCGGACCACGGCCCGGGAGTGCGGCCGGCTGCAGACCCCGCGGGCCCGGGCCGGTGACCTCCCGGCACGGTCCGAGGTCGGCTCGAGGGGGGGGGGTGTCTGCGAGTGTAGGACGACGCGGGCTCCCCCGCCTGCTGCACGACGCTCCATTAGTCCCCGCTCTCCGGTGGGCGGGGCCCCTCCGTCACCCCGGCCGGGGGTCCCCAGACAGCGGCGCCCGGACAATGCCCCCCTCGCCCGGCCCTGCTCTCGGCTCTGCGCGAGCAGTGTAGACGCTCCCGGCGCCCCCTCCCCACCCGCCGAGAAGGGCCGAGAGCCCCCTCCGTGCCGGGCCCCCGGTCCTCCTCCCTCGGCCTCGGCGCACCCCTCATCCCGGCTTCCCTCGCGGCCGGTCCTGCCCCGGGGCCTGCCTCGCTCGGCGACCCGGCACGGGGCAGCTGCCGGCTCCGGCCCCACGTCCTGCCCCCGCTTCCCGTGCTGAGCGGCGGGCAGCGGCCGTGCTCGTGCTCGTGCTCGTGCTCGGCGCCTGCTGGTGCTCCCCGAGTGACCCGGGAGGCCGTCCCGGGGCGCCGAGCTCCCCGCCTCGCACCCGACCCCCGCGGCAGCCGCCGCGTCCCGCCGGGTCCCGCCCCTCCCGGGCCGCGGCCGGGCGGCGCTCACCGTAGCATCCTGCCCCGCGTAGTGGTTGATGACGCGGGAGCCCCCGGGGTGCCGGTGGGTGAACTCGCTGATGTCGTACACCTTCCGCTCGATCACCAGCCACCGCTCCTCCTCGCTCCCGGAGCGCTTCGCCACCTCGTCCCACGTGAAGTAGCGCTTGGCCGGCGCCGGGGCCGTGGCCGGGGCCTCGGAGTCCATCCGGGCGGAGGCGGGCAGGCGCGCGCTCGGGGCCCACGGGAGAGCGCGCCGGCTCCGAGTGCGCGGGGCTCGGACCCGCTGGCGCGCGCCGGGCTTTCAACACCCGCGGCGCGGACCGCAGAGCCCCCCTCCGCGCGCTCTCATTGGCCGAGCCGCGTGGCGCGGGCAGCGGCCCCCGCCTCCCCGCCCCGGCCGGGCGCGCCCCCTCGCGGGCTCCGCGGAGGGCTCGCGACGAGGTCCCGGGGGCCGCGCGGCCCCCTCGCCTCGCCGCCCCACGGTGGTGCGGCCCGAGACCGGCCCTCTGAGAGCCCTCGGCGGTCACCTTGCGGACTGCGCGGCCGTCCTTGAGCGAGTGTGGAGCGCGGTCCTGCTCTACTCCGCCCCAAGTAACGCTGCAAGCGCCCCCACGGGTTTTGTGACCCTGTTCCCCTCTGTGTTTCAATTCCTGGTGTCTTCTGAATTAATCAGGATCCTCAAATAAGAGGAGGCGGTCCCCAGCGTCTCCTGGCCTCGGCGAGGTTCCGTGCGGAGAGCCTGGGTCTTGAAGCAGGGGCGGCCCTGGAGTCACCTGCGGTCACCTGAAGCGGACGCTCCAGGAGGAGGCAGGTGGAGGCATCTCGGGCTCAGACCTCGGGGCCCTAGGAGGGGGCGAGGAAGCGCCCAGAGGCCGGGGGTGCCAGTCAAGAAGCTGTTGTAGTGTGAAGAGACGCAGAATCTATTGCTGAATTTTCTCTCGCTTATTCAGCAAGCTCGGTATTCATCTACGTACATATGTACATCGCACGCTCACTGCGCGCCGGGCACTGTCCTTAGCGTCTTACAAACGGATTCATTTTATTTCTCAGAACCCGCTGAAGTAGGAACTAGTATTAATCTCACGGACAGAGGGGACCTTAGGTGCTCTGTCCACACAGCCAGTAAGTGGCAGGGCGCAGATTCAAACCAGCCTGTGCTTGGAACAGGGGTTTCTGCTGTCTCTCCTCTGAGGACACTAGTATTTGGGCACTTGTTTGACGGGGCTGTAAACCAAGGCAAGGGAAGGAGAGCCTTGTCCCAAGCACTGAGCCAGAGTCTGAGCCCCTACGAGTCAGGAGAGGGTCATACAGTACAGACTGGGTACAAAGTACAGCTGGATTTCCGCTAGAGAAGGACCTTAATCTGTTCAATCCAAATATCTCATTTTACAGATAAGAGAATCGAGTTTCAGAACGGGAGATGGGGCTTTGCAAATGCCTGTAAGGAAGCTCAAGTGTCCTGGCATCTGGTTCACGGGGCCCTGCGTCTTGTTCAGGAACGATAGCTGCTCCTCTGTATGCCAATTTTCCATATTTATAGTTTTTTTTTTTTAAGATTTTATTTATTTATTTATTTTTGAGAGAAAGAGAGAACACAAAGGGAATGGGAGAAGCAGACTCTCTACTGAGCAGAAAGCTACCCCTCAGGACTCAATCCCTGGACCCTGAGATCATGACCTGAGCCAAAACCAAGAGTCGGTGGCTTAACCGACTGAGCCACTCAGGTGCCTTGCCAATTTTCCTTCTTAAAAAATAAACCTTGCCCAACAACTTGGCAGCTTGTAACCAGAGGTATAAAAGGATTTGTACTCTTCAATCAAGTAATTTCACTATTGGAAAAGTGAGGAATGGGAAACTACAAAGGTTCTTATCGCTAATTTAATAGTAAAGACTGGAAACAACTACAGATCCTGACAATAAGAAAACCCTCATGCTCACTGAGATATATTAGCACGATGAGGAATTACAGAATGATTAAAAATGACCAAGATGTGGGCAGCCCAGGTGGCTCAAACGGTTTAGCACCACCTTCAGCCCATGGTGTGATCCTGGAGACCCGGGATCGAGTCCCATGTCGGTCTCCCTGCGTGGAGCCTGCTTCTCCCTCTGCCTGGATCTCTGCCTCTCTCCACGTGTCTCTCATGAATAAATAAATAAAATCTTAAAAAAAAAAAAAAAAAGAACACCGGAGAAGAAAGACAAATTAGTGATTATTGGTCAAAAGAATAGATGCAAATTACTCCTTTTTCTAATTCTCAACATTTAAGAAGTTTGTGTGACATGGATTTGCATTTATGTTTCTTTCCTTTGCAAGTGTTCTTATGCCAGTTTTATGTGTTTTGCCTATCTCCTTAACTAGATGTTAATTGGGGGCAGGGACTATAAATTCTGTTTAGTTCTACTTGGTATATTCAAAGTAGCCCAGTTTGGGGTTCTGTATGGAATCAATAAATTTTTTGAAATAACTGATGTTTTCAGCCTGAAGAAAATACAAGTTAGCAGGCATATTGGCCACTAGGCAGATGCTCTAGTGCCTGCTTATATGCCTGTGGTCCTACGTACATGATCATGTAGATTGTAAAAAATCCATTTCCAGGCCTAACCCAGGGGCCAACTGGACAAACCCTTTGCCCTGTGAGTCTGCTGATCCCATTAACTTGCCTTTTCCAGGAAATGAATCATAAACATCACAGACACTTTACTGGATCCTTTAGAAATCATAAGGGTAGGAGGAAGAGTGTTGGTTGTGCTTGGCTCCTGTTGCAGCCTTTTCTCAACTGACAGTGCATCAGACCATTAAAGATCAAAGCCATTTTCATAGTACCTGGGTTTCTGAGAAATTAGGTAATTAATCTGTGGGAACACAGTGAGTTCCTTACAGCAGACTCTAATAATGTTAACAGAATCAATCCTTGGGTTAAGAAATATCATTTGTAATACCTCTCTAAGTTATGTCAAGTATTATACTATTTAGAAAATATGATGTATGGTGGTTGAACTAAAAAGAAAGAGTTTTGGCACACCTGGATGGCTTAGTTGGTTAGGCTCTGCCTTCAGCTGAGGTCATTACCTCAGGATCCTGGGATTGAGCCCTGAGTTGGGCTCTCTGCTCTGCGGGGAGCCTGCTTCTCCCTCTACCTGCTGCTCCCCCTGCTTATGCTCTCTCTCTCTCTGTCAAATAATAAAATCTTAAAAAAAAAAAAAAACCTTAAAAAAACACCCCAAAATAAATAAAAAGAGTCTCAAGATCAGACTTTTACTAGAGGCACAGAGATGGCTAGAAACAGTATTCTTTCAGTTTACCACATTCTAAGAACACAGAAGTTGGGGGGCATGGGGCTCATGGTGGATGAACTCATGGAATTTTCTTAGTAGGAGCTTATGACTGGCTAGAGTATAAGCACCTTACAGACAGGTATGTTAAACCAACTGTTTTATAGATAAGGTGATTGGGATCCAAAGAGCTAGAGCCACATGTGAAAAGTATGAGATCTGGAGCTGGAATTCACTCTGAGACCCAATTATAACTTTAGTTCCTAAATAGTAGGTTCAATAAATGTGTCTGACATAAGGCCACCCTGGTTCAGAGAGTAAGTGGCAGCCTCAGTGTGGTTGTCCTTGTTTCTCTGGGGCACCTTCTTCCTCAAAGACTTGCTGTTGTGAAACAGGAGAAGGCAAGTCTAAACCAGTAGGACCCAGAGCATCCCCCCTTCTGGGACACCTGGGTGGCTCAGCAGCTGAGTGTCTGCCTTTGGTTCAGGGCGTGATCCCGGGGTCCTGGGATCGAGTCCCACACTAGGCTCCCTGTGAGGCGCCTGCTTCTCCCTCTGCCTATGTCTCTGCTTCTCTCTGTCTGTCTCTCCTGAGCAAATAAATAAAATCTTAAAAAAAAATAATAAAAGAAGTTTTGCTTATATAACTATTCCAGTGATGAACTTAAAAAAAAAAAACTTAAAGTTTTAATTTATGAATATTTTCTTAGGATAAGTTCTAGATACGCAATTAGTAGATCAAATGATAACATTTTAAGGCTCTTCTTATTGTCAGATTGTCAGCAAGGTCTATCGAGAACTTACTATGTGTTCTTTAGTTCCACTGCAGCTACCATCCACAGAACAAGAAAGGAATCACTCTCACCAGCTGCCTCCCCACCAGTTCTGTGAGCTCCGGACGTACAGGAATGAAGCACCACCACTCTGGTCTCTCCCAAGAGTTCAGTCCCCTCACCATGTCCCCTCACCATGTGTCCAGATAATTGTAATATCAAACTGCAATAAAATTCAGTTCTAAATGTATTTCTGAATTAGACAAGTTCCAATAGGACGTAGCCAGGAAGGGAGGCAATGGTAGAATAGAAAGGATAAATATTGGTATTTGAAAGGCCTTGGATCTTGTCCTCTACTCCACCTACTGCTATGTGTTGTTGGATATCATGTCAACCTCTCTGGTCTCAAGATTCCTTGTCCAAAATGAAGAAGCCAAATGCCTTCCATCTCTAGCAGTCTACATTTTAAAAATATATATTTTATTTATTTATTCATGAGAAACACAGAGAGAGAGGCAGAGACACAGGCAGAGGGAGAAGCAGGCTCCATGCAGGGAGCCCAAAGTGAGACTCAATCCAGGGTCTCCAGCATCAGGCCCTGGGCTGAAGGCGGCGCTAAACCGCTGAGCCCCCCCCCCCCCCCCCCTGGGCTGCCCAGTCTACATTTTTTTTTTTTTTTGATGAAAGTTTTACTCAAGACATCCTGTCTCTGGTATTCCCCTAAAGGCAATGCCTTTGATAATAACTCCGTTTCTCAGATGAAGTCCCTAGCCTGTCACATAAAGCAACTAAATTTGACAGCTTTATTTTTATTATACCATTTTCGTTGTCGAAAGTACTAAATATTTTAAAAAACAGTTATGACTTTTACCACAAGCTAATAAGTTGCTATCCCAGTGAGCTTGGTTAAAGTAGTTTGGCCTGACTTACACTGTTCACTAAGGTAAGAGGTGTATGACATTTTTACACACAATGTGTCCTCTGACCCTCCTTATTTTAAAAAAAAATTAGGCAGATCATTTTATCATGAGAAAACCATGAATCAGAGAAGCTGGGAGATCCAGCAGCCCACAGTAAAGTGACAGAATAGGATACTAACGTGCTCTATGATTGCTTTTGATTTGTGACCTCCCACCAGAAGGAACAGACCCTGTTCCCCCACAGCCCAGATCCACAGCTGGATTTGTAGACCTAGGCCTAGCCAACTGTCTCATTCCTCTGACAGCAGTAATTGGCTATGTAATTGGGGTGGACATGCAACTTCCAGCCCATGAGAGACATTCCAGAGGATTAATTCATAGAAGCAGGGAGTAGAGAGCATTCTTCCTCCTATGGTTGCTCAGCAGGCATAGCCGAGTTTTCTGTCACACGGAGAAGACCTTTCTGCAGTAAGAGAGAATCCAGCTAACAAGGGGAAAGAAGCAGAGACATTAGAAAGTGTCAAATTGGGATCCCTGAGTGGCGCAGCGGTTTGGCGCCTGCCTTTGGCCCAGAGCCCGATCCTGAAGACCCGGGATCGAATCCCACATCAGGCTCCCGGTGCATGGAGCCTGAAGCACTCCCTCTGCCTGTGTCTCTGCCTCTCTCCCTTTCTCTGTGTGACTATCATAAATAAATAAAAATTTATTAAAAAAAAAAAAAAGAAAGAAAGTGTCGAATTACTGCTTCCAGAGGCCCTGGTTTCCGGAGCTGTTTAGTTCTTAGTTCTAACCTATCTGGTTAGCCTTCCAGGCTCGGTGAGCCAATACATTTCTTTTTTTCCTTATATATTAGTATAAGGAATAAAGAAATGAACCCAGAACTTCTGGCTTTCAGGCCAGGGTCCTTTTTCCTAATGTTAATAATAGCTGTTAGTAATTGCGTTGAACACTTACAATGTGCTTAACACTTCATTTTATTTACTGGGCCAAAAACAGAAGTTTTTATCCAGAAAGGCTAATTATGGAAACTCAGAAAAGAGAGATCCCTTCACCAGGTACTATGGCATCTGAACTATCTTTTTTTCTAAAGAACTGAGTTGGAGTTTCTATAAAAATGTGGCCAAGTGATTCAGCCCTGGCAGAGGAGGAGACCTCCCTGTGGTGGAGGGCTCCAGACTTGGCATACCCTTCCACACTGCTAGAGCCAGTCCTTCCCCAGCCTCTTCTCAAGTGTGAGACTTCCTCATTCTTATCAGTCATTCTGACTCAACTTGTGCTTTTGACGGAAAGGCCCCATGTAAGTGCAAGATCCTTCCGTTGCTAAATCATTTTGTAGAAATTTGTAACCCACTGTGATTGCACTTCTTTTTATTGAGGCATAATTGACATATAACATTTTTATTAGCATCAGGTACAATATAATGATTTGATATTTGTATGTATTGCTGAGCACAGTAAATCTAGTTAACAGCTAAATCATTTTAGCTTGCAAAACTCTAAATGTTCACGTCATTAAATTTAATTACCTTCAGGCTATATGCTGAAAACATGAAGAGCATTCCTCATTAAATTTCAATGTCTAGTCCAGACCAGTCTTTGGAGCTCCTAATTCACATATACAATGCCTTCTTGCCACTTTGGCTGGGATGTCACACCCATCACATCCAAAGTAAGATATCCAAGCCCAAACTTTCCATCTCCCACATCACCCTCAAACCTGTCTTCCCCATTGTTGTAAATGCTCTGTTCACTTAGTGAACAAGTTGTAGAACTGGGACTCATTTTACTCCCTGTGAGCCCCCATGGTCGATCCATCCCAAGTCCTGCCAGCCGTACCCCCAGAAATATCATAAATTTCCTCCCTTTCTTCAGTCTCCAGGGTCTCCACTTTATCCAAGCTATTGTCACTTGCTTGGATCCCTGCAATAGTCTCCTAACTATCTTTCCTGCTTTATCCACATTTGACTCCCTCCTGTCTATTCACAAAACAGCTTGAGTGATTTTTAAGAATTTAAGATCATGTCCGTTTCCTGCTTAAAACTTGCCACTCGTTTCCCATTGTACTTGAAATAAAATCCCTACTCCAGTGGCCCCCTCCTACCTCTCCAGTCTCCTGGCTTTCTTCCCTCACCAAGTACTCTACAGCCACAGTGGCCTTTCTCTTTCTGAAACACACTGAGCTCATTTCTGAATTAGAGCTTTTGCATATGGCTATTTTCTGCCTGAAATGTGACCCCCTGTTCCTCACACGATTGTCTCAACCATCTGTTCCCAACATAAATTTCATTTCTCTAAATGTTCCTTCCATGACTACCACTCTTTCTAAAGGAGGTGGTCCCCCATTCTGCCTTCTGCTGCTTTCTTGTGATTTTAACATCATCTGTTTTCTTTTCACAGGACTTGTAATTTTTTACATCTATTTTTTATTTTAAATTTATTTTTTTTAATTAAAACAATTTTGGGGTTGCCTGGGTGGCTCAGTTGGTTAAACATCTGCCTTCAGTTCAGGTCATGAACTCAAGGTCCTGGGATCAAGCCCCACGTTGGGCTCCTTGCTCAGCGGGGAGTCAGCCCTCCTGCTCCCTCTGCCCCTCCCCTCTGCTCATGCTCATTCTCTCTTTCTCTGTCTGTCAAATGAATAAATAAAATCTTTTTAAAATTTTTAAAATTTATTTCAATGTTGGGCTTGAACTCATGATCCTGAGGCCAAGACCTGAGCTGAAATCGAGAGTTGGACTCAACCAATTGAGACACCCAAATGCTCTGGATTTGTAATTATTTTATTCTTTCTTTGCTTTCTTTGCCAATTTTCTGTCTCCCTGACTGGATTATAAACTTCATAAGGGAGAGGCTTTGTCTTGTTCACTGTGGTATCCCTAATATGTTCTCAATACAATCAGTTGGATAAATGACTAAAATCAATAAGGAAAAAATAAACCAAAATGACACCAACAGGAGGTCATAAGAAAAAATATATAGAGAGCCAAAAAGCATGAAAGGATGCTCAAATTCTGTCCCATAATTTAAAAAGGGGGTGCACTTTTCATGTATCAGATTGGCAAAATTTAGAGGTTTGGCATATTTCTTAGACTTGGCAAGAGTTTGAAAAAACAGATCGTGAGATGGTAAATTAGTGCAGTGTTTTTAGAAAGCATTTGGCAATATCTATCAAATCATAAAAGCATATATCTATTGACCCAGGAATAACAGAGATAGACTTGCAAATAAATGTTACAGTAATAAATGTTACTTGCAAATAAATGAATAAATAGTATTCATTGTAGTTTTTTTTTATCAGAGTAAGAACTATATTATAATCATATATATATATAACTATAATATTATATATAACTAACATTTTTGAGTACTCACTGTGTTCCAGGAATTGTTCTAAGCAACTCAAATATAGTATCTCATATAACTCTATGAAGTGGTTGTTACCACTTCCCATTTGTATGTGGGGAAATGAGCTGGTAAATTCCTCCAAGGACCCCCAGACGGTAATGGCATGACTAGGAATTTAATCCAGAGCTGTACATTTAATCATTACTGGTACAATTATCATTTCCAACAACCTAAATGTCTATCAAAGTAGGGAACAAATTACATAAATATGGTATTTGAAATTCCACACTGTATGGCCCTCCCACCATAAAGAATCATTAAGTTGGACAAAATATATGAAGTGATTTTGAATATTATACAATAGACAATGCAAGATTGTGATCCCCAAGTGAAAGGAGATATACAAAGTGAACCCCACTGTCTCTGTGGCTTTCTGCCTGATGAAACTTTCTGATGCTGTAGTGAGGTAGAATCTAAGCAGAACACAGCAGAGATTTATTTTAATGTGTGAAAGTTGAGGCAGCTGGGATCTGTGGGTCATGGTATTTAGAAGGGTGTACAGAAAAGGATTTCCAGAAATCTGCATATGGATATTCTGACGTTTTTAGGCAAATACTAAAGATTTAATTTGCAGACTTAATAAGACTTCACAAGTCTGGCAGAGAACTGCTACTGGGTCTCACAGTACTGGGAGACAAGAGTTCCTACTAGCCAGAATCAGGAGACTTCCCTAAATGCTCCTTGCATTTAGCTGAGGACCCAAAAAGGCTATAGATTAGGGGTAGGGCCAGTGTAGTCCTAGATTATACGTCATTCTACACCTTTCCAATAAAGTTTAAAAATAAGCTTAAAGAGAATCAGGCTTACCCACCAGTAAGTTCACTGTTGATTGGGAAAAGACACAGGGGGTTGCCTGGCTGACTGTCAGTAGAGTATGTGACTCTTGATCTGATTAGGGTCATGAGTTCAATCCCCACATTGGGCATGGGGCCTACTTTTAAAAAACTTTAAAAAAGAGCAATACACAACATTTTTTTTTTTTTTTTACACAACATTTTTTAAAGGAAGGCAACTAAATCCTGACACTCAAAAAATTTAGCATCTACAATGTCCAGCATAAAATGTTTAATTTCTGGACATGAAAAAAATCAGAGAAATGTGACCCATAACCAGATTTTTTTTTAAAAAAAGGGGTAATAGAAATTGACTCATAGATGACAAATGTTGTAAACAGAAGACAAGAGCTTTTATTTTATTTTATTTTGTTATTAAAATATTTTATTTATTTATTTGAGAGAAAGAGCACAAGGAAGGAGAGCAGCAGGCAGAGGGAGAGGGAGAAGCAGGCTCTCCACCAAGCAAGGAGCCCAATGAAGGGCTCAATCCCAGGACCTGAGGTCATGACCTGAGCTGAAGGCAGACACTTAACTGACTGAGCCACCCAGACACCCTGACAAGAACTTTTTTTTTTAAGATTTTATTTATTTACTCATGAGAGACAGAGAGAGAGGCAGAGACACAGGCAGAGGGAGAAGTAGGCTCCACGCAGGAAGCCTGACGTGGGATTTGATCCGGGTTCTTCAGGATCATGCCCTGGGCTGAAGGCCGTGCTAAGCCGCTGAGCCACCCGGGCTGCACCCAACAAGAACTTTTAAATAGCTACTATAAATATACTTAAGGACTTAAAGGAAAAGATTTCCATATTGGGTAAACAGATGGAAAAGCTTAAAGAAATGAAACAATTAAAAAAAAAAAAGAAATAGAAATTTGGGGACTGAGAAATATAGCATCTGAATTATAGGTTCAATGGGTAGAATTAATATCAGATTGGAAACTACAGAAGGATAAATCAGTGAAATTAAATGTAGGAACATAGGAATTATCTAGAGTGATAATCACAGAGGGGAAAAATAGATGGGGGAAAAAAAGGAAAAAGATCAATAACCATTGGGCAGTATCAAATGGTCTAACATATATAATTGCAGTCCTAGAATAAGAGAAGAAAAAGATGGAGGTAGAAGAAAATATTTAAAGAAATAATGGCCAAAGTGTTTCCAAATTTGAAGAAAAATAACAATTCACAGATCCTACAAGCTCAATGAACACAAAGCAGGAAAAAGTATCAAGAAAATCTCACTCAGGCAACAACATAGTCAAATTGCTAAAAGTAAAAAATAAAATCCTGAAAGTACCTAGAGGAAAAAATATACATTACAGATAGGAAAACAACAATAAGAATTATCACAGACTTTTCACCAGAAATAATGCTACCCAGAGGATAATGTCAAAAATATTGTCAACCTAGGAATCTATATCCAGTGAAAATATTTTTGAATAACGAAGACCAATAGTGGTGGTGTTTGTGGGGTGTTTACGGGATATATGGGAACTGTCTACTTTTCACTCAATTTTGCTGTGAACCTAAAACTACTCCATAAATAGTCTATGAAAAAACGAAAGCAAAATAAAAATATTTCCAAACAAAAAGGCTGAGAGAATTCACTAGTGGCCTGCATTTCAAGAAATGAAATGGTAAAGCACATTCTTCAGGTAGAAAAATAAAAGGATGCAAGATGGAAACTGGGGTTTATATCAGGGAATGTAAAGCACCAAAAATGGCACATGGGTGGGTAAATAAAATGTTTTCTCATTTATTAAGTTTCTTTTAAAAGATAACAGTTTAAAGAAAAAATATATATAATACTATATTGTAAGGTTTGTAATGTAAGATTCTTGTGTTACATGTGAAGTGTTATAATAATAATTCATAATAGACTGTGCTAAGTTATGAATGTATATTGTGTTTCTTGAAGCAACCTTTATTTTTTGTAAGATTTTATTAATTCATGAGGGACACAGAGAGAGAGAGAGAGAGGCAGAGACATAGGTAGAGGAAGAATCAGGCTCCATGCAGGGAGCCTGATTTGGGACTTGGTCCTGGGACTCGATCCTGGGAGTCCCGTATCACTCTCTGAGCCAAAGGCAGACATTTACCTGATGAGCCACCCAGGCGTCCCTTGAAATAAACTTTAAAACAAAGAAGTATATCTAAAAAGCTAGTGGAGGGGTTAAAATGAAATACGAAAGAAAAGAAAAAGCAAGAGAAGAGGGGTAAAGGAACAAAATAAGACACAAAGAGAAAAAAATGCAAAATGATAGATAAATCAGTCATATCAATAATTACACTACATGTAAATGGACCATGTATTCCAGATTGTCAAACTGAAGAAAAGAGCAAGATTCAGTTATGCATAAAAGTTGCATTTTTTAAAAAGATTTTATTTATTTATTTGAGAGAGAATGTGCGTGCATAAGCAGGGGGAGCAGAAAAGGGAGAGGGAGAGCAAGGTCCCCACTGAGTAGGGAGCCCGATGCAGGATTTGATCCCAGAACCCTAGGATCATGACCTGAGCAGAAGGCAGATGCTCAATTGACTAAACTAGCCAGGCACCCTAAGGGTTGTATTTTGATTATACTGACCCAGATAAGTAAAAGAATGGAAAGAGATAAACCATTCAAATTCTAATCATAAGAAAGCTGGAGTGGCTGTATTAATTGATATCAGATAAAATAGACTATGAAATTAGGACTATTGTCTGAGAGATTTTCTTAATGAATAAACAATAAATGTAGAATAAATTTATCCGGAATAAATAAAAATCCAAAATTTATATGCACTTAATAACAGAGCTGTAAAAGACATGAAGCAAAAATTGATAGAACTAAAGGGAGAAGTAGGCAAACGCATAATAATTGAGGTTTTAATACTTCCTTAGTAATTTATAGAACACCAAAAAACTAGTAAAGACATAGAATATTTGACTAATTCCATCAATCACTTTGACCTATTGACATCTATCAAACACTGCATCAAACAACTACTACATACACATCCTTTTCAAGAGTACATTGAACATTCTCCAAGATAGACTATATGCTGTGCCACAAAATAAATATATATCACTAATTGTTAATGGAATGAAATCTTAGAATACATTTTTTTACCACAACAGTGTTAAATTAGAAGTCAATTACAATAATTTGTCCAGAAAACCCCCCAAAATGTGGAAGTAACATATTACCAGATAACCCATAAGTCAACGAAATCACAAGGAATTAGAAAATATCTTGAGCTGAATGATAGAGAAAACCCAAATTTTTGAAATTTGTGGGATACACCTAAAGCAGTGCTTAGAGGAAAATGTATAGCTTTAAATGGTTATTTTGGGGGGAAAATGTACAAAATCAATACAAAACAGAGAAGAAATACAAGCAGAGAATACAAGCAGAGAAATACAATACAGTAAAAATACAAGCAGAGAAAACCAATACAATAAAAATTAGTTTTTTTTTAAAAAAGAAACGAAATTGATAAATCTCTACCAAGAATGATGAAGGAAAAGAGAAAACACAAATTACCAAAATTAAAAATGAAGGAGACATTACTACAGATCTTACAGACTTTAAAAAATAGTAAGAGAATACTATAAATAACTTTGTTAATAAATGAATAACTTAGGTGAAATGGTCAAATTCCATCAAATACACAACTTAATAAAATAGACATCAGAAAATTTAAAATCTAAATATCCCCCACATCAAAGAAATCAAATTTGTAATCCTCTCATAAAACTCTAAGCCCAGATTCTTCATTGGTTAAGTCTAGCAAATGTTTAAAGAAAAAATAATAGCAATCCTACATGATTGTTCTCAAATAATAGAGAAGGAAATGTCATTTTATGAAGCCAGTATAACCCTGACCAAAATCTGACAAAGACATTATAAGAAGTTGAAATTTCAGACCAATATCTCTCTCAAACATAGGCATAAAATTTTCTATCAAAATGTTAGGAAATCAAATCAGTAATATATAAAAAGGATATTAACAAGTGAAGTTTGTCTCAAGGATACAAAGGTGGCTTAAAATTTGAAAATCAGGGATCCCTGGGTGGCGCAGGTTTGGCGCCTGCCTTTGGCCCAGGGCGCGATCCTGGAGACCCGGGATCGAATCCCACATCAGGCTCCCGGTGCATGGAGCCTGCTTCTCCCTCTGCCTGTGTCTCTGCCTCTCTCTCTTTCTCTCTCTGTGACTATTATAAATAAATAAAAATTAAAAAAAATTTGAAAATCAATGTAATGCATTACATTATCAGAATAAAGGAGAAAAAAACAAGTGATAATTATGCAATAGATACTAGTAAAAGCATTTGACAAAATTTGACACCCTTCATGATAGAAACACCCAAAACCTTGAAATAGAAGTGAACCCCCTCAATCTGATAAAGGGCATCTATGAAAAAACCTAAAGCTAACATCATACTTTTTTAAAAAAGATTTTGTTTATTTATTTATTCATGAGAGAAAAAGAGAGGCAGAGACACAGGCAGAGGGAGAAGCAGGCTCCATGCAGGGACCCTGATGCGGAACTCAATCCTGGGACCCCACAGGATCACGGCCTGAGCCAAAGGCAGATACTCAACCGCTGAGCCACCCAGGCTTCCCATCTAACATTATACTTAAAAGTGAAAGACTAAATATTCTAAGATACAAAAGAAAGGACTTAGTCTATCCTCACTATTTCTGTTCAACATTGTACTGGACAGCCTAGCCGGTTGCATAGGCAAGAAAAATAATTGAAAGATATACAGATTGAGGGATCCCTGGGTGGCGCAGCGGTTTAGCGCCTGCCTTTGGCCCAGGGCGCGATCCTGGAGACCCCGGATCAAGTCCCACGTCGGGCTCCCGGTGCATGGAGCCTGCTTCTCCCTCTGCCTATGTCTCTGCCTCTCTCTCTCTCTGTGTGACTATCATAAATAAATAAAAAATAAATAAAATCTTAAAAAAAAAAGATATACAGATTGAAAAGGAAAGGGTGAAACTTATTATTCACAGACAAGGTAACGTGTGTGTAGGAAACTGTATGGAATCTGCAGAAACAAAACCGAAAAAACCTGCCACTGGAACTAATAATTCAACAAGGTCAATATATAAAAATCAATTGTATTCTGGGGTGCCTGGGTGACTCAGTCAGTCAAGAATCTGACTTTGGCTCAGGTCATAAAGTCAAGGTCTTGGGATCAGAGCCTCATGTTGAGCTCCCACTCAGCAGGGAGTCTGCTTGTTCCTCTGCCCCTGCTCCCACTTGTGCTCTCTCTCTCAAATAATCTTTTTTTTTAAATCAGTTATATTTCTATGTACTAGCAATGGAAAAATGGAAACTGAAATTTAAAAGTACCATTTACAGTAACAGCAAATATGTGAAATATTTAGGGTTATATTTTAACAAGAAGTATACAAAGTCTTTATAATGAAAGCTATTTGACAGCTCCATGTGAATGTCTAATGGGTATTTCAAATCAAATACTAAAAATGGAATTTGGGGGGCACCTGGGTGGCTTAGTCTGTTGAGTATCTGACTCAGCCCATGTTATGATCTCAGGGTCATGAGTTCAAGCCCCAAGTTGAGCCCCGTGTTGGGCTCTGCACTCAGTGGGGAATCTGTTTGAGATTCTCTTTCTTTCTCTCCTCTGCCCTTCCCTGCCAAAATAAATAAATAGATCTTCTTAAAAAATGTAATTTTTTATTTTTCAAACCGGCATCCACTCCTCTCCCCCATCTTGGTAAATAGTATCATTATCTACCTAGTTCTCAAGCCAAAGGCCAGGAGTCTTTTTTCAATTTCTTTTATTCTTTCATCACCACCACCACCTCTTCCCAGTACTTCCAATTCATTCATATGTCTTAACTGTACCTTCAGAAGATTTTGAATTTATCCACTTCTCTACATCTCCATCACTTCTGCCCTTTATAAAGCCACTTCTATCTTCTGCCTGGAGTTCTCCAGTAGTCTCCTAATTGGGCTCCATGTTTCTAATCTTGCCACTTTACAATCCATTCTTTACACATAGACCGAAGTAATCTTAAAAAAAAAAAAAAAAAAAAGCCAGATCATTCCTCTTCCCTGCTTGAAACCCTTCAATGGTTTCTCAGTGTACTTGAAATATAAACACTGGCCAATACTTTTAAGATCTTGAGTGTTGTGGGCACTACTTCCCTCTCAAACCCCATTTACAACTGGTTCCCATGCACTCTCTATATATTCCATCCACATGGTTCTTTTTTGCAGTTCAAATACTCCAAATTAACTACCCTTTTGTTCTCTTCTCTTGGAATGTTCTCCCCTCAACATTTTATAAGTGTTGCTCTTTCTTATTCAATTCTTAGCTTAAATAAATGTGCTTATGTCAAAAAGGCCTTTCTGCAGTGTTCCAGATTAGATAAAGATGGGCAAGAAGAGAACACAAATGCACACACATGTGCAGAGACATACACTTCTACTTTAAATGCTTAATTTATTTAGTCTATGATACAGGATTGTAGAAAGTGATATAGCTATAGAGTGGAGGTGTCCATCTGTCTCAACTTTTCACTTGCTTCCTGACCCCTTTGCACAAGGAGGTCCTGCCAGAATTGAGAAGGAAACCAGATTCTTGCCAGATCACTGTATGTATGTATGTATGTATGTATGTATGTATTTAAAGATTTTATTTATTCATGAGAGACACAGAGAGAGAGAGAGAGGCAGAGACACAGGCAGAGGGAGAAGCAGGCTCCATGCAGGGAGCCTGACATGGGACTCCATCCCAGGTCTCCAGGATCAAGCCCTGGACTGAAGGCGGCGCTAAACCGCTGAGCCACCCGGGCTGCTTTTTTAAACTCAGGCTTACATCACTAAGTGGGAAGACTACACTAACAATCTGTGTGTTTCCATTTAAGGGCATCTTTATAAGCACTGGGTCTGCTAGTTCTTAACCATACTCTGTACCAGCAAGACTGCATCTTCATCTAAGGGATGAACCACATCTCTGCTTCCAGCCCTCTAACACTACACATAACCTGTCTCCCTGTGGCACCCTCTCTCTTACTACCCTCTGTCAGTTGCTCTCTATTACCTGGCTTTTGTTCTTCATAACACTTATTTCTCTCTGCAGCTAGTTGTTTGTTTGTTATCTGTCTTCCCCACTAAAATATAAAGACCACAAGAGCGAGACTTTTTTTTCCTTGTATACAGCTATACTTCCAACACACAGAAAGGTATTCAGTAAGTATTTGTGGAATGAATGAGTGGTTACCTTCTACATCCAGTCTTGCCACTCTCTAATTCCCTTTTTCCCATGGCCAGTCAACTTCCTGGCTGTTCACTGCCTTGAGATAAAACCTAATTCCTTAACATAACTTGCAAGGCCCTTTTGTGAGAAATGCCTTCTTGCTCCTCCAGCACCATCTCTCACTCTTCTTGCCTGAAATTCTCCCTTCCATTCTTCCAACCCTTTACTGTGTCTGTGCTCCAGACCTACTGAACTTCTTTCAGATCCTCAAAATTGCCAAGTTCTCTCTCACTTCTGTGCCTTCAACGGTCTCTTCTCACTTCCAGAAACATTTTGCTATCACTCCTCAGTCCCTTTTCACCTAACTCGACACAACTTTCTTGGCTCTCAGGTCACTCTAGAACCTGTATCTCTTCTTAACGCTCAGTTTTAACTCACTATCTTGTAACTATTGTGTAGTGTCTGTGTCTCCTTCATCCTGGAATCTCCATGAGACTAGGGATATTCCATTTAATTATACATATGTTTATACACACATACATGAGTCTTGAAGAATGCTTACAGTGCTAGTAAAGGAGGTTGTTTCTAGGTGAACAAGATAATAATTTTTTCAATGTTTTAAAATGCTTACCTGTATTTTCTGATTCTCAAAATGAACATTTCTTGTTAAAGTACTAATAAAAATAATAACACAATTTCAGGACTTAACTGTAAAACCACAGTAATTATAACAATATAGTATTGGCAAAATAATAGACAAATTAGATCAACGGAACACAGTAGAGTATAGAAATAGACCCACACGAATAGTCACTTGTTTTTGATAGAGGAGCAAAGGCATGCAATGGAGAAAAGATAGTTCTCAACAAATGGTGTTGATACAACTAGACATCTATATACCAAAAAATGAATCTAAACACAGACCTTAACCCTTCACAAAAATTAACTTAAAATGAATTATAGACTTAAGTGTGAAATACAAAACCATAAACTCCTAGAAAATAACAAAGGAGAAAATATAGATGATTTTGCTTTGGTGATGGCATTTATATCACCAAAGTCAAGATCCATAAAAGAAATAACTGATAGGGCAGCCCCGGTGGCACAGCGGTTTAGCGTCGCCTGCAGCCCAGGGTGTGATCCTGGGGACCCTACATCGGGCTCCCTGCATGGAGCCTGCTTCTCTCTCTGCCTGTGTCTCTGCCTCTCTCTCTCTCTCTCTGTGTCTCTCAAGAATAAATAAATAAATAAATAAATAAATAAATAAATAAATAAAGTCTTAAAAAAAAGAAAAAAGAAAGAAACAACTGATTTACTGGACTTTATTAAAATTAAAAACTTATGGGGCATCTGGGTGGCTCAGTGGTTGAGCATCTGCCTTTGGCTTGGGTCATGATCTCTGGAATTGAGTCCCACACTGAGCTCTGCTTCTCCCTCTGCCTATGTCTCTGCCTGTCTCTGTGTGTTTCTCATGAATAAATAAATAAAACCTTTTTAAAATTTTTAAAAACTTATGTTCTGTAGAAGACACTGTCAAGAAAATGAGAAGACAAGCCACAGACTGGGAGAAAGTGTTTATAAAAGACAGATCTGATAGAGAACTATTATCTAAAATATACAGAGGGGATCCTGGGTGGCTCAGTCAGTTTAGCATCTGACTCTTGATTTTGGTTCAGGTCATGATTTCAGGAATGGAGCCCTGCATCAGGCTCCACACTCAGAATCTGCCTGTCCCTCTTCCTCTGCTCCTACTCCTGCTCCTGCTCCTGCACACACACTCTCTCTCCCATCTCTAAAATAAATGAATGAATGAATGAATGAATAGATAGATAGATAGATAGATAGATAAAACCTTCAAAGAAAATAAAACGTACAGAGATCTCTTAACTCAAAAATAAAAAAATGAATGAGAAATATTTGTAAACCATATATATGATAATGGGTTATTATCCAAAATATGTAAGAAATTCATACAGCTCAATAGCAAAAAACCCCACATAATCCAGTTTGAAAATGGGCAAAGGACATAAATAGACATTTTTCCAAAGAAGATATACAAATGGTTAACAGGTACATTGGTTGCTCAACATCACCAATCATCAGGGAAATGCAAAACAAAACCACAATGAGATATTACTTCACCTATTGGGATATATGTTATAAAAAGGACAAGACATAACAAGTGTTGTAAGGATGTGGAGAAAGAGGAAAGCTTGTGCACTGTTGGTGGGAATGTAAGTTGGTACAGTCACTAGGGGAAACAATATAGAGGCTTCTCAAAAAATTAAAAATAGAACTATCATATGATCCAGCAATCACGCTTTGGGTATATGTCCAGAGGAAATGAAATCACTTTCTTGAAGAATCTGCAAGCCAATGTTCATTGCAGCATTACTTACAACAGCCAACACATGGAAATAGCCTAAATGTATATTGATGGATGCACGGATTAAAAAAATGTCGTACACACAATAAAATATGTGGCCACAAAAAAGAAGGAAATCTTGCCATTTACAACAATATGGATGGAACTTGAGGGCATTATTCTAAGTGAAATAAGTCAGATAGAGAAAGACAAATGCTGCATGATCTCACTTATATGTGGAATCTAAGAAAAGCAAACTGATAGAAACGTAGATTGGTGGGAGGATAGGGAAAATGGGTAATGGTTGTCAAAGGTAAGAAATTCATCCAGTTGTAAAATGAATAAGTTTTGGGGATCTAATGTACAGTATAGTGACTATGGTCAACAGTACTGTATTGTATATCTGAAATTTGCTAAGAAAAAAAATGACATTTGTTAAGAAAGTAGATCTTAAACATTCTCACCATACACACACACAAAGGTAACTATATGGGGTAATGGATGTGTTAACCAAACTTATTGTGGTAATCTTTTTGTAGTATACATGTATATCAAATCATCATGTTGTACATCTTGAACTTGTACAATAGTATATGTCAAACATATCCCACAAAGCTGAAAAAAAAATAAGAAAACAACCTGATTTAAAAATAGGCAAAAGAGGGCAGCCCGGGTGGCTCAGCAGTTTAGCGCTGCATTCAGCCAGGGTGTGATCCTGGAGACCCAGGATCGACTCCCACGTCGGGCTCCCTGCATGGAGCCCACTTCTCCCTCTGCCTGTGTCTCTGCCTCTCAGTCTCTCTCTCTCTCTCTCTCTCTCTGTGTGTCTCTCATGAATAAATAAATAAAATCTTTTTAAAAAATGGGCAAAAGATTTGACCAGACACCAGAGAAGATACACAGATGGCAAGTAAGCATATGAAAAGATGCTCAACATCATATGTAGTTAGAGAATTGCAAATTAAAACAACAACGAGGGGCGCTTAGGGGGCTCAGTTGGTTAAGCATCTGCCTTCAGCTCAGGTCATGACCCCAGGGTTCTGGGATGGATCACCACATCGGGCTCCTTGCTCAGCAGGGAGCCTCCTTTTCCCTCTCCCTGCTTGTACTCTCTGTCAAATAAATAAATAAATAAAATCTTCTAAAAAATAAAACAACAATGAGATATCATTACACACCTATTAGAATGGCAAAAATCCAAAACACTGATAATATCAAATGTTGGCAATGATGTAAGGCCACAGGAATTCTTATTCATTGCTCTGTGGAAATGCAAAATGTTACAGCCACTTTGAAAGACAGTTTGGCAGTTTCTTACAAAACTAAACATAGAATTACCACATGATCCAGGCATTGCACTCATAGGTATTTACTCAGCTGAGTTGAAAACTTATGTCCACACAGAAATCTGCAACCAGTGTTTACAGTGCTAAAACCAGTGTTTGGCTTTATTCATAATTACCAAAACCTGGAAGCAACCAAGATGTCCTTCAGTAGGTGAATGGACAAACAACCTGTAGTCAATATAGACAATGGATTTTTTTTTTTTTAGTACTAAAAGAAATGAGGTATCAAGCCACAAAAAGACATGGAGGAAACTTAAATGTATATTGCTAAGTGAAAGAAACCACCTTAGTCCCTTCAGGCTAATGTAACAGAAATACCACAGACTGGGTATCTTTTAAACAATAGAAATTTATTTCTCACAGTTCTGGAGGCTGGAAAGTCTAAGATCAAGGTGCTGACAAAATGTCTAGTGAGGGGATCCACTTCCTAGATGGCTGTTCTCTTGCCTTTATCTCCATGGCAGTAGGGTGGAGGGTTTCTCTTATAAGAGCCCATTCATTTTTCTATCCATTGATGAGGGCTCCACCCTTATGACCTAGTCATCTCCCAAAGGCCCCATTTCCAAATACCATTGCATTGGGGATTAGGTCCAACATAATGAATTTTGAGGGAGACACAGATTCAGTCCATTGCATAGTGTATGATTCCAATTATATGGCATTCTGGAAAAGGCAAAACTATGGAGACAGTAAAAAGGTCAGTGGTTGCCAGGGCTTAGTGGGGCAGGGAGGGATAAATAGGCGGATCACAGAGGATTTTCAAAGAGTAAAACTATTCTGTATGATACTGTAATGGTAGATACATGTCATTACACATTTGTCCAAACCCATAGAATGTACGACCCTATGAGTGAACCTAAACTATGGACTTTGGGTATAATGATGTGTCAATACAGGTTAATCAGTTATAACAAATGTACTGCTGGTGGAGGATGTTGATAGTGGAGGAGGCTGCATGTGTGTAGGGACAGGGGTTATGTGTGAACTCTCTGTACTTTCCACTCAATTTTGCTGTGAGCCTAAAACTGCTCTGAAGAATAAAGTTTATTGAGAGAGAGAGAGAGAGAGAGAGAAATTAAAAATAAAAAACTTTGTTCTGTAGCAGAGGTAATCATGCCTTGAGTCAGTGCTGGCCCATCTCTGTAGTATCTACTTTCTTTTTTTCTTTTCAATTTTTTATTTAATTTCTAGTTGGTGCAATATTGGTTTCATGAGTAGAACTCAGTGATTTATCACTTTCATACAACACCCAGTGCTCATCACAACAGTGTCCTCCATAATCCCCATCATCCATTTAGCCCATCCCCTGCCCACCTCCCTCCATCAACCCTCAGTTGTTCTCTACAGTTAAGTGTCTCTTTTGGTTTGTTCCCCAGTGCGAGTGGGAGGAGGGGCAGAAGGAGAGGGAGAGGGAGAGAATCAAGCAGACTCCATGCCCAGCTGTGAGCCTGACAGGGGGCCCAATCCCAATCCCATAACCCTGGGATCATGACCTGAACCAAAATCAAGAGTCAGATGCTTAACCAACAGAGCCACTCAGGCACTCCTATAGTACCCACTTCCTAACTTTAGGACTTTTGAATAAGTCATGGGACCACTTGAGTGCTTGATTTTGGTTCTACTTGAAAATGAAGAGTTGACCGAGATCTGTTGTTCTTGTGTTTTTGTGTTTTTCATGAAGGAGTAAATTAAAAATAGAAATCAGTGCAGGGTTATCAACTTTTAATTTTGTCAAATAAATATATTTTTTAAACTCCATCTACTGTTATCATTTTATTATAAAAAACTTTAGTACGAAAGATTAAGACATTATTTTTTTGGACATAACTTTTAAACTTATTTAAAACTTTTTAAACAATACTATAGGGTAGATATTATAGATGATAAAACTGAGGCTTAAAAAAAGTAACTTGCTCAGAATCACATGGTAGCGGAGGCAATACCACATTTATTATTTATTTGTTTGTTTATTTATTTATTTATTTTTATTTATTTATTTTTTGCAATACCACTTTTAAAAATGGCTCCTTCCATCACTCCAACACGTGGATTACTTGAGATCGAACTCTAGGCCATAGTTGATTCATGCAAGATTCATGCAGGAATCATGCATGATTCCTTGGAACTTGATCCCAGGAGGGAGTGCCTGCCAGAGCCCTTCCTCATGTGTTTGTTTGCATCTTAAGAGATTAGAAGGCATTACAGTCCAATGCAGCAAACCATAAGATCTAAGATCTGGAGGTTTTCAGCAGTCTATCCACCAGAAATTGGTCTGCAAGGAGAGAGAATGATATGACACAAACAAGAAACAGGAGGAAGAAACCTGGAACCTTTAAGTCCCTAGATCCATTTGTTCTTGAGGCCACCCTCTATCACCATCTTGCCACAGTTAGATAGTTCCACCATTCCTTGAATTTAGTGAGGCAACACATTCCTCCTTTTTCTCCTCAAGGTTTGTCACACATAATCAATATAGCATAGATCCAAGAGCTCTCATCCTTTTGTCCCAGGAAGGAGGCAAACTCTATATTATAATAGAAAGAGTCTGAACTTCAGAGAAAGATCCTTAGCAAGATGAGGACAAAACAATGTTTCATGGTGTGAAAACCTTGGAAACTGTTTGATGCACTTATATTAAAGCCAGCACAGAAAGGACAAGAGACTGGGCTATTGTCTCAAACACCAGTTGTACATTCAGGCTTTTGTGATAGAGGACAAAGGTCTTAGATCTATTTGAAAAAGGAAAACAAAACAAGGTCCATATGTTCATTTTCAGCTCAGTTTCTTTTGAACTAATAACAAAAAGAACATTTTATGAAATGACACTTTCTTCTCCAGCAGTCATATTTTATAATTCTAACATTTTACAATTGCATTTATCTTTTAAATAATATTTTATTTATCTATTTATTTGAGAGAGAGAGAGTGCAAAGCGGGGAGCAGAGAGATTGGCAGTGGGAGAAGGAGAAGCAGACTCCCTGCTGAGCAGGGTGTCCGATGTGGGACCTGATCCCAGGACCCTGAGATCATGACCCGAGCTGAAGGCAGACACCTAACTGACTGAGTCACCCAGGTTACCCAATTGCATTTGTTTTTAAAGAACATATTATGCACAAACATATGGTGCAAAATTCAAAAGTTTTCAAAAGGAATACAGTGAAACTTCCCTCTCATTCCTGTCCCTGACCGAGTCCTCCCTATCCCCCAGACAACCAGTAATCTTGCATATGCATCATGCATATGTTGCTGTATATGCATCAAAAGAGTCACTCCAAAACTTAATAGCTTAAAATAACAAGAATTTGTATTCACTCAAGATTCTATGGGCCACCCGACAATATATGACCCCTTTTTAATATAGCATTACTCTGAGATGCAGGAAACATAACAAGCTTTCATAACACACAAAAGATAGAAACTTAGCCTAACGACAAGACAGAGGAATTCTCCCAAGAAAGGTCAGGAAGATATCACAGACAGAGACTTGCTCAAAACAGATGTAAGCAAGATATCTGAATGAGAACTTAGATGTACAGTCATAAGACTACTAGCTGGACTTGAAAAAAACATAGAAAATGCCAGAGAAACCCTTGCTGCAGAGATAAAAGAACTAACCAGGCTGAAATTCTAAAATGCCATAACTGAGATGCAAAACTGACTGGATATAATCACAACAAAAACTGAAGAATCAGAGACAATAGGTGATTAAAAGAAAAATTATGGAAAATAATGAAGCTGAAGAGGGAAAGAAAACTATGAGATCAAAAAGGTAGACTTATGGAACTCAATGATTCCATAAAGCAAAATAATTCCATATCATAGGAGTCTCAGAAGAAGAGTGGGAAAAGGGGGCAGAAGATTTATTTGAGGGATGCCTGGGTGGCTCAGTGGTTGAGCATCTGCCTTTGGCTCAGGGTGTGATCCTGGTCCTGGGATCAAGTCCCACATTGGGTTTCCTGCATGGAGCCTGCTTCTCCCTCTGTGTCTCTGCCTCTCTGTGTGTGTCTTTCATGAATAAATAAATAAAATATTTTAAAATTTTTAAAAAGAAGTTTATTTGAACAAATTATAGCTGAGAACTTCCCTAATCTGAGGAAGGAAACAGGCATGCAGTCCAAGAGGCACAGAGAACTCCTCTCAAAATCAACAAAAACAAGTCAACACCATGACATATAATGAAATTTGCAAAATACAAAGATAAAGAATTCTGAAAGCAGCTAGAGAGAAAAGAAGCCCTTAACCTTCAAGAGTAGACACATAAGGCTAGAAGCAGATCTGTCTATAGAGACCTAGAAGGCCAGAAAGGACGAGCATGATATATTAAATGTGCTAAATTGGAAAAATGGGCAGCCAAGAAGACTTTACCCAGCAAGGCTGGCATTCAGGATAGAAAGAGAGATAAAGATTTTCCATGACAAAAACTAAAGGAGTTTGTGAACACTAAACCAGCTCTGCAAGAAATATTAAAGAAGATCTTTTGGGTAGGAAAGAGACCAAAAGTAACAGAGACCAAGAAGGAACAGAGACAATCTATAGGAACAGTGACTTTACAGGTAATACAATGGCACCAATTCACGTCTATCAATAATTACTCTAAATGTAAATGGACTAAATGCTCCAATCAAAAGTAATAGGGTATCAAAATGGATTAAAAAATAAGACCGATCAATACACTGCTTACAAGAGATTCTTTTTTATCCAAAGACACCTCCAGATTGAAAGTGAGGGGATGGAGAACCACTTATCATGCTAATGGACATCAAAAGAAAGCTGGAGTAACTATCCTTATATCAGACAAATTAGATTTTAAACCAAAGATGAGGAGGGACACTATATCATAATAAAAGGGTCTATCCAAACAAGAAGATCTAACAATTGTAAATATTTATTGTTGCAAGCAACGAAATATATAAATCAGTTAATAATGAACTTAAAGAGGGATGCCTGGGTGGCTCAGTGGTTGAGCTCCTCCCTTCGGCCCAGGGCATGATTCTGGAGTCCCGGGATCGAGTCCCATATCGGGGTCCCTGCATGGAGCCTGCTTCTCTCTCTGCCTGTGTCTCTGCCTCTCTCTCTCTCTCTGTGTCTCTCATGAATAAATAAATAAAATCTTTTAAAAAACTAATGAACTTAAAGAAACTCATTGATAATAATACAATAATTGTAGGGGACTTTAAAATACCACTCACAGCAATGGGCAGATCATCTAAGCAGAAGATCAACAAAAAAACAAGGGCTTTAAATTACTCACTCAGCCAGATGGATTTAACAGATATAGTTAGAGCATTATATCTTAAAGCAGCAAGATACACATTCTTATTTGAGTGCATATGGAACATTCTCCAGAATAGATCACACACTGGGTCATAGACCGGGCCTTCACCAGTACAGAAAGATTGAGACCATACCATTCATATTTTCAGACCACAATGTTGTGAAATTTGAAGTCAACTACAAGAAAAAATTTGGAAAGACCACAAATACATGGAGATTAAAGAACATCTTACTAAAGAATGAATGGGTCAAATAGGAAATTAATGAATTAAAAAATATGTGGAAGAAAATTAAAATGAAAACATGACAGTCCAAAACCTTTGACATGCCGCAAAGGCAGTTGTAAGAGGGAAGTATATAGCAATACAGGCCTTCCTCAAGAAGCAAGAAAACTCTCAAATATACAACTTAACCTTATAACCAAAAGATTTGGGAAAAGAATAAAGCCTAAATCCAGCAGGAGGAAGGAAATAATGAATATTAGAGCAGAAATCAATGATACAGAAATTTTAAAAAACCAGTAGAACAGACCAACAAAACTAGGATCTGGTTCTTTGAAAGAATTAATAAAATTGATAATCTCCTAGCTAAACTTATAAAAAGAAAAGAGAAAGGAACCAAATTAATAAAATCATGAATGAAAGAGGAGAGATCACAACCCACACTGAAGAAATACAAATAATTATAAGAGAATATTATGAGCAATTATATGCCAAAAAATTAGGCAATCTGGAAGAAATGGATGCGTTCCTAGAAACATATAAACTACCAAAACTAAAACAAGAAGAAATAGACAAAACAAGAAGAAATAGAAAATCTGAACAGACTCATAACCAGCAAAGAAATTAAGTCAGTAATCCAAAATCTCCCAACAAACAAGAGTCCAGGGCTAGGTGGCTTCCCAGGGGAATTCTACCAAACATGTAAAGACGAATTAATACCTAATTCTTCTGAAAATGTTCCAAAAAATAAAAATGGAAGAAACACTTCCAAACTCATTCTATGAGACCAGCATTATCTTGATCCTCAAAACAGACAAAGACCCCCAATAAAAAAGAGAATAACAGACCGATATCCCTGATGAACATGAATGCAAAACTTCTCATCAAGATACTAGCTAATTGGATCCAACAGTATATTAAATTTTTTTAAATTTTTATTTACTTATGATAGTCAGAGAGAGAGAGAGAGAGAGAGGCAGAGACACAGGCAGAGGGAGAAGCAGGCTCCATGCACCGGGAGCCTGATGTGGGATTCGATCCCGGGTCTCCAGGATCGTGCCCTGGGCCAAAGGCAGGCGCCAAACCGCTGCACCACCCAGGGATCCCGGATCCAACAGTATATTAAAAGGATTATTCACCACGACCAGGTGAGATTTATTCCTGGGCTGCAGGGGTGGTTCAAAATACCCAAATCAATCAACATGATATACCACACTAATAAAAGCAAGGATAAGAATCATATGATCCTGACAATAGATGCAGAAAAAGCATTTGACAAAATACAGTGTCCTTTCTTGATAAAGAACCCTCAAGAAGTAGGGCTAGAAGGAATATACCTCAACATCATAAAGGGAATATGTGAAAGGCCCATAGCAAATATCTTCCTCCTTGGGGAAAAACTGAGATATTTTCCCCTAAGGTCAGGAACACAACAGGGATGTTCAGGCTCACCACTGTTGTTCAATACAGTACTGGAAGTCCTAGCCTTACCAATCAGAAAACAAAAAGAAGTAAAAGGCATCCAAATTATCAAGGAAAAAGTCAAACTTTCACTCTTCTCAGACAACATGATACTCTATGTAGAAAACCCGAAAGATTTCATCAAAAATTGCTAGAACATATATAGGAATTCAGCAAAGTTGCAAGGTATAAAATCAATGCACAGAAGTCTGTTGCATTTCTATACACCAATAATGAAGCAGTTGAATGAGAAATCAAGGAATCAGCCCCATTTACAGTTGGGAAAAAACCATAAGATACCCAGAAATAAACCTAACCAAAGAGATAAGAGATTTATACTTTGAAAACTATAGAACACTTATGAAAGAAATTGAGGCATACACAAAGAAATGGAAAAACATTCCATGCTCATGGATTGGAAGGACAAATACTGTTAAAATGTCTACGCTACTCAAAGTAATCAACACATGCCATGCAATCATTTTCAAAATAACACCAGTATTTTTCACAAAGCTGGAACAAACAATTCTAAAATTTGTATGGACCTAGAAAAGATCCCAAATAGCCAAAGTAATGTTGAAAAAGAAAACTGAAGCTGGAGGCATCACAGTTCCAGACTTCAAGCTGTATTACAAAGCTGTAATCATCAAGACAGTATGATCCTGGCCCAAAAACAGACATACCGATCAATGGAACAGAATAGAGAACCCAGAAATGGACCCATGACTCTATAGTCAACTAACTTTCTACAAAGCAGGAAAGAATATCCAATGGAAAAAAAGACAGTGTCTTCAATAAATGGCATTGGGAAAATTGGACAGCCACATGAAGAAAAATGAAATTGGACTACTTTCTTACACCATACACAAAGATAAATTCAAAATGGATGAAAGACCTAAATGTTAGACAGGAATCCATCAAAATCTTGGAGGAGAACACAGGTAGCAACCTCTATTACCTTGGCCACAACAACTTCTTACTAGACATGTCTCCAAAAGCAAGGGAAACAAAAGCAAAAATGAACTATTGGGACTTCATCAAGATAAAAAGCTTCTGCACAGCAAAGGAAACAATCAACAAAACTAAAAGGCGACCTGCAGAATGGGAGAAAATATTTGCAAATGACCTACTTATCAGATAAAGGGGTAATATCCAAAATCTATAAAGAACTTCTCAAACTCAATACCCCAAAAAACAAAAAATTCCAGTTAAGAAACAGGCAGAAGACATGAACAAACATTTTTTCCAAAGAAGACATACAAATGGCCAACAGACACGTGAGAAAATACTCAACATCACTCATCATCAGGGAAATGCAAATACAATGAGGAGTGCCTGGGTGGCTCATTTGGGTAAGTGTCTGCCTTCAGCTCAGGGCATGATCTTGAAAGGAAGGAAAAATAAAATAAGACAAAAACAGAGAGGGACAGAGAGGGAGGCAAACCATAAGACTCTAAACTATAGGAAACGAATTGAGGGTTGCTGAAGGGGAGGTGGAGGAGGGATGGGGTAATTGGGTGATGGACATTAAGGAGGGCACTTGAGGTAATGAGCACTGGGTGTTATATGCAACAGATAAATCACTAAATTCTACCCCTGAAATTAATGCACTATATGTTAATTAACTTGAATTTAAAGCATATCTTTAAAAAAGGAAAAGATTCTATGGGCCAGAGGGACAGCTCTCGCCCAGGCTTGCTCAGTGCGGTGAATGGTCTAGAACGACCCTGGTCACATGCCTGGCAGTTGGCAGGCTATTTGGATGAGGGAATCTTCACATATCTGTAAGTTGGCTCACTGTCAGCTGGCATGACAGCCACATACTTCTTATCATGCAGGCACTCATGTGATGACAGAAGAGCTCCCAGTGGTGAGAGAGGGTAATCGCCAATGCACATACATTTTTAAAGCCTCTGTTTCCATCTTGCTTGCAAATGGCTAATGAAACTTTTTTTTTATAATAATTTTTTTTAATTTTTTATTTATTTATGATAGTCATACAGAGAGAAAGAGAGAGAGCCAGAGACACAGGCAGAGGGAGAAGCAGGCTCCATGCACCGGGAGCCCGACGTGGGATTCGATCCCGGGTCTCCAGGATCACGCCCTGGGCCAAAGGCAGGCGCCAAACCGCTGCGCCACCCAGGGATCCCGGCTAATGAAACTTTGACCAAAGAAAATTAAACAAAAGAAAATGGCCAAGACTGAATTTAAGGGGTCTGAAAAAGTAGACTCCACATCTTGGAGGTATGAGTCATAAAGTCACATTGCAAAAGGGCATACATTCAGGTATGAGAAGAGTGAGTGGCAGCTTTTTGCAGTGTACCATAGGTATATTTGTGAATATGAGTGGATATATGTGTGTGTATGTGTATATATATATATATATATATATATATATATATACACTTTTTACTACTTTTTACATAAATGGTAGTATACTGACTTACAGCTTTTTACAAATATTTAAAACCTGTTTTACAATCTGTTGTCTATCAGAACAAAAGTTTACATTTTAGGTGGTAAAGCCAGATTGTAGAGTCAGACAATTGGACAAGAGAGGCACCTGGCTGGCTCAGTCGGAAGAATGTGTGACTCCTGATCTCGGGGTCAGGAGTTTGAGCCCCTCATTGGATGTAGAGATTACATAAACAAACTAACTTTATTTTTTTTTTATATTTTTTCTTTATTTATTTATGATAGTCACACAGAGAGAGAGAGAGAGAGGCAGAGACACAGGCAGAGGGAGAAGCAGGCTCCATGCACCGGGAGCCCCACATGGGACTCGATTCCGGGTCTCCAGGATCACGCCCTGGGCCAAAGGCAGGCGCCAAACCACTGCGCCACCCAGGGATCCCCACAAACTAACTTTAAAAAAAAAACAAAAAACCAGTTTGACAGGAGAGTTGTTCTCTCTTAAGTCAAATAAGAGGAAGCACAAACGGAAGGATCTGTAACCTATAGCAGAAGACCAAACAGATGGAGCTGTGGTTTTATATGCCACTTTTGCCTAAGCTGATTTGTCCACTAATCAAGGATCCTGTTACAGTTCTCTGAGATTGGAATGGAAAGTCATCTTCTCACAGAAGTACCCACAGTGTCCGAATAATCAAAGTACTTTTTGGTCCAAAGATTTCCTTCATAGTGTCCAGTTCATTAGAGCTGATTCCCTCTTGAAACAAAACTCATTTTTTTAAGTTATCCTTTATCCAAGAAGGGGCTTGCATTGTTTTTCGGGTCTCAAATGACACCTTTTTCAGAAGGCCTTCCCACCTGCTGTAAAGGAGTATTCTACACTCCTGGCTCCTCTCCCTTCCTGGCTTTATTCTTCCATGTACATACTATATATACTTTCATCAGTTTGCCAGCCCCCTGCCCCTATCTAGGAGGGCAGGGACTTTCTCTTGTTTACTCCTGTATCCCTGGCCCTAAGAAAAGTGACACATAGAACACCCTTGATTTATTGAATAAGTGAAAACAGTGACTATTTCCAAATGTTCGTTGCCTTTCCAAGTCCTAATTGGCTTGTATTTAAGATGGAGGTTTTTAGATTTTCAGGTGGAGGAAACAAGTTCTATATGGCCAATACTTCATGAATGTTGACATCCAGACAGACCTCCATTGCTCTGTCAATCAGAAGATGTGCTCATGGCCTTCACATACATCCAGGGCATAAGTGTTTCTAACAGCAATAAATAGTACCTCTCCTGGGACATTGGAACTTTGATGTGGATTAAAACTTTGTAAAAAAAAAGAAGGTTCACCTTTGGATATGGTTCTTTGAAATAACAAAATAAACAGAAAGCTAAACACATAAAACTGGGGAGAATAGGATGGGCTTTCAGCAGACAAGGGATTTCAGTGAATTTCTGGAAGATATAAAATAGCTAGAATGGCTTGATGGATTAAATGGAGCCAAGAAACAGCACTGGAGAATGCAGCCAACCTGCTGAGCAAAATCCTTGAGAGTAGGAACCTCCAGAAACAGGGTGGGAACAAGATGGGAAGGCCACATAGAGATTAATGAAAACCCATCAGCCAGCCACTCACATTCCCTAACCCTCTTCCCTCTCCCTCCATCCCTATTCTCTGTGCTGGTAGATGGTCAGCCATTTAGCCTTAGTCAAAAATCCGGGAGGATGTTCTGCAAAGAAGCTGAATGAACTGCAGCTAAAGTGAGCTCTGGAGCCCCAGAGAAGAGCCCTCTCCATTCTGCCATTTAAGGTTTCCCGTAGCTCAAAGCATAACCATTCATCCCAAAGCAACACCTGCAAATCAACAAGTCCTACCAAGGTACATAGATAGGCCAGTTAGGAGAAGGGCTTTGTGGGGGAAGAGGAAATGCCCACTAGCTACTAGGATAATCAGCTTCGCCTTATTAATAAATGTAAAATGCCAACCAAGGATAAAGATCAGGAGCATGGAAAAGAAAAATAAACCATTCCTGTACAGAGAGCTGAAGCTGGTCATTCACTGAGTTCTGGGACAGACTTCTTAGAGGGGGAAAGAAGATGGACACCAGGCAAAGAGGAAATAAAGGAAAGAGAGGAAACACTTACTAAGCACATACATCTGCTCTCAAGGACATGGAGATAAGTAAGATCAACCCTCTACTTGTAGAGATAGGTGAGAGCTTCACAGAGGGTGTGTTTGAGAGGTTCTTAGACGGTTAATTTTATGTGTTAATTTGGCTGTACCATGGTGCCCAAATATTTGGTTAAACACTATTCTGGATGTCTCTGTGAGGGTGTTTTTGGGGTGAGATTAGCATTTAAATCAGTGGACTTGAAGTGAGGCATATTGCACTCTGTAATGTGGGTGGGCCTCATCTAATCAGTTGAAGGCCTTAATAAAACAAAAGACTGACTTCCCCTAAGCAAAAGGGAATTCTGCTCACAGATGGCCTTCAGACTTGAACTGCACATTGGCTCTGCTGTGGGTCTCCAGTCTGCCCACCCTGCAGATTTTTGGGTTGCCAACCTCACATGAGACAATTTTTTAAAATAATCTCTTCCTAGGGATGCCTGTATGGCTCAGTGGTTGAGCATCTGCCTTTGGCTCAGGGCATGATCCTGGGGTCGAGTCTCACATCAGGCTTCCCACAGGGATCTTGCTTCCACCTCTGCCTATGTCTCTGCCTCGCTCTCTGTGTCTCTCATGAATAAATAAATTAAACCTTAAAAAAAATCTCTTTCTATATATGTATATATACACCCATTCTGTTCTGTTTCTTTGGAGAGTTCTGATCATCCAGTGGGTATCTCTGGCCCTCTCCAAGGGCTCTCCTGGCACATTTTGCTCATGGAAAGGATGGGTATCTGTCGGTAGATACCAGAGAGGCAACCATGGGCTAAGTTGAGAGTTATTCTATGCCAAAGAAGCAGCAATCAAGCCAGGGAATTTCTTGTAATAACAGAGATAGTGTGAGAGCAAGATGAACGTAAGCACCAAAGCCTCATCTCTGCCCTTCCCAGCTGAATGCCTCAGGCACCAGCCTGAGCATTGGGAATGTCATGATGAGCAAAACTCTAAGGAGGAAGACATTAAAGATTACAGTCATAACTGATTCATCTTAAGTGTGCAAAATGCTTCCAAGGAGTGCTGTGGTGTGCAGGGTGCTGAGGGGACTGTGACCATTTGGGAAGTCAGAGGGGGTTTCCCTGCAGACTAGATATTTAGCTAACATCCAAAGGAGGGGAGGAAGTCATTTGGGAATGGGGAGAGCCTTCCAGGCAGAGGGAACAGCATGTAGAAAAGCCTGGGCTGGGAAGAAGTTTGCAGAATTAAGAAGTCCAGCATGGCTGGGAAAGTGGGTGAAGGAGAGATGGCGCCAACATCGGAGAGGTGAGCGGGGGAGGTGGGTAGAATCTTGGAGGCAACCTAAGGAATGTGGGCACTATTTTAAAGTACATGAAAAATTATCACGCCGTGTTCACTGGGAGAATGGCCTGATCATGTCTTCACCTACCTTTTCTCTCTCTCCTTCCTCAACTCCAATAACATGTATGTGAGAAAGGTTGATATTTCCACAGGTCACAGGAGCTCTGCTCATGTTTCATTTTTCTCTCTGTTCCTCATTTTGGACAGTTTCTATGGCTATGTCTTCAAGTTCACTGATCTCTTCTGCAGTGTCTGATCGACTGTTTATCCCACCCAGTGTGGTTTTTGACTTAGATATTGTTGTTGTCATCTCTAGATGGGTCTTTTCTTTTTTAAAAAAAATTGTTTATTGGAGTTCAATTTGCCAACATATAGCATAACACCCAGTGCTCATCCCGCCAAGTGCCCCGCTCAGTGCCCGTCACCCAGTCACCCCAACCCCCGCCCACCTCCCCTTCCACTACCCCTTGTTCATTTCCCAGAGTTAGGAGTCTCTCATGTTTTGTCACCCTCACTGATATTTTCACTCATTTTCTCTCCATTCCCTTTATTCCCTTTCACTATTTTTTATATACCCCAAATGAATGAGACCATAGAATGTTTGTCCTTTTCTGATTGACTTATTTCACTCAGCATAATACCCTCCAGTTCCATCCACGTCGAAGCAAATGGTGGGTATTTGTCATTTCTAATGGCTGAGGAATATTCCATTGTATACATAGACCACAGCTTCTTGATCCATTCATCTGTCGATGGACACCAAGGCTCCTTCCACAGTTTGGCTACTGTGGACATTGCTGCTAGAAACATCGGGGTGCAGGTGTCCGGGCATTTCACTGCATCTGTATCTTTGGGGTAAATCCCCAGCAGTGCAATTGCTGGGTCATAGGGCAGGTCTATTTTTAACTCTTTGAGGAACCTCCACACAGTTGTCCAGAGGGGTTGCACCAGTTCACAGTCCCACCAACAGTGCAAGAGGGTTCCCCGTTCTCCACATCCTCTCAAACATTTGTGGTTTCCTGCCTTGTTAATTTTCCCCATTCTCACTGGGGTGAGGTGGTATCTCATTGTGGTTTTGATTTGTATTTCCCTGATGGCAAGTGATGCGGAGCATTTTCTCATGTGCATGTTGGCCACGTCTATGCCTTCCTCTGTGAGATTTCTCTTCATGTCTTTTGCCCATTTCATGATTGGATTGTTTGTTTCTTTGCTGTTGAGTTTAATAAGTTCTTTATAGATCTTGGAAACTAGCCCTTTATCTGATACGTCATTTGCAAATATCTTCTCCCATTCTGTAGGTTGTCTTTTAGTTTGTTGACTGTTTCTTTGGCTGTGCAGAAACTTTTTATCTTGATGAAGTCCCAATAATTCATTTTTGCTTGTGTTTCTCTTGCCTTCATGGATGTATCTTGCAAGAAGTTGCTGTGGCCAAGCTCAAAAAGGGTGTTGCCTGTGTTCTCCTCTAGGATTTTAATGGATTCTTGTCTCACATTTAGATCTTTTATCCATTTTGAGTTTATCTTTGTGTCTGGTGCAAGAGAGTGGTCTAGTTTCATTCTTCTGCATGTGGATGTCCAATTTTCCCAGCACCATTTATTGAAGAGACTGTCTTTCTTCCAATGGATAGTCTTTCCTCCTTTATCGAATATTAGTTGACCATAAAGTTGAGGGTCCATAGTTGACCCTAACTAACTAATGACCTAACTAATGACCATTAGTTGACCATAAAGTAGAGAACTTCTGGGTTCTCTATTCTGTTCCATTGATCTGTGTCTGTTTTTGTGCCAGTACCACACTGTCTTGATGACCACAGCTTTGTAGTACAACCTGAAATCTGGCATTGTGATGCCCCCAGCTCTGGTTTTCTTTTTTAATATTCCCCTGGCTATTCGAGGTCTTTTCTGATTCTACATAAATCTTAAGATGATTTGTTCCAACTCTTTGAAGAAAGTTCATGGTATTTTGATAGGGAATGCATTAAATGTGTAAATTGGGGATCCCTGGGTGGCTCAGTGGTTTGGCACCTGCCTTCAGCCCAGGGCCTGATCCTGGAGTCCCAGGATCGAGTCCCACATCGGGGTCCCTGCATGGAGCCTGCTTCTCCCTCTGCCTGTGTCTCTGCCTCTCTATCTGTGTCTCTCATGAATAAATAAATAAAATCTTTTAAAAAATGTGTAAATTTCCCTGGGTAACATTGACATTTTCACAATATTAATTCTTCCAATCCATGAGCATGGAATATTTTTCCATCTCTCTGTGTCTTCCTCAATTTATTTCAGAAGTGTTCTGTAGTTTTTAGGGTATAGATCCTTACCTCTTTGGTTAGGTTTATTCCTAGGTATCTTATGCTTTTGGGTGCAATTGTAAATGGGATTGACTCCTTAATTTCTCTTTCTTCAGTCTTATTGTTAGTGTATAGAAATGCTACTGATTTCTGGGCATTGATTTTGTATCCTGCCACGCTGCCAAATTGCTATATGAGTCTAGCAATCTTGGGGTGGAGCTTTTTGGGTTTTCTATGTACAGTATCATGTCATCTGTGAAGAGGGAGAGTTTGACTTCTTCTTTGCCAATTTGAATGCCTTTTATGTCTTTTTGTTGTCTGATTGCTGAGGCTAGGACTTGCAGTACTATGTTGAATAGCAGTGGTGAGAGTGGACATCCCTGTCTTGTTCCTGATCTTAGGGGAAGGCTCCCAGTGCTTCCCCACTGAGAATGATATTTGCTGTGGGCTTTTCATAGATGGCTTTTAAGATGCTGAGGAATGTTCCCTCTATCCGTACACTCTGAGGAGTTTTGACCAGGAATGGATGCTGTATTTTGTCAAATGCTTTCTCTGCATCTATTGAGAGGATCATATCGTTCTTATTTTTTCTCTTGTTGATATGATGAATCACATTGATGGCTTTACGAGTGTTGAACCAGTCTTGCATCCTGGGGATAAATCCTACTTGGTCATGGTGAATAATCTTAATGTATTGTTGGATCCTATTGGCTAGTATCTTGTGAAAATTTTTGCATCCATGTTCATCAGGGATATTGGTCTATAATTCTCCTTTTTGGTGGGGTCTTTGTCTGGTTTTGGAATTAAGGTGATGCTGGCCTCATAGAACGAGTTTGGAAGTACTCCATCTCTTTCTATCTTTCCGAACAGCTTTAGTAGTATAGATATGGTTTCTTTTTTAAACGTTTGATAAAATTGCCCAGGGAAGCCATTTGGCCCTGGACTTTTGTGTCTTGGGAGGTTTTTGATGACTCCTTCAATTTCCTCCCTGGTTATTGGCCTGTTCAGGTTTTCTATTTCTTCCTGTTCCAGTTTTGGTAGTTTGTGGTTTTCCAGAAATGCGTCCATTTCTTCTAGACTGCCTAATTTAATGGCATGTAGCTGCTCATAATAAGTATTTTAAATCGTTTGTATTTCCTTGGTATTGGTGGTGATCTCTCCTTTCTCATTCATGATTTTATTAATTTGAGTCTCTTCTCTCTTCTTTTTAATAAGGCTGGCAATGGTTTATCTATCTTATTAATTCTTTCAAAGATAGATGGGTCTTTTCTATGTCTTTCATTTCTCTCATCTTGTTCCTGTCCCCCTATAGCTTCTTAAACATATGGAATTTATGATAGCTCCTTCATATCCTTGTCTGCTAATCCCATAATCTCCATCAATACTGGATCTGTTTTCCTCCAGGATATGGGCCACATTTGCTGCTCTTTCACATGCCTGGTAATATTTGATCTGTTGCCAGACATTGTCAAGTTTGCATTGATGCACGATGGATTTTGCTGTACTTATATAGCACTGAGCTTTGCTCTGGCATGCTGTTAGTTACCTGGAATCAGTTTGGTCCTTTAAAGGCTTGCTTTTAAGCCTTGTTTGGGCAGGTCCATAGCAGCCTTCAATTGAGGGCTAATTCATTTACACACTAAGGTGCTGCTCTGGGCATCGTGAAGTGTCCCCTTTCAGCTGCTGGAACCGTTCCCAGCACTGTGTGTGTGCTTCAGGAATTATGTGGCTTACAGCACTTTCTGGTGGTTCCTTCCCTGGACAGGTGGCTTCCTCTATTGTGTGTTCTGCTGAACACTCAGTCAGAGACTGGAGGAGATTCTCTGAAGTTCCCTATGCAGTCCTCCTACCTACTTTGGGACTTTCTTGTGATTTAGTCCAGATGAGTTCAGGATAGAAACCGTGGTATGGGTTCCCCTCTGTTATTCAGGGACCTTGACGTGGCTCCCTGGCACATAGCTCTTGCTATCCATGATCCTCTGCTCACTTTCCTATTTCAACAAGGTATGAGTTTCCAGGAACAAGATATCATGGCACATGAAAGTTATTTTTTTAAACCTGGAATTAGGGGGGCGGGGGGGGGGGCCTGAGTGGCTCCGTGGTTTGGCGCCTGCCTTTGGCCCAGGGAGCGATCCTGGAGTCTCTGGATCAAGTCCCGCGTCGGGATCCTGGCATGGAACCTGCTTCTCCCTCCTCCTGTGTCTCTCTCTATGTCTATCATGAATAAATAAATAAATCTTAAAAAAAAAATAAAACCTGGAATTAGTTGATCACTGGGTGGCTCAGTGGTTGAGTGCCTGCCTTCGGCCCAGGGCATGATCCCGGGGTTCCAGGGATCGAGTCCCGCCTAGGGCTACCTGCATGGAGCCTGCTTCTCCCTCTGCCTATGTCTCTGCCTCTCTCTCTCTCTGTATCTCTCATGAATAAATAAATAAAATCTTTAAAAAAGTAAATAATAAACTGGGAATTATATTGCTTAGGTAAAACAACAGAAAATGGCATGTGAGATAATCCCTGTCTGAGGGGTCTCCTCTGCAGCTCCATCCCGGAATCATTCCCTGAACCAAAACCCATAACCTGACTTTTGCCGTCAGGTCCTTTGCTTCTGTAACAACACAAGGGGATCTGATTTTATGATTTGCCCTGACCAAAATCCAAGGAATTCAGTAACCTGAGGCTATCCAAACATCATATTTTTAAAACAAACCTCTCCAAAGGAGTTTTATTTGTTTCCTCACTTTTTTTCTGTAGCAATGGTAGAGCCAACAATATGAGGCAGGACCACACCACATACTCTGGAACAGCAAAACTTAGGGCCCAAGGTTTCAGATTGATGTGTCAGAAGCTTCTAGATTTTTAAGAAAAATTAGCAGAGAATTCATCTGTCCTAGAAGGCTAAATCTCTCACTGTCTTATCGAGGGCATAAGTGACTTGATAAAAAGGGAGGGAGGAGGGCAGCCTGGGTGGCTCAGCAGTTTAGAGCCGCCCTCAGCCCAGGGTGTGATCCTTGATCCCAGGATCAAGCCCTATGTCGGGCTCCCTGCATGGAGCCTGCTTCTCCCTCAGCCTGTATCTCTGCATCTCTCTCTCTATCTCTGTGTGTGTCTCATAAATAAATAAATAAATAAATAAATAAATAAATAAATAAATAAAATCTTTAAAAAAGAGGGGGGGAGAGAGGATCCACCCACCATGCTCAGCCTATGCAAGGAAAGCCCTTTTATTTTCTTTTATTTTTAAATTGAGGTAAAATTCACGTAACTTAAAATTAACCACTTTAATGCTTACAATGCAGTGGTATTGGTACATTCCTAAGGTTGTGCAACTACCATCTCTAATTACAAAATGTCTTCATCATCCCCTAAGGAAATTGCCTACCTTCCTATGAAGCAACCACTTGCCATCCCCCATCCTATCCCAAGCCCTTGAGAGAAACCCTATTTTGCACAAGATTTATTTTATTTTATTTTATTTTATTTTATTTTATTTTATTTTATTTTATTTGTTTGACAGACAGAACACAAGCCAAGGGAACAGCAAACAGAGGGAGAGGCAGAGGGAGAAGCAGGGTCCCAGCTGAGCAGGGAGCCTGACATCGGGTTATAGCCCAGTACCCTGAGATCACGACTTGAGCCAAAAACAGACACTTAACTGACTGATCCACCCAGGCACCCCTTGCACAGGATTTCTAAGTGCCAGAGCTGACATTAAGAGTATTTTTTCCTGGGATGCCTGAGTAGCTCAGTCAGTTAAGCACCTAAATCTAGATTTTGGCTCAAGTCATGGACTCAGTGTTGTGAGATTGAGCCCTGTGTTGGGCTTTGTGCTGAGCATGGAGCCTGCTTAAGATTCTCTTTCTCTCCCTCTCCTTCTGCCCTCCTTTTATGATTAGCAAGCACCACTACCCTTTCGGAGTTCTCTGCCTCTGAGACTCTTCCACTGAAGCATTATGATGGCCAGGAAGGAGTAGAAAGCCAGCACATGGGCTGCTTCTTCTTCTTCTTCTTCTTCTTCTTCTTCTTCTTCTTCTTCCCCCTGTCAATGGACTTCTGGAGAAATGTGCAGCATTTTTGTTCATCTAGGGATAGGTCAGCCTTGACATTTGTTCTGGTAGTTTCCCCTGAAGCTTTGTGTAATGAGACCCATCTTCCGAGAGGAACAGAAGCAAGGAGGCAGTGAAGGAAGGCACACAGTACCATGTGGGTGGGAGAAGGGGAGGATCACTAAGAACCTAGAAAGGAAGCCTGCCCACTCTGGGACAGGATGTTCAGTAAAAACAGCCGGAGGCAAGATGGGAGTGATAAGAAAGAAGTTAGTCATACAGATAGTAATGGTCAGTAAGCCATGGCCAGAAATTTGTACTTTTTTCTTAACTTGCCATGGAGGACCAGACCCACTCTGGGCTGCAGTGTGAGAATGGCCGGCAGTCTGAATGGGGTGATGGTGGTGGAGTGGAACAGAATGAATGGGCACCCCTTAATGTTGACGAACTTGGCCAGGCAGAGAGAAACCAATAGTGACTTTTTGCTTTGGGAAAACAGTGGTGCCATTGGCTAGCAGAAGGAAGATAGGGGTGCAGGAACAGGCTGAAGGGTTAAATGAGTTTACGTTTGGATATTCTGATACCCAGGCAAGGCTGTCCTGTCAGCAGTTGGAGAGAGAGGTCCTGTTAGAGACATAGGTGGTGAGGGAAGCCAAGGAGCAGCTAAGCTGCCCCAGGGAGCCTGTGGCAAGTGAATGGGAGATCCTGGGATGGAGCCCTGAGGCAGGCCTACAAGCAAGATGCTGGGCTGAGGAAGGGGAGGCAGCAGAGGAAGCTGAGAAGGGGCAGCCAGGAAGGAAGGAGGAAAAGCAGGAGAGCCTGGGGTCATGGCAGCCAGGGCAACAGCATATTTCCAAAAGGAGAAAGACGGCAACAGTACTAGAACCTTCCAAGAGGCTGTGAACCGTCCATTACCTTTTGCAATATGAGATAATCTTAGTGAGAGCAGCAGCATGGCACAGATGGATGCAGATGTAGTAAGCTGGAAGGTAAGGAGTGGAGAAAAGCACAGAGGACCTTTAGAAAGTTGGTCTGCGAAGTGAAAGCAACAGGGCTTCATTTGGGGGCATGGATTTGAGGGGTGAGGTTACAGACTTGAGAGAATTCAGCACATTTGTATGTTTATGGAAAGGACCAAAGAGAGAGCAGGAGATGGACCATTCCCCATTGAGGACATTTGAGTGTTTCCAGTAGTGCTCTGGTAACAGGACAGACAGCCTTGTATGCACATTCTTGTGCTTTTGACCAGTTGAATAAAATCCTAGAAGGGGAACAATTGGGTCAAAACCTATATACATTTTTTAAAAGATTTTTTAAAAATTTATTTGAGAGAGGCAGAGATAGTGACAGAGATAGCAACAGAGATAGTGAGACATGAACATGAGTGGGGAGGAGAAGGAGAAGCAGGCTCCCCACTGAGCCCTGAGGCCAATGCAAGGCTCTATCCCAGGACCCCAGGATCATGGCCTGAGCTGAAGGCAGATGCTTTATCGACTGAGCCACCCAAGCACCCCATGTTTTAAATCTCATTATATATTATCAAATTGCCGTCTACAAACTGAACTGATTTAGACAACTATTTATCGGTAATGACATCCTCACAAACTTTGAATATTATCTATTTTTAAGATCTTTGCCATTATGATTGATCAAAAAATTTCTTGTTGCTATTTTATATTGCATTTCTTTGGTTACTAATGAGGTTGAGCATTTTTTCCTATGTTACTGATGATTTTTTATTTCCGAAATAACCTGTTCATGTCCATCGTCCATTTTTCTATCAAGACTACAGTCTTTTTTCTCATTCATTTGTAAGAACTCTCTACTAAAAATATTGTCATTTTTAAAAGATTTTATTTATTTATTCATGAGAGACACACAGAGAGGCAGAGACATAGGCAAGAAGACATAGGGAGAAGCAGGCTCCTTTTGGGAAGCCTGATGAAGGACTTGATCCCAAGATCCCAGGACCACGACCTGAGCCAAAGGCAGACGTTCAACCACTGAGCCACCCAGTTGCCCCAGTTATAACATATTTTTACCTGTAAATTTGTTGTAGGTCAGTTAACTCATCTTGTACTTTTCCATACCAAAGTTGGAAATCATTTTGTGGGCAGTTCTTTTGTTCTCTTACCCTGGTCTAGAACCTGCTGCTCTTGTCAGCCCTGACAGTGTCTTGGCAACCTCTCCTTCTGGCTGGCAAGAGTTTCATCTGTTTCATTGTTTTTTTCTCTTCTTCTCTTGACCTATACTTGTCTTCTTCCCTAAGCCTCACTGAGGTCCACAGATTTTTCAGATGGGAAGAAAGCCATCTCATCTTTTGTGCTATTTCCTTCAGAAGTCTTTGAACCTTTTCTGGGGCAAGCAGGCACTGTGAGTTTGCTTTCCTTGGACTTGGCGGGACAAGTTCTTTGTGGTAGACTGACCAAAACTTGTGCGATTGGGTCATCAGGGCAAGGTCCCAGGAGCAAAGTTCCTAAGTATAGATGAACCCCCAACCTGTGCTCAACAGGCCCTGGGAAGTCCCTGCCACCTTGGGTCCTGCCTCCTGCACTGCATGAGAAAAAGAACATAAGGAACCATTGGATTCATTGTTTTCTTTCTCCCAGGACTCAGGAGGTGATGAGTGTCTCTTTGCAATTCTCAAGTGCTTTCCTGTCTCTGTCCTTGCCCCAGTCTTTTCATGACCTCAGTGTTTGGATTACAGATTAAGATTAGATGTTATCAGAAAACGTGATCAAATGTGTTGAAGGGAAAAGGTGTAGGAGATTAGCATGTGGAAGAGGAGGGAAAGAATAGTTTACCTTATTGTCAAGCCTCTACAGTAGTAGACACAATAAGATAATGAACCCTCAGAGGTCCATCTGAAGCAAATCTCAGACATTAAAAAAGGTCATCATATGTAAATATTTCATTATGTATCTCTTACACATAAAAAAAAAGACCATTATTGCACACCTAAATAAACACTATCAGTAAGAGATGGCAGTGTTCAAGTGGATGGAACATAGGATAAGGTGTTTTTTGTTTTTTTTTTTAATTCTAATTTGCTGTGCGGGATCTCAGGTAAGACAGTTAACTTTCCCAAACCTCAATAGTTACTTACACATAGAAAGAGGAGAATTTGCTTCAAATTAATAACATGGGTCATATTTACAGAAGGATTTTCTTTGCTAAAAAAATTTTTTTTAAGTTGCTTTATGTTGGGATCCCTGGGTGGCGCAGCAGTTTGGCGCCTGCCTTTGGCCCAGGACGTGATCCTGGAGACCTGGGATCGAGTCCCACGTGGGGCTCCCGGTGCATGGAGCCTGCTTCTCCCTCTGCCTGTGTCTCTGCCTCTCTCTCTCTCTCTCTCTGTGTGACTATCATAAATAAATAAAAATTTTTTAAAAAGTTGCTTTATGTCTTCAACTCTCAAAATAACTTTATCTGACATTTTCTTTATCTATAGAACTAAGGTAGGGAAAAGTAAGGGTTATTTTTCAGATATAGAAACTGAGGACTGAAGTGGTTGAGCCCCTTGTTCATGGCTCTAGGAAGTTCAGGTAGAGCTAGAGTTGGAAGGGGATCTCCTGTTGAGGGTGGGGTAGGCCAGCATGGAAAAAGGCACCCCAGCTCTCCCCACTTAGTGCACCCGGGGGAGAATGGGAAGGGTAGGGGTAGCCCTCCAGGACTCACCTGCAGTGCCCTCTGCTGACCAGATGGGCAGTGTGGGCTCACAGTGTCCCCAGGACAGGGACTCAGACTTAGGTTGCTCACACCTCCCATGTCTGGTAGATTCAGCACACAACCAGTAACATCACAAAATTTAAAAACAACAATAACAAAAGAAGGGAAAGAAAAAAGAGAGGAAGAACCTTGACATTTAGCGCTTACGTGAAGCTTGGCAGTCAGAAAATCCAAACTCCTTTTGTAGTTAAGGAGACTGAGGTCTAGAGAGAAGTGACTTCGCTGAAGAGCATGGTGAGCTTGCCTGACAGGGCATCCCCACTGAGTCTCTCCAGCCTCTGACCCAGCTGGCTCTCTCTGGGCCAAGAGAGGTGAATTGAAGTCAGAGAATGGGGGAGAATCTCCGCAGTGTTCGCTTTCCTCAAAGTTGGTAAGATGCCAACCTAATCATCTGTGGCTTGGGAAATAGGAAAGTGAGATCTATCCTAGCCACTCTGGTGACCTGGGTCCCTGGCAATCCTGCCTGATGCCTTTCTACCAGGCTCTCCCGAGATCCTTCCCTCCCCCAAAAGCTCTGCCCTCAGAGATGCTGAGAGGTGAGTTTTCAGTACACCTAAAGGATAGTGGCTTTGACATTGAATGAGGGTTTCTGCTTTGTGTGATATGAATACTGCCTTTTTCATTTTTAATTTGCATTTGCCATCTTGTTGACTTTTAACCTTTTGAGATAATTTCATTTTAGGTGAGTCTCCTGTGAGCAACCTATAGTTTGACTCCCATTTTTTTTTTTCACATTTTGAGTCTTTGAATTTTTATAAGAGGAACTTAAATCATGGATAATTATTGCCATAGCTGATTTATATGTGGTCTACCTCCTCAAAAATCCATAACCCCAGTCTGGTCATAAGAAAAACATCAGAGAAATCACAGTTGAGGGACATTCTATAAAATACCTGACTAGGGGTTGACTGGGTGGCTCACTTGGGCCTGATTCTTGGTCTTGGCTGAGGTTTCCATCTTAGGATTGTGAGTTCAAGCCCCAGGTTGGGTTCCATGCTCAGCGTGGAACCTACTTAATTAAAAATATATATACATACATACACATACACACACACACACACACATATATATGTGTATGTATATTTTTTTTTCTCAAAACTGTCAAGGTCATCAAAAACAAGGAAAGTCTGAGAAATTGTCACAGCCAAGAGCCTAAGGAGACGTGATGACTAAATATAATGCGGTCACCTGGACAAGATTATTGAACAGAAAAAGGGCATTTGGTTAAAACTAGGAGCTCTGAATAAAGTATGGATTTCAGTTTAGATTCATTTTTTGTTGTTGCTTTCTTTTGTTTTGTTTGTTTTAAAGCTTTCCCACAAAACAAAAAACAAACCAAAACCAAAACAAAACTCTAGGCCTAAATGACTTCACCAGTAAATTCTACCTAACATCTAGGAAAAAAAACAAAACAGAACTGTCAATTCTACACAAAATCTTCCAGAAAATAGAAGATTAGGAAATGCTTCCCATGGGGGGGAAAAAAAAAGAACTGTAAAACAATCATGAACCTAAATGTAAGAGTTGAAATGATAAAAATCTAGAACAAACACGGGAGAAAATCCTGGTGACTGAGTTAAAATATATCTTGATTACACAAGATGCCATGAACTCTAAAAGAAAACAATTAACAAATTGGACTTCATTAATATTAAAAATGTTTTCTCTTCAGAGGCACCTGGGTGCCTCAGAGGGTCGAGCATCTGACTCTTAGGTTTTTGGCTCAGGTTGTGATCTCCAGGTCAGGAGCCCCATGTCAGGCTCTGCACTTAACAGGAACTCTGCTTGTGATTCTTTCTCTCCCTCTGCCCCTCTCCCCATTCATGCTCTCTCTCTCAAATAAATAAATGAATCTTTTAAAAAATGTTTACTCTTCAAATGACATACATAGACCGTAAAATGAGATGTGGAGTCACAGACCAAGGAACATGTTTGTATAACATCTATCCATACATATAATATGTAAAGAACTCTTACAACTCAATTATAGGAAGACAAAACCCCAATAAAAAGTTGGCAGAATAGGGGCACCCGGGTGGCTCAGTCGGTGAAGTGTCCACCTTCAGCTCAGGTCGTGATCCTCGGGTCCTGGGATGGAGCCCCACATCGGGCTCCCTGCTCAATGAGGAGCCTATTTCTCCCTCTCCCACCTGCCGACCTCCCTCTGTCAGATAAATAAATAAAATCTTTTTTAAAAAGTTGGCCAAGTATTCCAACAGACACTTGATCAAATAATATAGATGGGTGGCACGTAATACACTTCACCAAAGGTTATAGATACGTGGCAAATAGCATCATCAGTTATTGGGAAAAATACAAATTAAAACCACAATGAGATGACTAAAATTGAAGACTAAAAATACCAAGTGCTGGCAGGATGTGGAGCCACCTGAACTCTTATGCACGGCCAGTGCAAATGCAAAATGACCCGCCACTTCAGAAAACAGTTTAGGAGGTTCTTATCAAGTTGAGCGTTGATTTACTATATGACCCAGCAATTGCACTCTTAGGCATTTGCCCAAGAGGAAAGAAAGTATTTGTCCATATAAGGCTTGTATAGAATGTTCACAGCACTGCTATTGACGAAAGCCCCAAACTGGAAACAATCCAAATGTCTAGCTCCTGGTGGATGGAGAAACTAAGTGTGAGCTAGCCGCACTAAGTAATACTGCTCAGCAACAAAAAGGAACCAACTACTACTACTGGACAACAGTACGGTTGGGTGAATTTCAAAAGTGTTACGCTAGTTGAAAGAAGTCACAGCAAAAGACTACATCCTGTATGTTTGCGTTTATAGGAAATTTTAGGAAAGACAAAACAATGGTGATAGAAAGCACATGGTTGTTGCCAGAGGCCAAGGGGCAGGATGAGAGATTTGACTGCAAAGGGATAGGGGAGACTTTTTGGGAAGTTGTGGAAATGTTTCATAATATGATTATGGCAGTGGTTACATTACTATATGTATTTGTCAAAACATTAAACTGTCCACTTAAAAATAGTGACCTGTATGGTTGTTAGGGACACCTGGGTGGTTCAGTTGGTTACGCGTCTGCCTTCAGCTTGGGGCATGATCCTGGGGTCCTGGGATGGAGCCCTGCATGGGGCACCCTGCTCAGTGGGGAGCCTGCTTCTCCTCCCTCTGCCTCTCCTGACAGCTCCCCCTGCTTGCTCTCTCTCTCTCTCTCTGTCAAATAAACAAAATTCTGTCTCTTTGTGATGAATGAGGGCAGTTAGCCCTATCAAGATGATGACTTATTTTCAGGCTTGTCTATTGGCATGAGGATCCCAAAGTGATCAGGAACAAACTATAGCTTGCAGTTTAACGGGACTCGTGCTGAATGTGGTGTTCTACTTCCGGGAACCAGGACCTCTAAACTCACGATGTTGCTTAGAGTTCCAGGATTTGGACCCACAAATACCCCAAGTTGGGTCACAAGGACTGGTGGTAAACAAGGCCTCTCATACTTCTACCTCTTGATTCTTGGACTCATGTATTCTATCTATTGGGAACATAGCATTTTATAAAGGTTACCGATGTAGGGTATATATTGCATCTTGGAGAATGGTCCTCCATCTTTGTAAGTTATTGTCTACAAGGTGATAATCCAGCTGTGCCTTCAAAATGCTGTTTCATCCTTCTGTCAGGCTACCAGGTTCTAGGCGTTGTCCTATGTGATGGAGCCACTGGATTCCATAATCATGTGCCCCTGCCATACCTCCTTTGCTCTAACATATGTTCCTTAGTCCCATACCAGATAATATGAGGTCTTGTGGTAGCGCATTGAAGCTGTAAGCCCTCGGATAATACTGCTGGGTGAGACTCTGTTGGCAGAAAGGGCCTTGATACATGTATCAATTACAGTCAAGATAAATTGCTAACTATTTCAAGTTGGAAGAAGTCCAAAGTAATCAACTTGCCACCAAGGGGCAGTTGAAGGGATAGAACCATAACAGGGGCTCAGCTTTGGTCTCTATTGAGTAGTATGCTGGGTTAACATTTAACAACCTCTTCTCTGAGCAGGGGCAAGGTGGGGGCTGACGCGTAGAATCTGCTGATTTCTGTGTTGTAAGTACTCCAACCACAGCCAATTTCAACATGGTGTCACTGATTCCCAAAATTCCTGAAAAGTAAACAGTTGACTCTCCCAAACCAGGTTGGATATTTAACAGTGACAGTAGAGGGTAAGAGGAGAGCCCACACTGTTGAACTCCTATGTAACCTCCGTCGTGGCCACCATGGCTACTCTGTTCATGTACAACGGTCTCAGCACTGGAATGTCTGACAGAGGCTGACTGCCATGAACTGGCTGGATTACTCTGACCACGTGAGCATCTGGTGCCTCTTCCACGGTGGATGCTCTCTGCTAGGAGATAACATGTGATACAAAGATATTCACACTTTGTACTTACTACCACAGGCTTTCTCACATGCGTCTTTGCCCCTGATCTGCCAGTATTTCTACCCTCCAGACCCCATGACCAACCAGCCAAGTCATCACCACTGTCTATGAGCTTACATAATTCTTAACCAAGGCCACTTCCCTTTCCACACAACACGAAGTTATGCCCATTGGGAGGACTTCCCCTTACCACTGTCTGGAGCAGCTATACGTCAGAAGTCCATTTTCGCTTTGTACCCACATATCAAGCTGACCAATATGTGCACTAAGTAGGCCATTTTTCTTCTCCATCAGCTGGTCAGAATGCACTGAGCATGTAGCCATACATGCAAGCTTAGGAGAGATACTGATATAATAATCCCAGATGACACAGGAACCTGGGCATTTGGCTCATTCCAGCTTACTTGTCCTCTGGTTTGTCTTACAGTGCATTGCTGCTGGACTCATTTGACCTTGTGACCCAGTGGCTCTGACAAGAGCCAGCTCATGATGGGCAATCTGGCCACATAATTATTTGATGTCCCATGGTCTGTCACTCCATTTCTACCATGAACCAGAGCATGCCAGGAGCTGGTTTTCAAATTCTTTGTTGCAGACAGCAAAGCTTTATTTCAGAGGTCTAAGGTTTATGATGGGATTCTCCTTTTGGGATTTGACATAAACTCGACATCTCTTTTCAGAGCACAGATAACGCTAATATTATGGTAGGGGTCTGCCAGTTTTTAGCCCAAGCAGTATGGCTTCCTGTACTTCAGCCTGGACCTATTGTAGAAGCCTTTCCTTCTGCTGAACCCCACTTAAAACTAGTCTGCCTTCTATGCCACACTGCAAATGTGTCAGAGTAGTATTCTCAGGTGTAGACTGTGCAGCTTCCAGAACCTGAAGAGTCCTACCAGGCATTATGCTTCCTGTTTGATGAGGGATGCAATTTATCCTTTCCTTTGTTCTTTACTTGGAAAAGGATGTCCTCAAATGCTCCAAGATCCCTGAAAATTTTACTGATATAGTGTGCCTTTAATTCTCTTTTTAAGAAATAGATCTTATTTTTCAGAGAAGTTTTAGGTTCACAGCAAAATTGAGCAGAAGGTACAGAAATTTCCCATGTACCCCTGGCCTCACATATGCACAACCTCTCCCGTTATCAACATCCCCCACCAGAGTGGGACATTTATTACAATTGAGGAACCCATATTGACACACAATAATCATCCAAAGTCCATAGTTTACATTAAGGTCCACTCTTGGTGTTATACATTTGATGGGTTTGAACAAATGTATAATGACAGGCATTCACCATTGTAGTATCATATAGAGTAGTTTCCCTGCTCTAAAAACCCTCTGTGCTGCACCTATACATCCCTCCCTTCCTACCAAGATCTGGCAACTACTGATCTTTTTACCATCCCCATAGTTTTGCCTTTTCGAACTGTCATATAGTTGGAGTCACACAAAAGGCCACACTTTCAGATTGGATTCAGATTAGATTCTTTTACTAAGTAATATGCACTTAAGATTCCTCCGTGTCTTTTCATGGCTTATAGCTCATTTCTTTTTAGCAGTGAAGAGTATTTCATTGTCTGGATGTTTATTTATCCATTCACCTGCTGAAAAATATCCCGTTGCTTCCAAGCTTGGGCGATTATGAAATAAGTTGCTATAAACATCTGTGTGCCTGGTTTGTGTGTATGTGTGTGTGTGTGTGTGTGTGTGTGTAGACATAAATCTTCGATTGGGACTTTGATTCTTCATAGGATTTATCTTTCATCCTTTGAAACAAATATATCTTGTCAAGACTCCAATGTACTTTCCACTTTTGTTCATTGACACAGTGGATCAATAAGATATTCTGCAGGATGCCCAGATTTTCCAAATCCTTTTAGTCTATTTCATGACAGAAGAAAGAACACAGCCCTGGGGCAAGACCATAATGGATGCTGTTGTTCATCCCTTGTAAACGTGAACAGCTTCCTATCTTCCTTCCAGATAGGACAGAAAAGAACTTCTCTGTCATATCAATGACCATATACCATGTACCTGAATGGGAAAGACTCCCCAGGGTTGACTTGAATTGAAGCAAGAGGACGATCCTTTATCTTGCTACCAGTGACTTGATTGGGTGAGGCAGCTCCCTGCCCCTGAGGGCGGTTCCTTGGGAAGGATTCAGCTATGAGCATACAACATTCCCTACAGCTGGGGGAATGAATGCGTTGGACCCAGAGGGGGAAAAAATCCAGATAGCATCCCACAGCCTCCACTACAGATATTAGTTAACCAAGTGGGGATGTTGAATAGGCAGCTGGAGTTAGGAGAGATAGCTAGAGTTGGAAATAGAAAGGTGGGAGCCTGTCATACAGATGTTGTCTACAGCCAGCTGTGAAACTGCATGAGATCACCAAGAGAGTGAAAGTAGATTAAAACAAGAAAAGGGCGGGGATCCCTGGGTGGCGCAGCGGTTTGGCGCCTGCCTTTGGCCCAGGGCGCGATCCTGGAGACCTGGGATCGAATCCCACATCGGGCTCCCGGTGCATGGAGCCTGCTTCTCCCTCTGCCTGTGTCTCTGCCTCTCTCTCTCTCTCTGTGACTATCATAAGTAAATAAAAATTAAAAAAAAAAAAAAACAAGATAAGGGGAACCAAGGACTAAGCCCTGGGGCCCACCAACATTAAAAAAGAATCCATGAAAGCAGAGATCTTTGTCCCTTTTTCACTGTCTAAGAGCTTAGAACACAATAAGTGCTCAATAAATATTTGCTGATTAAATAAAATTCAGGAAAAAAAAAAAACAGAGATGGAAGAGGGATTCAAATCATGTCATGTAGGGGCTCCTGTGTGACTCAATCGGTTTAGTGTCTGCCCTCTGCTCAAGTGATGATCCTGGGGTCCTAGGATTGAGCCCTGCATCAGGCTCCCTGCTCAGTGAGGAGTCTGCTCCTGCCTCTCCGTCTGCCCTCTCCCTGCTTGTACCCTCTCTCTTTCTGAAATAAATAAATAAAATCTTTTAAAAAATCATGTCATGTAGGAGGAATTATTATGTATGATAGATTTAATATTTGTGTCCCCCTGCATTCATATGTTGAAGCCCTAACCCCAATGTTACAGTATTTGCTCTTTTAAAAAATATTTTATTTATTTATTCACAAGAGACACAGAGAGAGGCAGAGACACAGGCAGAGGGAGGAGCAGGCTCCCTGCGGGAAGCCCAACGTGGGACTCGATCCCGGAACTCCAGGATCACACCCCGAGACAAAGGCAGAGATGCTCAACCACTGAGCTCCCCAGACGTCCCTGTTACAGTATTTGTAACGAGGTTCTTGGGAGGTAATCAGCTCATGAGGGTGGGTACCTACCTGGTCTGTTAAGAAGAGACACCAGAAAGCTTGAACTCCCTCTCTCTCTCTCTTTGCACCCAGGAATTACCATGGAAGACACGGCAAGAAGGCAGTCCCATCTGCAAGCAAGGCACCCAAGTTCCAAAGAGCAAGACACAGGTAACCAGAGGGACCGATGGCCAGCCATGGCCTACCATAAGGTAGTCATGTAGCCTTGGGCAAAACACTGCCACCTCTGCCCCTACCTTCACTCCTGCTCAAACTGAGAAGTTGGACTATATGACTTCTGTGAATACGTGGTGCTATTAGTATTTTAAAATATAGAATTAGGGCGCATGGATGGCTCCATCGGTTAAATATCCGCCTTTGACTCAGGTCATGATCCTAGAGTCCTAGGATCGAGCCCCACCTAGGGCTCCCTGCTCAGAGGGGTGTTTGCTTCTCCCTCTGCCCCTCCCCCTGCTCATGCTCTCTCTCTCTCTCTCTCTCAAATAAATAATTAAAATCTTAAAAATATATATATATATAGAAGTAATTCATGTTCTTTTAAAATCTTTGACCATTACAGAAATACGTGGAGTAAAATGTGAATGTTCCCTGTGCCATTCTCTCTGCAGAGTTAACCACAATTACCTGGGTAGCATACATCCTCCCAGACTTCTTTTCTGCCACAGCCCTGCTCAAATTTTCATCCCTTCTGGCAGCCTTCCAATGTACCAGGCCCCATATTGTCCTGCTATTTTCCCCCCTTGGCACTTTATATGGGAAGACAGAGGCTAAGGGGACAGGAGACAAAGAGAAGCAGTTGCTTCTGTGGGCTGGTCATGGAGGTAGAAATCCAAGCATCACACTCTTCAGAGCAGGAAACCTCTGAAGAGCCATTTCTGGGGCTGGCCAACCCAACACCCAGCTGACAAAGAGAGCAAGTGTGGCTGTGATGCTTCCATTGGTGGGGAAAGAGCCAGAATGCAGACCATAAGGACAAATTTTGAATGCATTTGGTCATTTAATTGTTATAATTGAGGTACAAAGTACAAATAGTAAAATACACAAATCTTAAGCATACAACCTGAAGATTTTTACACACATGCACTCATGTGTGCGTGCGTGTATGCACGCGTGCGCACACACACACACTCCTAAGCAAGTACCACCCAGACAAAGAACATTTCTAATGCCCTGGAATTTTGCTAGGCCCGTTAGCAGGCAGTCCCTCCATCCCAAGGTAACCACTATTCTGACTTGTATCACCATCTCTATTCATGTTGGCTGTTCTTGGATTCCATCTAAATGGACTCTCACAGCATGTAGTATTTTATGTCTGCCTTCTTTTGATCATGATTATGTCTGTGAAATTCATCTAAGTCATTGCATATAGCAGTGCCTATTCTTCTTATTGCTGTGGGCCTGTGTCACAGTTTGCTTACACTTCCTACTACTGACAGACATTTGTTGTATTTCAGTTGGGGGCTATGATGCATAAAGCTGCCCTGCTTGTTCTTGTACGTGTGTTCTGATGGGCACACATGCTCGTTTCTGTGGTGGATCTACCTAGGAGTGGAATTCCTCCCTCATGATTTGTTCCTTAAGGAAATGTTCAGAAGGATTTGCCCTGGCCATGAATGCTGAGGCCCCAGAAGGAGCTGCAGGAAGACCGTGGAAGGGGGAGAAATGTGCCTGACAAGGTCATCCCCCTCTGGAAGGGGCAGCAGCTGGAGGTTGACCTAAGAGACCCAGGACCCAGAGGGGTCATCTTGCCCAATCCCCACCACCAGGAGTGAGGCTGAGTGGCCCATTCCAAGGCCAGAGATTCACTGACTTCCCTGGCTGTTTATCTGTGCCTTGTGACTCCACCCTGTAGCTCAATGAGTATTTGGGGTGGGGGGTTAAGTTCACATTCTCAGAGCTGCAGACAGACTTGCTTGGTTCAGGCCAGGGTCTGTTCCTGCCTGTAGAGGGACTTTGAGTTTTCAGGAATTAGCCCTGATCAGCAGGAAGCCAGAGAACAAATCAACAGACCCAGTCACAGCAGGACCAGAGCTCCCGAGGCGTTCAGCTTGTGGTACCACTAGGGCCAGCAAATCAGAGTCTGAAAGCAAACGAGGCAGTAATCTCCCCAGAAAGCAGATGAAGATAGCCTTGCATGCCTAGCACCTCCCAGCTGGCCGGGCTCAGTCTGGGACACTGCAGGCTTCCAGCTGAACCTGTCCCCTAGCGTGTACTTTATACAACCAGACACACCCTAGTGTCATTGGAGTCTGCCTGGAGATGGGTTTAAGAGACCATTTTACTTAGAGGCGTCAGTCTGAGAGCACCCAGGGCAGCCTCTGGGCCTGCTATGCAGCCCCTGGTGTTCATACAAACCCTGGTGTTCTGGCAGCGGGCCCAGAATCAGCATCAGCCAGAGCACGGAGCCTAAGCCCCAGGCCAACCAGCAACTTCCCTCTGGGACCACAGTTTGGTCAGGGGTACGATGGGCCAACAGTACTGGTTCTTGTGTACACCTAGAGTTGTTTTGAGAATCACCTAATCATTGTTATTCATCAGAAGGACTAGATCTAGTTCTATAAATATAAACTATGATATCAGTCATCGTTTATGGTCGTAATGAGGGAATGATCATTGAAGTGGCATCTGCTGAGGGTGGCCCAGCCAGGACAGGTCCCTGCCTTGGGCCTCATTGTCACCTCCCCCTTCCCAGGCCTAGAGTAGATGGCACAGCCCAAGCCCATGGGAGGAGGGAGTGACCCTGAGGACAGATGTGATCAGAGTTGTGAGGAGCCAGACAGGAGGCCACGTCCCCGCCAGGGCCTTGAGTCAGAGGGTTACCGCACCCATAATTATTATTATCTTTGTTTGTAGATGAAAAAACTGATGGCTAGAGGTTAAGAAATGAAATCAGGATTGCATGGTCTTTAGCAGTGTGGGAGCCAGGCTTCCACTCTAAGTACCCCTTTCCAGAGTGTCTCCTGAGCAGAATCGATCCCAATCCTGATCCTGATCCCGATCCCGATCCCGATCCCGACCCTGATACAGACTGACTCAGGCAGGAGGCCATATGGAGCCTAGGGAACTGGTCTGTGATCCCTGAGCCATCACCCACTGGAAGACCTTCTCAGCCAGTGTGCTGGCTCCACCCTTCCCACCCCGTGACACTTCCCTAGCCTTCCACAGATTGGTACCAATTCCCCAAACCAACCAGCCTTCCCAGCCTTCTAGGCTCTTCTCAAATGCTGCCACCTCCAAGAAGCCTTCCCTGATCTCCCCAGCAATTTGAATCGCTCCTTTTTTGATCTCTTACAGTTTTTGTTTTGTGTTGTGTGTAAGGAAAGAACATGCGTCAGAGATTTATTTAACTCATTCGTGAGGGAAACCAGCAGGACAGCCGAGATAGCTCCCAGGAGGAGAATTTGAAGAACAGGCATTGTTAGAATAGGTTTTGTGGTTCAGATACAAACCCGGTATTGCCCTCCAGGGCAGAAATCCTTAACCTTTGGAATTATCTTTTCTCCCTGAGGGAAATCATTTGCACTCTGCCTGACAAGAGGCTAGACAAGTCAACACGAAACTTCACAGACCTAGATTCTAGGCCTTCCACCGATTCTCAACAGAAAGTCAGATACACGCGTGCATCTTGAGATCAGGAGTCCCCCAACCATAATCGTAGGGCCAAACCTGGGAAAGTTTTCATGGAACCCACCATGCTCAGTTGTGTATTCATTATCTATGGTGGCTTCTGCACCAAACCGGCAGAGTTGAGCACTTTTGTGACAGAAATCGTATGACCTGCAAAGCTGAAAATATTTAATGCCTGGCCCTTTACAGGCAAAGTTTGCTGACCTCTAATCTCTCGTTGGATGTTTTTCTTTTTCAAATTTTTCTACTGCGGTAAAATGCACACAATATAACATTTATCATCTTAACCATTTCTAATCGTACGGTTCTATGGCATTTTTTCTTAAGATTCTATTTATTTATTTGAGAGAGCGAGCGAGCACGCACAAGCAGGAGGAAAGGCAGAGGGAGAGAAAGAAGCAGGCTGCTCACTGAGAGGGAAGCCCAAAGCGGGGCTCAATTCCAGGACCCCAGGATCATGACCTGAGCCAAAGGCAGATGCGTAACCAACTGAGCCTGTGACTAGCTTATTGCTCTTAGCATAATGTCCTCAATATAAAGTGTGTCAGGTTTTCCTCCCTTTGTAAGGCTGAATAATATTCTTTTTTTTTTTTTTAAAGATTTTATTTATCTATTCATGAGAAACACACAGAGAGAGGCAGAGACACAGGCAGAGGGAGAAGCAGGCTCCATGCAGGGAGCCCGATGCAGGATTCAATTCCGGAACTCCGGGATCACACCCTGAGCCGAAGGTGGATGCTTAACCATTAGTCACCCAGGTGTCCCTGTAAAAGGTTGAGTAATATTCCATTGAGTGGACAGACTACAGTTTGCTTTCTATTCATCTATCAGTGGATGCTCGCGTAGTTTCCATGTTTTAGCATCATGAATAATGCCGCTATGAACGTGGCTGTAAAATATATTTTTGAGACCCTGCTTTCAGTTCTTTTGCATGTTAACCCAGAAGTGCATTTGCTGGATCATATGGTGTTCTATTTTTAGTTTAGTGTTTTTTGTTTTTTTTTTTAACCTTAGTGAAAAACCAGTGCTTTTAATCTACGGGGGGGGAGGGGAGCCTGTAGTGACACATTGGAAATGCTTTATAATCAGTATATTAAGGAGACATTCATACATTTCTATTGCTTAATTCTGATTCCAGATTTAAGCTTGTGAACATGCCTTTTAAACATTCAATTAAAGCTATTCATCATAATTTGCTATACTACGAACATGAAATTACAGTTACTTCGGAGCATAAGTTAAATGGTTTAAAGGAAGCCTGTCACATACCTAGAAGACACCTTCCTGTCTCATACATGCAAATTAACTTCTCCATATAATGTCTCTTCACTCTAAGTTGGCCTGCTCCCGAAGTCACTACTCTGAAGTTTATCATGGTCCAAAGAGAAGGAAAAAAAGTGTAACCAGGACTGATATATATATATTTATATATATATATATATATAAATATATATATATATTTTTAAAAAAAAGATGGCACAGCAGAAGGGAGTGCAATTCTACAAGTGCAAGCCCTCAAGCAGCAGCATATGATAAACCCCTCTTTAGAGGTATCTTTTCTATCACTGACGCCACAGGCCAAATTACATAGCATGCCATCTTCAAGTAACAGTTGAGACAATAAAATGCAGAGGCATCACAATGAATCCCACTTAACGTAACTACAGACCAACACTTCTCTACAAATTAATAAATTCTTCGTCTGATTGCCAATTAAATACAAGTTTTAACGTCATAGTTTAACAGTTAAGGGTCATACACTGAAGTCAATACATACACCTAGCATCTCAGTCCAGTCTGAACTGTTTCATATACATAGAGCTGCAAACAATTACAAGGTATGGCCTAACAAACGCTAGGGGAGATTTTTTAAAAGTAGTTTTTACAGTATTAAACTTATCTTGCACACTGAAGTCATCATACATACAGGGCAAAGTCAGAGCTTTTATATTTGAGTGTATTCTTCATTTAACTTTTAAAACACTACTATAGTTGAATATTAAAACAAAAACAATAGCACTGTGAGCTATGATTATAGTCCTTCACTCATCCCATCCACTACTGCATGTAAAATGCCAGCAGCAGTGTTCTTCACCGGCCCCATTAAGAGGTCTGACACTGAACACCACCCCTAGGGTGATGTTCATCATCCTCATATGCTTCCCCACTGTAATGGCGCCGGCTTTCCTAATTGGGATCAAAGTCTACCAGTTCTACCTGGTCCATTTCATCTGTCCCTTCTACTTCCTTCCTCTCAGGTAGGAGTTTTTCCAGCAAAGAAAGTTTATCAGGAGAGAGAGAGCCATTCTCGGGGAAGTTTACCTCAAATTTGATGATTAGGCGACCCTTTCTCATATGGTCTACGATAAATTGGCGTGCCTTCATTTAGCACACGCTTGATATCCCCATGCTTGACAATCTGACCTGGATGAGAGGTGATGACGATGGTTCGGTTGTCAAGAGTAGATATTGGCTTTTGAAAGCCACACGGGGCTTCAACCAGCTGTATATCCATACACATGAAAAGATCTTCTCCTCGTCGAGTAAAAACAGCATAGTCCTTCTGACCTAAAACAATGATAATATCTCCTGGTTCCAGTCCTGGTTCTTGGTCTCCCTCACCATGGAATGTTATCTTCTGGCCATCTTTCATGCCTTTGTCAATATGCACTTCTAGAATCTTCTTCTCTCGAACTATCTTCCTTCTGTTGCAGCTTTTACATCTGTCTTTAGGACTGATCCGTTCCCCATGGCCCTGGCACTCCATGCACACAGATTGAATTTGCTGAACCATTCCAGGTCCTATCTGATGAATTCTTATTTGCATTCCAGTACCTCGGCAATTGGGACAACATTCGACTGCTCCTTTCTTACCACCTTGGCCTTCACATTTATCGCAAATCACATTCTGTTGCAGAGCTAGTTTTCTTGTTGCGCCATTATATAGATCTTCTAAGGTTACTGAGAGCTGATGGACAACATTTTTACCTCTCCGTTCTCTCTGCATCCTGCCTCCTCCTCCAAAAAACATATCAAAGATGTCCATGGAGGAGCCAAAACCACCACCAGCTCCACCTTCTTTAATTGCCTGTTCTCCTCCTTTGTCATATGATTCCCTTTTCTTAGCATCAGAGAGCACTTCATGAGCTTGAGAAATCTGTTTAAACTTCTCTCCTTCATTTGGATTCTTATCACGGTGGTACTTCAAGGCCAGTTTCCTGTATGCCTTTTTCAATTCCTCCTGGGTGGCATTGGGTTTGACCCCCAAAACATCATAGTAAGTGGTTTCTTTCACCATTTTCTACAGCTGGTGAGAGGGCCAAGGCCGGTGTGGGGGAGCGGGAAGGACTGCATTGCTGGGCGCAGCTCCAGGAGCCGCTGCTTCTCCGTGTCTCACTGAGCATTCTAGAAAGTTCCTTATTTTCAGTTTTTTGAGAAACTGCTCTATTATCTTCTACAGTAATGACACCATTTTACGTTCCCACCAAGTGTTTCCATTTCTCCACATCCTTGCCAACATTTGTGATTTTCTGTTTTGGTTTATTTTGGGGGTTTTGGGGTGGGATTGGGTTTTTTTGATAGTAATAGTCATCCTAATCTCCTAGGTGTATGGGCCTACCACATGCTTCCCCTACCCCTGGTGCTTTGCCTCCCGAGTCACTTGTGTCCTCAGGGCGAGATAGTCACATCCTCTGGGCAGAGACAATCATTTCTGTATCCCCTTCAGTGACCAGCACACTTGTCATCTTGAATAATCCCTGGTTTCTGGGAGCTTACCCTCTGTGTGTGGGGGAAGTAAACAATTTAGAAATGCCCGAAAGACCATGCTGGGCATGGCTGGGAATACCTTAGAGCTGCAGCAGGGAGTGGCCACAGTAGGCTCCCTCCTTCTGGCCTCTGCCCTCTCTCCATCATCTGGCACCCTCTCAGCCCAGATATCACAGCACTCTCATTGCCTCTTCATTTTCTCATGCTCAGAAATAGAGTATAGACTTCTTAGGTCAGTGCAAGCTCTGATCCACCCTTCCTTCCCAGCCTTGGCTCCGGGGAGCCCCGGCTGTCCCCACTGTGTCAGGGCCTCTGGACGCTCCTGTTTCCTAAGCACACACTCTGTGCCATCCTGGCTATCAAGGCTCACCTGGGGCACCTCACCAGCACCCCATCCCAGCCAGAAGTCCTCACACTCTCCTCCTGGTTCCCTGGCCCATCCAAAGCTTCCTGCAGTGGTGTGTGTCTTGCCTGGTGCAGGGAAAAATGGAATGGAATCTAAGGATCCGAGTCTGATCCAGGCTTTCTCTCCAGCTGGCTTTTTGTCCTGGGTGAGTCAAACCTCATATTGTTCCTGCATCTTTAGGAAAAGGAAATGGGTACGGGGTCCTCTGGAAGTTTCCACCAACAGCTGAAATTCTATAATCCTCAATTATTTTATTTTCCTTCTTTCCCTGCCAGACTGGATATCCTTTAGGGTGGAGACTAATTTGTTCTTTGTTGCCCCCAGGACCCACTGTACAGCTGTCCATGCAGAGAAGCTCAGGATATGATTCTTGGATGAGCAAAATAATTTCAGATGGATTTCATGTTTTCCTTCCATCAGGCTCCTGTACATGGGCAGCTTTGGGGCCCCACGATGTTTTCTGCACCTCACTCATGACATGCCCACTATCTGGAATGCACTCTTTTCTTCCACCTGTCTAGCTGACAAATCCTTCTCAGAGAGCCAACTCCAGTGCCATCTCCTCTGACGCCTCTCTCACCCTCCTCTGTGAGCTGGGCTTCTCCTGAGCCCCTGCGGCTTTGGGGCACTCTCTCACTTACCAAAATCGAAAGCACTTTATCTTTTCCACTAGACTGTGGATCCTGAGGAGCACAGTCACCTCTTCCTCATCATCGCTGATCCCCCAAGTGCACCTGCTGGCTGTTTGCAGACAGGAGGAGGTGAGGTCAGTGGGATCCAATACAAAGGAAGCATTGTGTCCAAGGGATTTCAAGATATTCTGCTTCCCTTCTGGCTGCACAGTGTCCCAGGATGTAGCCTCGCAAAGCCCAGGCCTAGTGCCAGTAGCAGCAGGATCACCCTAACGCCTATCTCCCTGGGTCCTCTGACCCTAACTCCTATCTCCCTGGGTCTTCTCTCTTTGTTCTCTTGGACGGGGCCATAGCCCTCCAGGAGCCCCTTCTCAGCCACACCCTGGGGGTTCCAGATGAGTGTGGTGGCTGCATCCAGCTGCTCCTGCCAGTACTTGGGCTCTTGGGAAGGATGACTAAGCAGATCTGGGAGGTGAAGGGAAGAGACCTGCCAATGGAGCTTCAAGGAGTGAGCTAATACCAGGATTAATCCCCCCACTTGAGAGAGGCTTTTTGACCCAGCACGGCCTCCTTCTTCCTGCTGGGGGCAGGGGAGGCCAGGGCCATCAGCCTGAAGGATTGGCTGTGCAACCAGACATATGGGAAAACAGAGGAAATGAAGCTGTCCACCCCAGAAAGGTCCCAGGCTTCAGGAATGGGGATACAGAGGGGGCTGGGGCAATGTGTCTCCAATGAAGACACACTGGAGGGGGCAGATAAATGGCAATCGGGGCTATGCCACAAGACACAGGCTGGGGGAGTAGAGCAGACGTCAGTCTTTTCCCAAACCTGCCTATATATCACCAGGAGGTCTTTACTTGTTCAAATTAAGACTGTAACACCTCCTCCAACTGCTTTGATGGAGGGATTAAATTTTTTTTTTTTAAAGTAGGTAACTTTATTTTTTTTTTAATTTTTTTTTATTTATTTATGATAGTCACAGAGAGAGAAAGAGAGAGAGGCAGAGACATAGGCAGAGGGAGAAGCAGGCTCCATGCACCGGGAGCCTGATGTGGGATTCGATCCCGGGTCTCCAGGATCGCGCCCTGGGGCAAAGGCAGGCGCCAAACCGCTGCGCCACCCAGGGATCCCGTGATGGAGGGATTAAATGGGATCATGTGGGTGGAAGGATTTATTGGCCCTACTTTCCCTGGTAGTTGGACCCAGGAGCTAGAGAGCCCTTGCCTGTGCTAATAATGAAGCTTCAGGGGAGATCTGTGTGTATTTATGATTCATAGGGGGCATGGTGGGGTAAGAGTGGCTTGGTGGCCCAAACCTCCTGGGTCGAAGTAAGAGCTAGAGAGCCCTTGCCTGTGCTAATCATGAAGCCTCAGGGGAGATCTGCATGTATTTATGATTTATAGGGGGCAAGGTGGGGTAAGAGTGGCTTGGTGGCCCAAACCAGGTGGACTGTGCCAATGTCATCGGAGAGGGCATGGGCATCTGGGACCAAGACCTGGCCAGTAACATGTCTACTCTCTACATGGTGGTCTTGCCTAGAAAAAGGCAGCAGTATGAATGCCCAGGCATAGGCACAACATTCCTTCAGGGTGCAGGATGCTGACATACTTCCCAGGCCTGTAAGCCTGGCAGATGGCCTGATGCTGACTCTTCCTGAAACACTGAGCTACAGGATTCTAGTGGTGAGGAGGGTTTTAGGGGCCTCATTACTCAGATAGGACCTGGAGGTTTTCAGAAGGAAAGGCTTGCTGGAGGCCATATGGCAAATTAATGTTGGAGCCTGGTTGCAGGAAACCACCTCCACAGTGAACTCAAGTCTGGCTGAGGGTCAGACAAGTTAGGGCTTGGGAGAGGTGAACGTTCTCCCTTGGAGGCCCCACAGCAGCGGGGAAATGGACCCAATATTTGAGGGCTTTGTACCCTCTCACCAAATGAAGCCATGACCTTTCATCTCTGATCCCTTTCGCTCCACAAGGTAAATTTAATGAACATTCAGACAGGCAAACAGTGGGGATGGGTGGCACTCTTTCCAGATTGGCATTTTCTGTGCCAGGTAAGGCTAGGGAGGAAGGCCCAGCTTTGGGTTTGCTCCAAGGGATCCTGGCTAAGCCTGGGATATCTCAGGTCAAAGACTGTGTTTGTTTCCAGGGCACCATTTTGCTGCCCTCTGCACTGCCTCCTGGGACCCCAGTGACCTTAGCAGAACCCCTTGCTTGCTCTGTCTGCAGCTCTGCAGTAGGAGCGACAGTGGATAGTTTGGGTCTCTGCAGCAACCCCTAGCTAGACCTTTCAGCAGAATCAAGCATCTCTGGCCTTGTCAAGATCCTTGGTGGGCACGTTGGTGACAGGACTGTGTTAGCTGGGGCCATGAGGAAGGCCTGGTCACTGCCTGGCTGATGACTCAGAAAGAACAGTTTAGGACGCATCTGTGCCCAGAGGACTTTGACATCTCGTCCTTCCAAGGCCAAGGATAGTCTTGTTCATGTAGGAAACTCCCAGAACTGAAGATGGTCATTCCTCCTGCCTGTCCACCACCACCCTAGCATTCATGGAAAACACTCTGAAAGAGAAGGGCCTTTCCCATTAGGGGGTAACCAGGAGGCATTGGAGAACAGAGAAAGATCTTGAAACTAGGGAGTCCAGAGACCTGGGTCCCAACCCTCGCTAGATGACCTTGAAACAAGTCAGTCTCGGGCTCATCCTATAAAACAAGGAGGAAGCCAGCTGGCCTGGCTAACCCACAGGTGGTTGTGAACTCAGTGCAAATGTGTTATAAGATGTGAAGCACTCTTCTCATGGCAGGAAACCCCTCTGCCCTCATTTCTGGCTTCTACCAATCATAGTCTACCCCTCCCTGCCCTGGAACCTCTGCCAGGCCTCCCAGGCCTTAGCTCCTGTTGACCCTCTGCATGGAGCACTGGACAACACTGAGAAAATAAGACAGGGGTATGGGGCTCTCAACTCTAATATGTCAAAACTGAGCTCATGCATTCCTCCTAATTCTGTTGCTCGAGTCTTCTCCACCTAGGAATGGAGTCTCCCATCAAGGCAGCCACAGGAACCAGCAACCTGGACATTCATGCTAGTAGATTGTGAAGCCATGGCTTACTTTTCCCTCCACTGGGCATGCTGGAGGTGAGCTGAGCAGAGTCACTGATTTCCAGAGGAAGCCCCCCACCGCCCCCTCAGGAGAACAAATCCTAGGGATTGGGACTTCAGTGCTCTTTAGGGAAAGATGGAGCTTGGAGAGGAAGTGGACAGGGCCACCCAATGGGGGTATTTGGGTGGTGGGGGACAGAGACTTGTTTGGGGAAGGGAGAGAAAGAAGAGGAGGCGGGTGGAGGCCCCAGGAGACATGCTCTGAAGTCTAGAGACTAAGGAACAAAGGAGAGCAGATGGGAGGCACAGCCCCTCATCCAACTTCAACCTACAGCAAGACCTGCTAAAACCTTCAGGATTTGGTTTGGGGAGAGCAAAGGGCCAATATCTGGAACTGGTAGAGAAATGGCCAACACACCTTTCTCCAGGGCACTTATAGCCCCAGGGGCATTAGCCACGTTCTCCCTCAGACTGCATATCCCTGCAGGTTATACCTTGCCTGGCCCTCACCTGCCTTGCCAGCGCCACGTGCAGTGGGCTCTGCCCCCCACTCCGGACTGGCTTGTTTAGCTGGTGCCTTTCTCTAGAGTACCTTGCTCCCCGTTCCTCCCATGGAGGCCCTTCCTCACCGTCAGGTCTCATTCACAAGACATGCTACTAACCACTGTAAAGTGTACAATTTCGTGTCATTTAGTACATTTACAATATTGTGCTATCATTACCTCTCTATTTCCAAAGCATTTTCATCTTCCCAAAAGGAAACCCTGTCCCCAAATGAGTAGTCACCCCCCGTCCCTGCTACCCCTGCTCCTCTTTAGCCTCAGGCAACCAGGACTCTGCTTTCTGCCTCTGTGAATTTTCCTTTCTGACTGAATAATATCCCATTGTGTGGACATACTGTGTTCTGTCATCCATTCACAAACATTTGGGTTGCTTCCACCTTTCACTGCTACGAACATTCATGTGCAACTATTTGTTTGAATACTTATTTTCAGTTCTTTTGGGCATATACCTAGGAGTGAACTGCCGGATCATGTTATGATCTAAGGTTATGATCTGTGGTCTATGGTTAATTTCCTGAGGAACTGTTGATTTGTTTTTGATGTCTTCTTTCCCCTTACCCCTGGCTGTCGGTAGCTGTGCCGTCCAACAGTAGCCACGGGTCCTATGGGTGGTTGTTTAAATTTAAATTGGTTAATATTGGGCAGCCCAGGTGGCTCAGTGGTTTAGCGCCGCCTTCAGCCAGGGCCTGGTCCTGGAGACCCGGGATCGAGTCCCACATCAGGCCCCCTGCATGGAGCCTGCTTCTCCCTCTGCCTGTGTCTCTGCCTCTCTCTCTATCTCTCTGTGTCTCTCATGAATAAATGGATAAAATCTTTTTAAAGAATTTTTAAAAATTGGTTAATATTAAATAAAGTTCAAGATTGAGATCTTTGGTCACACTAGCTATGTTTCAAGTAGTCAGTAGCTACACATGTTTAGTGGCTACCAAAGTTCCATCAATCCAGAAGGTGCCATTAGACAGCGCTTATCTACCCTGTGCGATCTCCCCTGCGGAAGGACCAAATCCATCTGGTTTACCACAATGTACCCAATGCCTAGGTAAGTGCATGGCCTGTAGGGTTATTATTTGAGGGAGGGAGGGAGGGAGGAAGGGTTGTTTTCAGAGTCATTTCTTTACTTGATATTCTCAAAAAAAAAGCTTTAGGGGAGGCAGGAACAGAATGACTTTTCTGATTGTGCAGCTGAACGGGCTCAGAGAGTGAAACAACATGCTGCAGCCTCCCCTTCCCTCCACCAGTCAGACTTTCAGGGACTCCTGAGGCATCTGGACAGAATAGGAGTGGGCAGCCCGGGGCCGGGAGAACCCAGAAGGCAGCAAATACAGCAGTCTGGCTCTAGAGGAGTGAGGGTATTTTTGATCTGAAAAGGGCTCTGAGTGGGACCTTACCCAATCTCTGCATTTTATAGATGAGGAGAGAGGCCACAAGAAGGGATGTGCCCATGGGATTCATTAAGAGGCAAAAAGTCTGGGGACGTGGGTGGCTCAGTGGTTGAGGGTTTTTGGCTCAGGTTGTGATCCTGGGGTCCTGGGATCAAGTCCCACATCGGGCTCCCCGCAGGGAGCCTGTTCTTCTGCCTATGTCTCTGCCTCTCTCTCTATGTCTCTCATGAATGAATAAATAAAATCTTAAAAAAAAAAAGAGGCTGGGACTAAGCCTTGGAGGGCTTGGAAGTCAGGGCCAAAGCTTTGGGGGAGTCACTGAAGGGTTGAGACCAGAGTTGTGGCCTCTTGAGACCCACGAGGTAGCATCTGGAAGCTGGACCAGAGAGATGGAGGCTGAGGAAGGTAGCAGGTGGAAAGCCACCATAACCTGCAGCAGGATGGGGGTGGCAGGGACAAGAATCAGTGAAATCTGAATGACACGAGAAAAAGAATATTGGGGTGAGGGAGATAGAGAAGGCAATGGGGATCTTGAACTTTTGTGACTTGGAGCAAGAAAATAAGGTAACGCCTGCCAAGAAAGAATTCAGGAAAGGAGCTGGTGTATCCAGGAAGGTCAAGGTGAGTCTTAGACACAATGAGTGATTCACTTATAGGATATCGGAGCTAGAATGGGCTCGGTAGGTGACATACAGTTCTCCCTCTCGGTTTCACTGAGGCCCAGAAAGGTGAAGGGACAGGCTTACAGATGCATGGTGTGTGGAAAATGAGACTGGAGCCAGGATTTGGTCCAGCAAGGTTTTGATTCCATGCCACTGGAACCTCCCTAATCTCACTTCACCCCAGCCAGGACCCCCACAATGCACGTATGCTGGCTGAGAAATAGATGGTACTTCCCTTTAGTCATATCAAATCCTGTCGAATGAACACTTGCCCGGTCAAGGATCATCTACTGGGTGTCTAAATATAAGCCAAGCATCAATCTTTTATCACAGTCCCTTGGGACTTAAAAACCTGTTCTGCTGAAGACAACTTTTTTAATGGCTTTTCGGTTGATGATAACCTCGGTGTTTCTGGATACACGGTTTGTTGTCCTTTAGTTTACATTTCCCCTTCTGTAAAGTGGGTATGATACAAGCTCCCTCTCAGGTAGTGACTTCTCTGTGAGATAATGGATGGCAAGCACCAAGCATGGCTCTAGGATATGCCAGATGTCTGCTGCTCTCGTCCCTTCTCCAGAGCGTGGCATAGATGACCAGGTTGGCTAATCACAGCAGTTAGTTGGCTGGATCAGAGAGATCAAAGACCTGAAAATTCCTTAAAAATGGAAACTCCCTGGTGTAACTAACAGCACAATGAATTAGCATGGCTGGATCGCGTCGGTGGGTGGCAATGGGGGGAGGGATACTTTTCTTGGAAATGGGGTAGAAGTCATGACAGTGGCTTGAAAAGGAAAGAGCGTGCCGTGCTTGCAGGCATGGGTGTTGCTAATGTACTGAGGTACATTTTTTTTTTAAAAGGAAAAAAATTTTAATTACAAACCAAGTTTACATACTGTTAAGTGGGCACCAACAGCTCAGTTATAACCACTTGTAATACCACTAGTGGGACCTCACAGGAGCCAAACTCATCTCTTCCCCACCCGTTAACTCCCAGTGTGCAGTAACAGCACAATTATTTCATGTCACAGTTATGGAGAACAAGGACCACTTTACATAAAGTACAAGTGTATACCCTTAACATTCCACAGAAACACTGCTTGTGCGGGCACTGGGACACTTCATAAGCATGGTTTATTGCACCCAGAGTACTGGCTGAGGTACACTTTCTTTCTGATGGGATCAAATGGAAGATGGTAAAACACTACACACATAGTATTAGAAAATGCCATTTAACTGGGAAGAAATTTTCCATCACCATAAATCATAAACAAATATGAGGTTGTGTAGGAGTGGTGACCAAGCCTCCTTTTCCTTCCTGTCCAACCCTGGGGACAGAGTCACTACAGCAGGTCCAAAAGCAATTACCCTTCCTACCAGCTCACTAAGCGGGCATCCCAGGGAGGAGGTAAGACTTTGAAACTTATCTGCTGAGTTAATTACCAATAGACTCTGGGGATGGTCAAGAACGAGACATCTTCTAGGGTCATTCAGGGCTTATGCCCTGGGCAATATTGGGCAGCAATCTTTCTGGCCTCAGCCCCTTCTTGTCACTTGCCCCAGTGAATCCTTAATAGCACTGCTGGGGCTTGAGTGTGGGGTAGGAGGCCTACTGGGAAACAATCGTCCAGGTCCCTGTTATTTCCATATGCATTCATACCAGCTGGCTCCTTTAACAGCAGGGTGTTTGCTCACACATGCATCCTCACCCTCAATAAGAAATCACAGAAGCCTGCTGTGTGCCGGACACTCTGCTAGGGGTTGAGCATCCAGCAGTGGGCAAATGGACCCCTGGTCCCTGCCATCAGGAAGTTTCTAGTCTAATGGGAAGAAAGACAATAAACCAGTCAACAAAGTGTGACAACAGATCTGAAGAAATGAAAACCAAGTGCTAGAGAACAAGGAAGACATGGGTGGTCATGGAAAATTTCTCTGAGGGATGACCTTTGAGCCAGACAAGGGCAGGGGCAGAGGAGGAACATTTTTAGGGAAGGCCAATTTTCCTTGGTCCATCGCTGTGGACCAAGGCCATGACATGCGAAAGAACTTGACTTTGTAAAACCAGAAAGCAGTGAGGCATTCAGGCTATTCTAAGTACCATGGGAAAGGCTGTAAGCAGGGGAGTGCCAAGATCCAATGAATATTTTAAGATCGCTCAGTCAGAATGGGTCAGGAGAGTCAGGAGGCTCTGTGCCAGGAGGGAGAGGCAGTTTGGAAATGATGCCATGCAGATGAGCTCTGTGTGGAGCGGCACACGGGGTGAAGAGGGAAGAGATCACCATTTAGCTAATGCATCCGGAGCAGCCACGGGCTTGCGCACCATTTCAGGAACTGGTATAGAAGCAGGCACTTGGGTTGTTAGAGCTAACCAGACCTCTGAAGCTGGCAAGAGACAGCTGGGGGTGACATATGGACAGATCAGGGCTTTGGAAGAGAGTAGCCTGATGCTGAAGCATGGCGGGCATTAGAAGGGCTGCATGGGTCTGTGATGTCCCTTCTGCAGGGTGCTCAGGACTTTGGGGTTTGTTGTTACCAATAACACAACCTGGGTGAGTGGATTTCATGGTCTTATTGCATTTTTCTACATAAGGGCAGGATGTTGGACTCAAATCCTTTCTTCATTATTGTACCCCTTAAGGGCCAGTTTAGACATCCCCCCACCCTAATCATAACCCCTCTTAAAAGTGGAATGCCACAGGTAGCTGTGTACCTACTGTATGTACATTTGTGTTTATATATAAGAAGAGCGAGATTTTTTTTGCCCTCCAAGAAGCATTTCCTCCCCCCCCCGGGTGTGATCCTGCCTCATTGAGAAAGTGAGCCATAAATCAATCTCCTCCACTTCTTATGGGGTCCACATAGGGTGTTTCATGCGACTTACCCACATGTGTCCGCTTTTTCTTCCTGGAAGAATCTGCCGCCGCCCCAGCTAAACAAGTACTGCAGGAAACCTTGTGCTTCCCAGGATCACCTTCCCAGACTCTCTGGGAAGAGAAGCTCTTAAGAAGCCTTAAGAGCTAAGCCCACAGGGTTCCCTGCAGACTTCACCATCACACACTCTGCTGGTGTCTCAGAAAGATGGTATGTGACCTTCTATCCATACCCTGCTGTGTTTCTGGGCCTGGTGGCCCATGGACCCTTAGTTTCAGAGAGAGCTCATGAAAACAATCCTTCAGGGGCTCCTGGGTGGCTCAGTCAGTTAGGTATCTGCCTTTGGCTCAGGTCATGATCTCAGGGTTCTGGGATCGAGCCCTGCGTGGGACTTCCTGCTCAGTGGGGAGCCTGCTTCTCCCTCTTCCTCTGTGCTCCCCATCCCTCTCTCTCAAATAAATAAATAAATCTTAAAAAAGAAAAAGAAGACAATCCTTCAGTGGAGGACACCACTCTCGGCATCTCTGTGTCTGCCCCAGGACTCCCGAAGCATGCTCCTTCTAGAGCCCTTTCCCCACCTGCTGATCAGCAGCCGCCGTCTTCCCCGCACACTGGAGAGTTTCTACTGTGCCCTCACAGGCGTCACTGTATCGTTCCGACAGCACCCCGTTTTACAGATGAGAAACCAGCATCTAGAGAGGATAAGGCTAGAAGCAAGGTCACAGAGTGAGTGGCTCCAAGGCATGTTTTCTTCGTTCTACATCAGAAGAGCGAGGAGCCTCAGCAGCATGGCAGACGCATCAGGACGCTGGTGCTGCGCCTCTGGTCTCTCGAGGGCCACAGACCTCCCCAAAGTGCTCTTCCCATGTCAGCACCTGCCTGCAAATCATTATCCAGTGGTGCTGAAGTAAGTACAGAAACTGAGAATAAGCTTTTGGAGATGTTTATAGTACTTCTGCGGAGAGGGTTTATACCTACTAACTCTGCTAATAAAAAGAAGTCTAGCCTTGGATATTGCATAATCTGTTTTGTTCTTTCATTTTTTCTAATGATTTATTTTTATCGGATTTTTACAAAAGTGTCCATCTGTAATGGGGGGGATTTTTTTTTTTTTAAAGCTGGTCCTTCACCACCAATAGTTGGAGAAGCACAAGCACGGTGTAGAGGCTGTGGGCCTCCTGCCTCCCACACACAGCGTGGAAGGTCTTTGACCTCAGGATTAAAGAAAGAGAAGTAACATATGGCTGTTTGTCTGGACTAACTGGTGGACTGAGCCCAAAGGTCCCTCTTTCAGCCCTGAGCAGACACATCTCAGGGTCACAGAAGCCTGGCCCCTGGGGGCTCCTGGTCTCACAGAGCCCATTCCAAGGGAATGCCTCCCTAAACCCGCAGGCTTTGCAATGGGTGGTTCCATGTGCCTTTCACTGGGGGCTCGTCCAGTCAGACATTTGGCAGAGCCATTGGGAGTCTTATTTCATTTTATCGTCCCTCCTCCCCATCGTATAGGTGGGGAATCCAAGACCAGAAGAAGGATAATTTGTTTATTTTTCTGTCTCCCATGCCTCGGAAGGATGCCTGCGGTTGCCAGATACAGAGTATCTGGCAAGGTCTGATCAGAGAAGCAGAAGCTCTGTAAGCCACAGAGAATAAGGGGTCAGAGCTCCCGTGCTGGTGGGACTGGTCCACATCACTTTCAGAGCTGTGCTTGCACACATTTCTCCTGTGGCCAATGCCAATATGGCCAGGACCCTAGAAAGAAGGGAATTCCAAGAAATGCAGTTCAGCCACCTCCATGCCTATAAATGCTTAATGAAAGGTTGAAGTGATTGCCCAAGGGCACAGAGAAAGCAACTGAGATGTGAAGCTGGAATGTGAATGGTGGCCTTCTAGCACAGAGCACGACTTTCCACCGCGCTACAGTTACTTGTGGAGAGGTCCTGGCTTCTTAGCTCTGTGATGGGGCCACAGGGCAGAACACCCCATTACACTGCTCAGACGTCTCTCCTCGAAGCTCTACCTGGAGCTGGTACAAATGCATCATGATCACACCCAGTATGTGCCCTGTGCCCAGGGTTCAGCTCTGAGCCAGCATCTCTCATGAATAAATAAGTAAAATCTTTTTTTTAAAATTTTTTTTTATTTATTTATGATAGTCACAGAGAGAGAGAGAGAGAGGCAGAGACACAGGCAGAGGGAGAAGCAGGCTCCACGCACCGGGAGCCCGACGTGGGATTCGATCCCGGGTCTCCAGGATCGCGCCCTGGGCCAAAGGCAGGTGCTAAACTGCTGCGCCACCCAAGGATCCCTCTTTTTTTTTTTTTTAAGAACATTTCCTAGTCTACCAGAATCAGTCTAGACAAGGCCCACAGATGACTCAGAAACCTGGCAAGACCATTCCTCCCATAAGCCAGCTCCAGGGATGGGCTGGCCCCTGCTCGTACTGCCCCAATTCCACCTTAAAATGAGGGAATGTGGGACTTTGACTTTGAAGCCACCTACTGCTCTTGGAGAAAAGTTGAATCACAAGTTCTGTGACTTAGGGAACTATTTCCTTTATGAGAAAGGAGAGAGCCAAGAGGTGCTGAGTAAGGGCCATGAACATGGGTCTGTTGTGCCCCCATTTGGTGTTCTCACTACAGCACACCTGTACAGCACACCTACCAATCTGGTGGTCCACTGCCTCGTTTGGCCTCCAGATAGAGATGCTGAGGACCTTAAAAGGTGATGCCAGAGCAGGATGTCATTTTCCTGGAGCCTGGCCTCAGCGTGAGGGATGCTGCTCTGTCAGCACAGGGACAGGTCCCCCAAGGACTGACAAGCCTTTGTAGGGCAGAGGCAATCATTGGCTACTGCATTTGATCCAAGATTTTTGTTGCACGTCCTTGAGGGTGGATCCAGGTGCCTAGACAACTCATATTAGAAATGGGAACCCCTCAGATTTCCTAACTTCCAGGTGATTTTGGATAAGCCGATCTCTGGGCCTCCGTGTCTCTGTCTCAAAGGTGAGAACGGATCATTGCAAGGCTCCTCTCCACCCCAAGTGACAGCATTCCTGCCACCCTGTCCCGTCTTGGCCTACGTCTCGAGCTGTGTACCCTGGTGACACTCTGCCTGAGCCCCCTGTGACTGCGCTCCTCCAGAGTTTCAGCTCCTGGGCCTCCCCCTCTGCCCTTTCTCCTGACACCGCTTCCTCTGCCACTCATACACGGGCCAAACTCTGTCCTGCCTGACAATGAATGTGGGTGGAAAGCCACCGAAGCACAGTGACAACGTTTCTGCCCAGCTCTATTGACTCCTGACAGCCCCTGGTACAAGAGCCCTGAAATAGAAACCCAAAGACAAAAACTCCTGTCCCAGGGCTCTGCAACCACCCATGGTGACATCACATGACTAGCTTAGATGCTAAGTTGCCTCCAGCTCCAACGTTACATAGATGTATGTAAATGTTATACCTATATATAGATGTGCACCTGCATTATTTAACCGCTATTTAAAACAATTTCGAAGTACTTTTCTATCCATTATATTGAGCAACTGTCACAACGGCAGTTAAATGAGTTGCATGAAGTGATACTAGTTTGGAAAGAGTTTGTACTTTGGAATTAGACCTAAAAATCAAATCCTAGTTTTGCCAGTTACTAAACTTCACTGATGATCGATTTCTTCAACCATAAAATAGGGACAGTAAGGTCACACCCACTCTCTGAGTGTTCCCTCTTTGAAGTCACCTCATGTTTGTGAACCGGCAGTAAGAGCCAGCTGTGGGGCGAGCTGGAAGCTGGGGATGGGGCCTGGGCGCTAGTCTGCTGAGGCTCCACAAGCCCTAGCACCAAGCACATTGGCGCCTCCAACCCTGGGTCTCTGCAGGGTGAGGGGATAGAGACCAGATGCAGCAAAGGGCAGGAGGAACCCTCAGGGTCCAGGCTCGGACACTTCGGAGCTCCTGGATTCCATGAGCATCATGCTCAAATGTGTGTGCATGATTTGTGGCGGCATATCACGTCTCACTGTACGAATTTGTCATGGGTAGTGCTGACAACAAGATCATACATGAAAGACACTGACTGTTTTTTTTTTTTTTTTGACACTGACTGTTGAGTTAGAAAACCTGAATTTCATTTTTCTTTTTTTGAGATTTTGTTTATTTATTCATGAGAGACACGGAGAGAGGCAGAGACATAGGCAGAGGGAGACAGGCTCCCTGCAGGGAGCCTGATGGGAAACTTGGTCCCAAGACTCTGGGATCACCACCTGAGCCAAAGGCAGACACTCAACCACTAAGCCACCCAGGTGCCCTAGAAAATCTGAATTTCCAGTCCTTGTTCAGCCACTAATTTGCTACGTGGCCTTGGCCAAGCCCTCATCCTTTCTAGGCCTTAGCCATTTTGTGGGTGTAATGAGGTCCTTGTAGCTCTAAAGACTATGAGGTTAAAAAATGAACAAATGCACTTGAACTTACTAACTTGAAAGCAGAACCTAAGGTCTCAGGTGCCACTTTTCCTCCTGGAGTAGGACTGTTTGGCTCGCTGACACTATTTGCTTGCTTACTCTGAGCCCAGCAGGAGGGGGCACTCAAAAAATAGCTGTTGCATGAAGGAATCAATGGTTTTGTGTTTTACCATTTGGACACTACTCTCATCAAGGTAGTGCACTTTCGTGCAAAGAGCAAGAGCCACAAAATCAGACAAATTCCATCTCTGCTTATAAGCTGTGGGACCTTGGGCAAGTTACTTAACCTCTCTGAGCCTGCATGTCTTGGGTGGTACTTGCAGGATTGTTATGAGAATTAAAATAGATAAGGATTTAAGGGATTTAACATAGTGTTTAGTGCATAGCAAATGCTCAAGAAATGTTAATTATCAGTATTGGTAGCCAGAGAAACAGATATGGACAGTGATACCAAAAACCTGCCACTTTTGATAAAATAATAAGAATAAATTCCTTATATCAGGCATGTCACTTCATAAACCGTCAAGTGTTTTTAGTTTTTATTATATTTGCCTGATTTTCATCTTATCATCCAGTGAGGTAGGTATTACTTTCATTTGACAGATGAGGAGACTGAGGCTCAGAGAAATAGTAACTTGGTCAAGGAAGGTCACATAGCCAGTAGGGGCCAGAGCTTGGACTAGAATCCAAGCCTCCCTCTTTTTTTTTTTTTTTTTTCTAAACTCATCTTTATGCCCAACATGGAGCTTGAACTCATGATCCCAAGATCAAGAGTCTTACGCTCCACCTACTGAGCTGGCTGGGTGCCCTGAATCCAGGCCCTTCTAATACCTGGAGTCTCCAGGATCTGGCTCATGGTCCATCAGGCTACTCTCCTTCCCTGACAGGGACAAAGAGAGACACGCCATAAAAGTGCACGATGATCTTATCTGTGGTGAGAATCACAGAGTAGACACACTGCACCCAGCCTGGGTTACTCAAGCATTCCACAGCAGGCATTACCTACCCGTTCGTTCTTACCCTGGTTTCCAACTCTATAAAGTAAGCCTTCTTGTGAGATGCATCATTGTGTTAGCTCTTCTCAGATCTCAAGGAGGCACCTCTTCTTCTGGTATTCTAGGACTTAGTGAACAAGTCTGATTTCCCCCAGTTTATCCTTTCTCACTTCGTTCAATCTGCAGACTAACAGGGGAGCGTCCTTTTGCACTTAGAACATCCATCTCCTTAGTCATCGGTTGGCTTCATGATCAGAACTATGCGGAGCATTCCCACTATGATTTTGTACAAAAATAAGGTAACATTCTCCTAGCATCCTCTCCTACACTTTAAAAAAAATTTTTATTTAAATTCAATTAATCAACATATAATGTCTTATTGATTTCAGAGGTAGAAGTCAGTAACTCATCAGTCTTACATAACACCCAGTGCTCGTGACATCACATACCTTTCTTAATGCCCATCACCCACTTACCCCATCCTCCTTTCTCTCCTATACTTCTTTAGCCATTTGGTTGGAGCTGCAGTAAAGCCAATGCCTTCAGGGAACATTATTAGTATTTACATGCATTCCTTCCTTACCTCACCCCTGCTTAACTCCCTAGGCAGCGAAAACCCATGGGCAGGAGTCCTACTCAGCAAAATGACACTGCCATAGTGTGTGCAACGATGGCTGAGTGTCAGACACCCTCTGCCCTAACAGTGGCAGTGGCAACGGAATAAAAGGGGCATATGGGAACCACTGGGAGAGGTAGAATCTGTTGAGCAGAACGACTATTCTTTACAAAGGTCAGAGGCAAGAGAAGAGGAGTAAAAGGCATTCTGAGATTCTGAACCCAAGTGACAGGAAGCAAAGTGGTGTCATTAATAGAAATGAGGAAGTTAAAAGGAAGGGCTGTCTTCTGGAAGGGAAGCATCAAATTCATTCTTTGCATCAAAAACAGTGAAGGTGAGACCTGGCTAGGTCCAAAGGACACATCTGCTGAGACCTAATTCTTGACTCTGGGAGGTTATGTTGAGTCTGCAGTGCTAGTGGGACATCCAGCTTTGCCTGTGTAGGAAGTGGATGTAGATTTGAGATCCAGAGTCATCTCTGAGGCGGTCACATCCCAAATGTGGCCCCTGAAGAAGGAAATACTGGGTGAGCCAAGAGCCAAGAACATTTAGAGGGAAGGAGGAGGAAGACAAGCAAATGGAGACCACAAAGGGGGTGGTTCAGTGGTAGAATTGGGATCGTGGATTGCCAAGGAACCAAGAGAGGATCACATAGCAAGAGGAAAGGATGTCAGCCTGCCAGAAGTCTCTGAGAGGTCTGAGAAAGGCAGTCAGATTTGCTGATGACCTTTCGGAGAGGATTCTAGAAGATTTGATGGAATCTAGGGTTTGCATTCTAGGACTCAGTCTACTATCTGCTGATTGAGGGGCCAGACCTGTCATTACACTGAGTGTTCATGTTCACATCTGCAAAGACAGAGTAAGAGTACCTATTCTCAGCCTTGCTGTGAGAAATGAGATCCAGAGGAGGAAGGACAAGAGCCACTTTGATGCCTCCTTTGTCCTGGGCATTGTGCCAAAAGCTTTTGTCTACCCTCTGAGAGTCCTTTGGATACCCTAATGCAATAGGTCAACACGAGGGATCGTTACCACCATTATTAAAATTGGAGAAGCTGGTAACGATCAGAGGAATGAATGGGAGACAGGAAGGAGACCCAGAGACGGTTGACTGTTCATTCACAAAACCTGACAACGCATGAACGGTGAAAGCCAGGAGCCATGGCTTGACAGAAAGTCACCAGTGACAGTCTCTTACAGATTAGTGGTGTCTTGGCCATCTTTATCAACCAATGAAAGGAAGAGCCAGAAGGAGCCAGGAGGAGCATGCTGCTTCAGCTACTGGCCCTCTGCCTCTGATGGGGCTCTGAGTCAGAACTGTGTCCCCCCCCATTCCCTACCCCAAACCCCTGCTGTTTCCCAAAGGTGTTTTCCACATTCACCCTCCCTCTGATTAACCTGTCTCTTCACTCGTGTGACCTTGCCCCATCCACCAGCATACCTGAGAGACCCCCTCTGTGAGCACAGACCCAAAGGCCCCCTCAGCCATTCTGTGGGGCCTGGCTGCACGGGCTCCAGCTCTCAGACCCTGGCTCCAACAGCACTCCCCCACTCTGCCCAGCCTTTCACTCGCTTGGCTGGCTGGGAGGACCTGGGCACCATGCCACCCGGCTCTTTTCTTTTGTTCCTGATAAAGTGCAGTGATCACACTTGTGAGGTCCTGGCAAGATCCCCAGGAAGCTGCTGTTCTTGGGAGGAGGGATTCTGTGGGCCAGGGGGAAACCATGGGAACCTCAACCCTCTCTGAGATCACCCCTTTTCCTAAGCAACTCTGGGGTCATCTGGCTGCCTTGGGGTTTTCTCTAAGAGAACAGTCTTATCAGCCCCTCTGAGTAGTGACAACAATAAATAATGGAGCAGGAGCAGGGCAGATGGGGGCAAGGCAGTGTCTGCTGCCGTGGGCTCCAGCCTTCTAAAGTTCCCTCCCACTTCAGCCCTTCTCCATTCTCTTCTGGAGCGCTGCAGGGTACCCCCTGCGTTCCACATCCAGTCCCAGCCTTGGATCCCTCCCAAGGTCTCTTGTGGATCTGGTCATAGCCAACACTCCCACTTTAAGAATCTCCTCGCCTCCTCCAGAATAAAGTCCTCCATCCTTGGCAAAGCTCTCGAGGCTTTCCCCATTTGAACCCTGGCTGTGGCAGGTCTTACCAGAACTGTCCCTGGAGCCATTCCTCTCTGTTCTTTTGCATTCTTCACACACTCATTCACATCTTCAGCAACTGTCTTTCTGAGACTACTCTGGGTGGCAGTAAGCTAGGACCTGTTGGGCACCCCACACCCTGGTGGGTTTCCACTATGTGCCCAACCTCAGCTGCACTCTCTACCTTTTACACCTTGGTGCCTTCTGGTGCTGTTCTGAGCCCACGGGACTCCTCCACGACAGAGTCCTGGTTCCCCCTTTGAGACTATCACTTCTCCTGAGCTCCTGGCCTTTTGAATTTTTTCATTAATTTATGTATTTGTGATAATCCCCCTTCCGAAAAAAAAATCAGTTTTGCGTACTGTTTCAGTATACCTTTAACACGCATAAAAATCAGTGTATCCTCCTGGGGAGCTTGCTTCATCCTTTCTCATCCTGTGAGCAAGGGCTTTGGTTCAGATGCCTATTGCTACTCTTTAAAGCCAGAGAGAGGCCTTGTTTCTCCTCCTGTCAAAGTTTGAGACATGAATGAAGCCTGCTCGGGACTGATACCAGCATGACATGGGGGAGGCCGACCACTGTGGCCATGGCATGAAGGGGACCCTGTGGGGCCTCCACTGCCCTGCCCCCCACCAGTTGGCTAGCATGATCTTCCTACCCGCCCCGGCATCAGGTTGCTCCCCAGCCAAGTTTCTACAATGAATCCTTTCCACTGACCTCATTAGGGGAGAGGCAGGGTGATGTCTGGAGACTGCCTGGCAGTGCTAGCTGCTGGCGGCAAGCACCTGCCTATTTCATCTTTCTTAAACTTCCGTGTCTCCACGTTGTAGTTTGATATAACAACGTGGGTCCTGTTTGCCACCAAACACAGGCCAGTAAGTTAAGACACAGGTGTTGCAGCGATGAAAGCAACTTTATTCCAGAAAGCCATCTAACAAAAAAAGATGATGGACTGATGTCCCAAGAAACCATCTTCCTATGGGCACAAAGAGGGGCTTTGAAAGCGGGAGGGAAACAGGAAACAGAAACTGGCTGAGGTGCCACAGGGGCTTGAGCAAATCCATCAGGGGTCTTCAGTGAACATGCGTCCGGTTCGAGCTCCCTAGGAAGCCTTAAACAGAATCATATAAGCTTATCACGTGCTTATGGGGTGATCTGCAAGAATACGCCGATTAGTTTATTTTGTGCCATGTGTCCTGTCTTAATTCAGTGTTCCTATGAAAACCTAAAAACCTAAAGGTCGGCTAGTTCCCCAGCGGGTTCCCCAGCGGGTTCCCCAGCGGGCTTGCAGCATGCAAACAGGTCTCCGGTGGAGCAGCAGGGGAGGGAGCAGCGTTCAAGGCAAACTGGGTTCAAGATGGAGCTAGGCCTGCTCCGCGGTCACCTCACAGGGTTGGCTGAGAAGCTCACGAGGGGAGTGCGCCAGCGACCCGGGACCTAGAAGTCATCCCATTGCAGCATGAGGGCCGCTTAGGGCCTCCCGGTTCCCAAGGCTGTCCTCGCCCCCCACTTGGTCCCGTTCATCCCCGGGCCACCTCGGGAGCCAGGGCTCAGGGCGCCGATCCTAAGCAGTCTGCGTCCTCCGGGCTCCGCGGGCCTGCGTCTCCCGCCTCCCTTCTGCCTCCTCCATCTTCTCCTTCCTGGAGCCCGCGGGGCGCTCCTGCCAGGGGCTCGGGGTGCTCGCTCGCCGCCCGGCCTGTGCGCTTCCCGGTGGGGCCAGCGCGCGCCCCCTGCGCTCCCCCGCCCGCTGCGGCCCCGGGTCCTTCCCTCCTTCCCGAGAGTCTGACCACGGGCGTCTTGGCCCTGGGCGGGTCCGGGCCGCGGGGTGCTCGGGGAGGCTGAGGACGGCGCGGACGTGGGGAGCGCGGACAGTCGGGGACACCCCGGGGCGCGGGGCTGTCCTGGGCGCCCGCGGCCGGGGCGGGTGGGGGCGGGGAGGCGGCGGGACTGAGCGAGGGCGCGCGGGCGGGGGAGCCGGGGAGCCGGGGAGCGCCGCGGCAGCCCCGCTGGCCTTCGAAAGATCCTCCTGGGCCAATGGCAGGCGGGGCGACGCGCCCGGATTGGTGCAGACGCTCTGCTGATCACGGTGGGAACGCGGGCGGCCGCGGAGCCGCGGGCGGGGGCCGGGGCCGGGGCCGGGGCCGGGGCCGGGGGCGGGCGGAGGAGAGGGGCCGCCGGGGGCGCGCGGGGCCGGGCCGGGCGCGAGGGAAGGCGGGGAGGGTCCTGCGCGCGGGCGGCGGGCGGCGGGCGGCGGGGCTGGGGGAGGGGAGGGGAGGGGAGGGGGAGGGGGCGCGCGGGGGGGGGGAGGAGGAGGAGGAGGAGGAGGAGACAAAAGCCGCAGGCCGGGAGGCCCGGGCCGCACACTCGGGCGGCGGGCGAGGGGGCCACAGCGCGCGGGCACCGCGGTCGCCGCAGCATGGGGAAGGGGGGCAACCAGGGCGAGGGGGCCGCCGAGCGCGAGGCGCCCCTGCAGACCTTCTGCTGGGAGGAGATCCAGAAGCACAACCTGCGCACCGACAAGTGGCTCGTCATCGACCGCAAGGTCTACAACATCACCAAATGGTCCAGCCGGCACCCGGGGGGCCACCGGGTCATCGGGCACTACGCGGGGGAAGACGCCACGGTGAGGCTGCGCGGCGCCGAGCGGGGGCCCCGGGCTGGAAGGAGGGACGGGGCGGGACGGGGGGGAGCTCGCGCGCTGCCCCTGGCCCCGGAGGCCGCCATGGCTGCCCCGGGGGCACCGCCCGGGAGCCCCTGCGCCCGCGCTCCAGGACCGCCACGACCCACTGGCGGGCAGGCTCCTGGGCGCCGGGGCTGGGGGATCGGCAGGAGGGTTTGTTTGCCAAGGCCGGGTCCAGAGGAGCCGGGAGCCGCGCGGGTTTAGCAGCATCAGGCTGGCTTGGCAGCAGGTCCAGCTGGGCCGGGGTTACTCCCGGACTCCTCCAGTACTCAATGGTCCTCTGTTTCCAGATCTTGCCAGGAATGCCCTTCCCTCATCTTGCACTCCTAAACCTATCGGGATGGTGGGGCCTCCCGCCGAGTCAGAGCTGCCCTGTCTCACCCACACTAAAGGTTTGGCTGTGTCCCTTTGGCACCTCCCGACCCCCCAGTCTGAAATCCTTGCATTGTTTTAAGGCGCTGCTGGAGCCCAAAGGACTCGAATGGGAGAGAGGGAGCCTAAGAGGGTCTAAAAGGGAAGAAAGGGGCCCCTCGGTGGTAGTGACCTGGAAGCCACTTGGGCAGGGTGAACAGGGGAGAGGCGGTGGGCCGACACCCAGATCGTGGCCCCTGGATCGTTTGCGTGCTCTGCGGCTTTTGCTCTTCTAGCTGTATGAGCCCCTGTGAGTCAGTAGAACTTTTCATCTCCCTGCTTCTTCTAAGTCTCTTTGGACCAGGCGTACCCAGGCAGGCCAGACCAGGCAGCTATAATCTAGACTGTAAATGGCTTACAGCTTTGGGGAGCAGGATCCAGGCAACATGCAAGATCCCGAAGGTGGTCAACCATAGATGGTGCCTACCACTCTGGGGCTCATCTGGTTTTACCTGCTTGTGAACGCTGCTCAGCCCTGGGGGCTGGACTGCCAACCATAACTTAGTGGGCATAAGGTTTCCCAGCCCATCTGTTATGTGACGGGGCCCTTCCCACAGTTGTCCATAGGAAGCTGGGTAAGGGCAGTTCTCAAAATACCTGACTCCTGGTTGAGGTCTTCTCACCATGAAATGTGTTTTTTTATGTGGATAAAGATGTATTGTGCGGCAAAGCACTTCATAAGCTGTAAGTGAGCACTGGAAAGATTGCTTCTTGTCCAGCAAGTAAGAAGATGAGGATTATGTAAACAAGGAAAAAAGTTTAAATCTATGCCAGCTTTATGTGTTGGAGCAACGCATTACATAACCTTTATTTCCAAAGCTTACTACCTCCTAAGATGAGGTTTATAGGGCATTGTATGTGCTAACTGGGGATATAGTACAGTAACATGGAGTGGGCAACTGGATTCTCCTCTCTTCGCTGTCTGGACCAGGTCCCCACCAGGGTGGCACCATGGGCAGCACAGGGTGTGTGGGATGCAGACTTGCGGAGGCTGGAGTAGTCTAGCAAGAGACCCTTGGCCTTAGGTTGTTGAGCAGCAGGTAGCCTTGGTCCTCAGAGCACTGACTTCTTCCCTGGAGCTTGGGGAGAGACAGAGTATTTGGGTCATGCAAGTTGGGGAGGGACTAGTCCATAGACAGAGTTCAGATGCCCTGGAACACTCAGTGCATGCACCGATCACAGGTTTTGAGCCGATCACATTGCAGTAATATCCTTCTTATGAGGCTGAAAGTCAAGGAAGCTTTTCTTGGGACAATTCAGGGCCTCCATAAGGGATTTTCCTGTTTCTGAAGAAAAGGCCGCAGAACTTAGGACCACCTCTTCCGCAGAAGAGTGACCTAGCCAAGGGCAGTTATCCTTTGGTACTTCTGCAGAAGTTAGAACTTGGCCTTGTCTATAAGAATACAGGTGCTAAATTTGCAACTCACAGAGCACATTCAGGCATGCTAGTGCAGTTGGCCCTCAGAAAAGCCATGGAGGTATCTCTCATTGCTCTTAGGTTTCAAAACTTTGCTCAAGTGGCAGTGCCCAGCCCTAAGCCCAGGATCTACCATTACGGAGTCCTCCCTGCCCCATTACAGAGCCCACGCACCTTTTCCCCCTGCCTCCCTCCCCTGACTTCCCATTCTACCTCTGGCCCTCCAGTACTTTCTGCCTTTTGCCTTGCTGAGGGCAAAAGGAACCCTGGGAGTCCCAAGGATGCCTGCTCTTCAAGACCAAGGCCCACCACCGCAGAACTTTCCCTACTTGTGGTTTTTATCTTCAGCTGTGATTTATCACACATTTATTCAGTCTCTCCACGGTTCTGAACTGGGCCCCCTGGGCAGTCAGCTGTAAGATGAACAGTTCAGACAGTAACCGCATCTGGTGGGTTTGCTTCCCTCCCTCTTAAGCTGAGGCATGGTGCTGGGTCCTCTCCTTCTGGGCACCACACCTGCCTTTGTCTCCAGCTTTTCCTGCCCTATCCGCGTTAAGCCACATCTTTAAAAATTTTATTTATTTCTTTGACAAAGAGAGACCGAGAAAGAGAGAGAGTGAGAGAGCACAAGCAGAGGGAGGGACTGAGGGAGAGGGAGGAGCAGACTCCCCACAGAGCAGAGAATCTGATGCAGACTCTATCATTGATCATCCATTGACTGTGGGACCCCAGGATCATGACTTGAGCTGAAGGCAGACACTGAAACAACTGAGCCACCCAGGAACCCCTCTGACCTCCTTTAGACAGGGCCAGAGGGTCATGGTATTCAGAGGCAGAGGACCTAGGTTTGCATCAGCTTTATGAATTCCTAGGCGAGGCATTACCATGAATTTTGCTTTCACAGATCTGTTGTTGCCAGGCTCAAATGGGCTGTGGTTCAAATGGACTGTGGCTCAAATGGGCTATGCATGAGTTCACTATTTTAAAAAAAGTTTTATTCTATTCTATTCTATTCATTCATTCATTCATTCATTCATTCATTCGTGAGAGGCAGAGACAAAGGCAGAGCGAGAAGCAAGCTCCCTGTGGGGAGCCTGATGTGGGACTTGATCCCAGGAGCACGACCTGAGCAGAAGGTAGATGCTCAACCCCTGAGCCACCCAGGTGTCCTGAGTTCACTCTTTAAACTTCAGGACGCACTACAGGTGTGATGGATCATTATTGGGTGTCCCTTAGCATGTGTGTGCATGTGTGTGCATGTTCCCAGCACACAGAGCAGGGAGTTCAGTAAATAGGAAATAGCAGGTGAAGAAGAGAAAGTTCAGTGACCCCATATTTACCATAGGAAAAGGCATCGACTGCAGGACACCTGTCCTCTGTGCCTGGAGGGGAGCTGTACCTCCTGAGCTAGATGTGGACAGGACAGTCCCAGCCCCACTGGCTGCAGCCTCAGGGAAGGACCCAGCCCAGCATCTTCCCATCCCTCATCCCTCATCATTTGTGAGAACGACAAGTTTGTCAGCTTGCCTCTGTTGGCATCTACTCCCTGTGCTGTGGAACCCTTCCCTCCCCTGGGACGCTATGTGTGCCAGCCATCATCAGCCAACGTGCCCTCTCTCACCCAAGGGCACCCTGGTCCCCGAACCCCGCCCACAGCCTCCATTGCTTCTTTCCCGGGGATGGGGCGTGGTCCAGGGGCTCTGCAATAGAAAGGAAGTCGGTGACCCTGTCTCTAGCTGAGAACTCAGGATACCTTGTCTGCTTCTTCCTCCTTAACCCCTTGTTCTGCAGAGTCCTGGTTCCCAGGACCACTACCTGCAATGTGGAATGCCCTTTGTTTGCTCCTCCTGTACTTCCCAGGTCCCAGGCTAAGTGCCCAGATGTATAAAAGCTGGACTGGAGACCAGCTTTGTTCTGCAGAGAAGGTGGGCACAGCCAGAAACAAATCATGGCATCTACCCCTCGGTGTGGTAGGAGGAGTTGCCAGCTCTACCCTGAGTGGGCACGGACCGGGGAAGGTGTCTTCATGCAGAAGTTGTCTGGCACTGATGCTGGATGGTGGCAGAAACAGGAAATGCAGCATACGTGTCTTCCATTTTGGAATCTTTGGCCCTTTCTCCCACAGCCCATACACCTGGCCTCCTGAGGACAGTTCCAGTCTGCTCCCAAGCTGTTGCTACTTCTTTCTCTTTACCCTTGTCTCAGACCTTCCTGATAAACCTTTGGCCTCTCTCCCTGTCAAACGAGGATAGACCCTGGTTCCAACTCTTGTTCCAAAGTCAATGTTTGGATTGGCCCTGTCTTGCCCTGCCTGGTGACCTACCTAGCGCCAGCCAGACACTTCTATAACCGAAGTTACTGGGGACCTTCTGTGGATATGTGAGGTCCATCCATGACATTTTGAAGAGGAAGGCACAAAAGGTGCTTGACTCCTGGCGGGGAGGAAGCTTGTTTTGATTGAGGCCTGTGTCTTAGCATTGGAAAACTCTAGATGTAGGCACCTGGAAGGTGACTGTGGCCTAGCAGCTTCACCTCCCTCAGTCTCCTTCCTTGTCTCTAAAATAAGACCTGCCTAAGAGTTTGGTAAAGATGAGTGGCTTATGTACACAAAGCCCATGGCTCAGTGGCTAGCCTCCCTGTCTCAGCTTGTGGCAACTTGACAAACACCAGCATGGGTGCTGGAGAAGACAAAGAGTTCTGGGGCCTTAGAAGCATAAGCTGGGTTGCACTAAACGGTGCAAGAAGCGTCTGAACACGATTGCAGGATGGGTAAGTTTCCTGGGATGAGAGGGGGCATGGCTATGGCATCCTGGGCCCTCACATGCACTTGTGAGCGCCTCTCCAGCATTGTTGTCAGCCCTGGGGTTGCAGCGAATGAGACAGCTGTGGCCCTTCCCTGTGGGAGCTCACATTCTTGTGGAGAATGACAATAAGGAAGTGAGTATGTAATATAACCTGTGAATTCGGTAACTGTCAGGAAGAAGGCAAAACAGGTCAATGTCCAAGAGAGAACATGGGACTGGAGAATGGGAAAAGCCAGGCATGGGACCCTACTGGGAGCAGGGCTCCCAGGCAGAAGGAAGAGCCATGCAAAGGCCCCGGCGTGGGCACGAGCTTGGTGGTTCACTGGTGCTCCTCACCTGGCCTGCACAGAAAGCTGTCCGATGTACCACGGACAATAAGATGATCTAACAGCACTCGGCTTTCTAAACTGGTAGGAGGCGTGAGGCCTGTGGACCGTGGCAGGTAGGGAAGCAGCCCCCGAGTCAGGTGAACTTACATCTGATCCTGGCTCTGTCACTTGGAGCAGAGGATGTGTGCTTCTTGCACTCTGGTGTCTTCATCTGTCCTGTAGGGCACTCAGGCTTCTGGGAGGTGACAGAAACAAGGCTCCTGTCTCCCTCCCTGTCATGTGGCCCTTCCCTCCCCCTGGACTCATGGAGGTTAGAAGCCACCTGAGAGCCATCTGGAAATGGCCAAGGAATGGCCTGGGTCAGGATGGGAGTCTACTCCACCAAGTTCCCCGGCCCAGGCAAGGGCTTGAGGGCCTGACCGGATCCTGGTGGATGGAGGGGGAGGGGGATGCAGGGCGGGGGCGGTAGGTGCTGGGTGAGAAAAAAAGTCACTTGCAGACTTGAATTTTATCTTCTCACTGGGAGAGTGGTGGCTTAGTTATCAGACACAGCATTTGGCCCTCAGGAAACTGCCTTGCCCAAGACTTCCCACCATTTCTCGAAAGCTGTGGTCTGATGTGAGGACGACCAATGAAAGAGCTTCTGTAGGCTCTGACTTTGGAAGGCGCTGCACCGCTGACACCCAGGCCCTGACGTGGAAGCTCCTGGCAGGCCTCTCCCCAGGGCCTTCAAACTTGGTGCTGGGAGGGACTTCGCTTTGCAGAGGACGCTGAGGCCAGGGTCAGAGCCTGTGGCCCAGAGTGGCAGAGCTGGTCAGCACTGGCCCCCAGGTGTCCCTACCACCTGCCCAGGGCCCTAGAAGAGCCTCGCATCTCTTCTCTGAAAAGAGACTTGATTTGATCCTCTGCTACCGTCTTTCTGTTCAAGTAGGGGGCAGGCACAGACATTTTTTTTAAACTGCACAAAATGTTGCTTTGTAAGTCTGTTCTAGACTCAAATAAAGACCGAACAAAAAGACTTGATGCCAGGGATACAGTAAGGAATCAGGAGAGGCCTGGCAGTCGCTGTCCTGAGATACTTTGGTGGCAGCTGAAAACATGCTTATGAGTTGTGGGTACTTTCCCGGTTCTTCTTTCCTTTAAAAACACTTTGCAAATTTCTAAGCATGCAGAACTGTTGAAAGAGGAAGTGAACACCTGCATTTCCTCAACCAAGATTCACTAATCTTCACATTTTGCCATGTTTGCATTCTGCCTCTGTGCATATATCTAACTTTTTTTTGTATGAGATTCTCTTTAGCCAAATCATATGAAAATAAGTGTCAACAATTCCACCTCATCCCTAAATTCTTCATCGCTTGCTCCTAACAATAGGGACATTCTTTAACATAATCACAATACCTTTGTTGCGATTAAGAAAATAAATAGTAACTCTTCAACGTGGCCAGATATCCAGTCCATATTCCAGTTTTCTCATTCAACTCCAGAAGTGTCTTATGTAACAGCTGGATCTTCCCCACCCCCCCTCCAAAAAGGAACCTTTCAAATCAAGCATTGCCATTTAAAAAAAAAAGATTTTATTTATTTATTTGACAGAGAGAGAGCACAAGTAGGGGGTGATGGGCAGAGGGAGAGGGAGAAGCAGGCTCCCCGCTGAGCAGGGAGTCCAATGCCAGGACCCTGAGATCCTGACCCGAGCCGAAGGCAGGCAGCTACTTAACTGACTGGGTCACTCAGGTGCCCCAAGCATTACTGTTTTTATAATCTTTTTGTTTTATCTTTTTCATTTTTTAAAAATCTGAATACCCCCTCCCAACACACACTCACATACATGCACGCACACACTTTTCCCCCCCACTATATTTATGTTTCTCCTGGTTTCTCACGGCGTCATTGACTTTGTCCTCTATCCTGCAATGTCTCAAAATTTGGCTCACCGCAGAGTAAATGTTGTTTGCTACTGGGACATTATACCGTAGTCCATGAAGGGGACCTGATGCCAGCTCATCTCTAATGGAAATGCCATATTTGTTATGAGATGATTTATGTAATAATATACATAACGCATATAGGAAAAAACCCAGAGGGCAATAAGCTAAAATAATTAGCAACGGTGGTCACTCTGGGTGGCATTTATTTTCCTCTTCATTCTTCTGTACAGTCTCTGAATTTGCTCAAATCATGCATGTTATAATTTTATAATTGGAATTACAATAATATTATTATATAACGTTTAAAAAATTTAAAAGCAATGGTATGTCAGTGTTAGAGAAAGTTTGAAAAGTAATGAAATAAAGCAAGACATAATGCCACCACCTTAACATATAATAATTTAGGGTTTCTCCAAAGTTCTTGATGATTGTTTTTGTAATTATTTTCATACTTTGTCAAATTATGAAAAAGCTTTTTTTCAGGCATGGTTTTTTTTTTTTACCTAGTTCTGTATTTGTTTTTGGTTTGACATGATTTCCTAAGTACATTTTCCATGCTGTAGCAGGATCCAGCCCCATGCTTTTCACTGTAAGCCATGTGCATGGGGTGGCGGGTGGTGTGATTCCCCGGGTGCCAGCGGAGGCACTCATCCTCCTTGGGCCTGGCCCAGCCTGTGCAGCTACCTGGAGGGGTACATTTTTCCAACTCACCCAGAGGCATCCCGAATCTACACACACCCTTGGTGAGCCCAGGGTGGAGACCCAGGGGCGGTGCTGGTGTGGCTGCGCACTGAGAGATGTGCCAAGGTGAGGCTGGAGAGAGCATTTGGGGCCAGGTCCTGGGAGGCCCCATTCAGTGTCCAAGTGGGGACACTGGAGAGCTGCTGCTGGTGAGCCCTGTTCTTCCTGGATGGAGGTCTCCTCACTCGCCGCCTGCCTTCCTGCTCCCCAGGATGCCTTCCACGCCTTCCACCGTGACCTTGATTTCGTGCGAAAGTTCATGAAGCCTCTGCTGATCGGAGAGCTGGCCCCGGAGGAGCCCAGCCAGGACCATGGCAAGAACGTGAGTGTGCCCAGACCAAGGAAGGAGAGGAGGGTTTGAGGGGAGAGGGGATGCCCGCCCAAAGACAGAGAGTGCCAGGTGTCAGCCAAGGGAGCTTTGTGTCAGTACTGGGGAGCCACTGCACCATACCTGGGGTCGAGCAGGATTCCCAGACTCTGCAGCAAGCACCCTCCTCTTGCTGCCAGCCTGGGCTGGCTCCCCGCCTTGGAGTGATTCGTCCCCAGCCTATTCACCTCCACGGTCTCAGTAGAGTTCGGCTGGGCACAGGGTCTTCACTTCTGGTCCAGTCCTCCCACTGTTTTCTTTCTCCACCCCTGGGAAATACAGCCCATTCCATGTGTCCTCCAGAGGCCAACCTCCCCCCATCCCTGGATCTCTCATCTCTGCCCCTCCCTGTTCTCCCCAGGGCTGAGGGAGGAGATTGTCTTCACCCCATCCCGGAGCTGACCTGGGGTTCCATCCTGCTTCCTTCACTCCATCCTCTGCTCTCACCAGCCCCCCTGCAGGCAGGCACTTTCTCTCCTCTCTTGGGTGTCCTGTGGGCTCCCCCCTTCCTGACTGTGCTTCTCTGGCTCCTACCTGGTTTCCCCTCTTGCCCTGCTGCTTACATGGGCATTAGCCACTCTTCACATCCTTTGCCACTTATCACCCATGCTCCCAAACCTGGCTTCCTCCACCCCCACGGCACCCCATCTACCTTTCAGAGCACCCTCTTCCCCACACCTGCCCTACCCCCACCTCCCTGCTCTGTCTCCCAGCCATGCTCATTTCTCCAGAGTCACCGCCGCACACTCCACCTTGGCATCCTGGACCCCACATCCCCAGGGCCCATCCAGTTGTCCTGCCTCCCTGAGCTCTCTAGGGGCAGGGGCGTCTGCCTGCAGTTTTGTCTCCCCCACCACAACCCCTCAAGACTCGACAGAGTGCCCAGAGCAAGTGGGGGCAGGGGCAGGTAGTGGAAAAGTGCAAGCTTGTGTGTGTGTGCGTGTGTGTGTGCAGTAATATACACATATCCATACCACAAATTTTACCATTTTAACCAGTTTTAAATGTACAATTCAATGGCTTTGGAGCACATTCACATTGTCAGGTGATCTTGACCACCATCCACTTCCAGAATTTTTTCGTCACCCCAAGTCATAATTGTCCCCATTGAACACCTAACTCCCCATTAAAGGTTCTCCCCTCCCCGAAGCCCCAGGAAAGCACTATTCTGCTTTCTGTCTGTGATTTGCCTGCTCTCGGTAGCTCAGTTATGTGGGATGACACACTATTAGTCCTGCTGTGTCTGGCTTCATTTCACGGAGTGTGACATCTTCAGAGTTCATCCCCTGGTACCTCAGGTCGTGATCCTAGGGTCCTGGAGTCGAGTCCTGCATTGGGCTCCCCGCAAGGAGCCTGCTTGTCCCTCTGCCTGTGTCTCTGCCTCTATCTCTATGTCACCATCTCCTTCCCTTTCGAGACTGACTAGTCTTCCATGGTGTGGATAGACCCCACTCTGTTTAGCCAGTTATCCATTGGTGGATACTTAGGTTGTTTCTGCCTTTTGCCTTGCGAATAATGCTGTGTGAACATGGTATGCAAGACCAGCTTTTGAGTCGAATCCTTTCCTTGCCACCTAACTGGGACCAAACATGCGGTCCCCATGGCCATGGAGTCCCTGGCAAGTACCACAGATGTGGTGCTTCTCCCGGCTAGAAGACGACAGCCCCTCCAAAGTGACCAGGGGTCCAACGCCTTCCCTGCACTCTTCTCAACAGTCCCAGATCACCGAGGACTTCCGGGCCCTGAGGAAGACTGCCGAGGACATGAACCTGTTCAAGAGTGACCACCTGTTCTTTCTCCTCCTCCTGGCCCACATCATCGTCATGGAGAGCATCGCCTGGTTCATCATCTTTTACTTTGGCAATGGCTGGATTTCAACCGTCATCACGGCCTTTGTCCTTGCTACCTCTCAGGTGAGGTGTCATGTTCTCACTGGACACCTGAAGCCCCCATCCCCCCCACCTCCCCAGTACCTTGGGCGCACAGGGGCCAGGGACATGGGAAAGCCGGCTCTGTGAAAGCATCTCTATTCCCCAGGCCCAAGCTGGATGGCTGCAACACGATTATGGCCACCTCTCTGTCTACAAGAAGTCCATGTGGAACCACGTTGTCCACAAGTTCATCATTGGCCACTTAAAGGTAAATACCAATAGTCCTGGGCATCTGCCCATCAGTTAGCGGTTGGCACAGCACAGTCTCACTTTCCCAGGGCCAGGTCTCCTCTCGGGTCAGTGTCTGTGGCCGCGGGCAAAACTGCAGGTCCACCCTTGAGCCACGCCTTCCTCCTGGGCTGCGCTGGGCTCTGGGACTTGGTGAATCCTTCCCTCTTCTGACCTTCCAAGCCCTGTCTCCATGTATATATTAGACCTGCAAAGGCAGCGTACCAGTTATGAGGACAGGCATACGCTGCTTTTGTGTATTGACTCAGTGGATTACATTGTTTACTCTTTATCTAAATACTTATCTAATAAGTTACTTTTAGTCTGAAAGGGAGATATTGTCATGAACTCTGTAGATAAGGGACATCAATCCTGGGATGCCTGGGTGGCTCAGTGGTTGAGCATCTGCCTTCGGCTGAGGTCGTGATCCCAGGGTCCTTGGATCGAGTCCCACATCGGGGTCCCTGCGTGGAGCCTGCTTCTCCCTCTGCCTGTGTCTCTGCCTCTCCCTGTGTGTCTCTCATGAATAAATAAATAAAACCTTTTTTTAAAAGAAAGGACATTAATCAAGTAGCACCATGAATAGCTGAACCAAAGGACCCGAGTTGTTTAAAGCTCATGGATAAATCAGCAATTCCCCTCTCACTCCCCTGCAGATCAGGAGGCAGTACCACAAAGGCAAGTTTGTGAGAAGACAGGCTGGACTTGCCAGTGACCTTGTGCTCATCCGATAGGCTTATCTCCTTGGTTTTGGAAACAGATCAGCCCCCACTCAGCCCTTCTCAGCAGCACCCAGCTGCTTCCTGAGAAAGGCTGTGTCCTAAGGAATCCCATCCCTCCTCACCCCGGCTCGGGAAGAGCTACCTGTCTGGGTTCAGTGTATCCCCCCATGACGCAGACCAAGGGGAGCGCTTGGCCTGCCGGCTGCAAATCTGCTTGGGGATGGACTAGCACCGAACTAGTAACCATTTCCATAGCGGTCTGCCTGGCCCTGAGCCTGAAGTGGCCTGAAAACCTGGTTTCTTTCCAGAAATTCAGGGGTGAAGGGAGAGGGTGTACATAGTAGAGCGCTTTGTTTCATTTTATACTCTTTTCTGGGGGATAAAACCCTCCTCAGTAATGGAAAGGAACATTTCACTCCGGACCCATGTTATCACCACACACTTAACAAAGGTGGGCTGTGTCCTGTTCCCAGATCCTGGGTGGGAGCCGGGAGGGCCTTTCCTGCCTGATGTCCTTCAGGTTTTAAAGGCCTTGGAGTGCAGCCTTTGAGTCAGATGCAAGACATGCCAGGACAGAGGACTGGTCTCCATGCAGGATGTGGGTATATGAAGTCAGGATTCTGGGACAATGGGAAGACAGGGTACTTGGGCTCGGGGATTAGAAGTCAGAGATGTGGGATGCCTGGATGGCTCAGTGGTTGAGCATCTGCCTTCAGCTCAGGATATGATCCTGAAGACCCGGGATTGAGTCCCACGTTGGGCTCCCTGCATGGAGCCTGCTTCTCCCTCTGCCTATGTCTCTGCCTCTCTCTCTGTCTTTCATGAATAAATATATAAAATCTTAAAAAAAGAAGTCAGGGACGTGGGTTGCACTCATGGCTCGCCAGCCCCTCAGTGTAGTGGTATCCTTCTTGCTGTGTCCAGCCCAGAGGCACGGCCATGCAACTCACCCCAGGGTGCCCTAGAGCCAGGAGGATCCCAGCTTGTCTGAAATCGCCCTGGCACTCCATAGTCACACAGCTGCAGACAAGTCTTGTAGGTCCATCTGTTCCTCTGGTCCCTTTGCTAGAAAAAAAGAGTGTCTCTCTCTCTCTCTCTCTCTGTGTGACTGTCATAAATAAAAAATAAATAAATAAAATAAAAGTTGGAAAGTTGGGTATATTAAAGGGCCCAACATTAAGGGAAAGTATATTTTTTGCACCAAACCAAAATTTTATTATTATTTTACTTCGGATTAAGTTAATCAAAAGTTATTTAAGGGGCACCTGAGTGGCTTAGTCGGTTAAGCGTCTGATTCTTGGTTTCGGCTCAGGTCATGACCTCAGGGTCTGGAGATGGAGCCCCACTTCGGGTTCCATGTTGGGTGGGGAGTCTGCTTGAGATTTTCTCTCTCTCCCTCTGCCCCTCCCCGGCAAAGAAATTTAAAAATTTTTTTTCGATTATTTAAAATTGTCACTTAGTGGAGAGAAATCATCCGCCTTGGCAATCCTCTCATTTGAAAATGAGACAAACCAAAAAGTAGACTCGGAAACTTGTTGGTGCCTTTGTGACCATTCAAGCGATGAGTACACATTTTTCCCATTCCCTCAGGTGGTGATAGGGGTCAGCCCAGGACTATTGACCCCCATCCTGGGTCTCCAGCCTAACCAAGGGGGCTTTGGCTTCTGGAGCAATCCACACTGCCCCTTCCTTGGACCCCAAGGCCCTCACCTGGCCCCTTCCCTCTGTCACAAAGGCAACCCTCATGCTCACTCTGCCTGCCCCCACCGGGTTTGCTTGTCTTTCCCGGCCCCATCTCAGTGTGTTGGGGTGCCCTACTCTCCCTCACCAGGCAAGGGCTTGCCTCTGGATCACTGCTTCATCATCCCTTATCATCTTGGGGCAGGCAGAGCTTCTGGGTGTGAAGAGTAAGTAGGGGGCAGCCTGGGTGGCTCAGCGGTTTAGCGCCGCCTCAGCCCAGGGCCTGATCCTGGAGACCCAGGATCGAGTCCCATGTTGGGCTCCCTGCATGGAGCCTGCTTCTCCCTCTGCCTGTGTCTCTGCCTCTCTCTCTCTCTCATGAATAAATAAATAAAATCTTAAAAAAAAAAAAAAGAGTAAGTAGGGCTCTGCCTAGCAAAGAATGGAAGAAAATCCCAGCAGAGGACTAGCAAGATCAAACAACATATTGTTGCTAATCTGTCCAGAGAGAGACAGAGACAGCGACTCATCTCCGAGGTATTTACAGCTCATCTTTCTTTCCTTCATTTATTCATTCCACAACCAACTCTGGGTCGGGGTATTTGAAACAGCTGCTTACCCCTGACATGCCTTTCTCCTCAATTTCTTTCTCTGTGCCCAGGACTTCCCATGTGACCTTTCTAGGAGTGGGGTCCCTTCTGGCTGGAAAGATGAATGTGTCGTGTAATTCCTCAATCCTCTGAGCCCTCGCTTACTGAACTTTTTTCTTTTTTTTTTTTTCTTTCTTTCTTTCTTTCTTTCTTTTTTTTTTTTCTCTGTTGGGTTTTGAGACCCACCTGCTTCTAGGTCTCTTGCAGCTGTGCCCGCCCATGCCTCTTCGTGTCCAGAGACCGTGTTTGTGCCAAAAGTATCTTCCAAGTAAAATGTTTGTTTTAGCAATTAGACCTTTTTGTAGATGGCCAGATCCTTGGCCAAAACGTTGATTGATCCAGTTCACTAGTAGAGAGTGAAGAGCAGAAAGGTCCCATTTCCTTCTACGGACCACAGGGCATCTTTGGGAACAGGCATGCCTCCAGCATGTGTCAAGAGCTTGAGTTGGTGAGGCAGAACTTTGTGACCTTGAAAAAAATACTCAGTTAATGTCTCTTATCTTCTAGGATCATGTTTTTAGATGTTCATGTTAGAAAACTTTCACTGGAAACTCATGCCTGTTCCCGTTAGCCATTGCTTATTAAGCCCTCCCTGTGGCCTTCGGGGTATGACCTCACTGAGTCCTCACCTTCCCATGCAGCAAACCTGTCTGGCAACAGTTGGGTTGTCTCTTGCTAATTGCTTATAGGATGTTCACAGATTTATGCAACCATCATCACAATCAACGTGGGAACATCTTCATCATCCCCAAAATAAACCTCACACCTCCTAGCCACCACCTCCCAACCCCCTCATCCCTCTCACCCATCCCCAGCCCTAGCCTTAGGCAACCACTAATCTTTCTGGCTCTAGATTCTCTATTCCAGACATTTCATGTAAATGGAATCACATATGCGGTCCTTCATGTCTGGCTTTGTTCATTCAGCATGATTTTTCAAGATTTGTCCACGTTGTAGCAGATGCTTCATACATTTCTATGGCATGGCCAGACAGCATCCCATCCTGTGGATCTACTGCATTTTATTTATCCATTATTGGCTGAAGGACATTGGGTCGTTTCCACTTATTGGCTATTTTGGATAATGGGAACATCGGTGTATAGTTTCGTGTGGCAAGGTTTCATTTCTCTTGGGTACACACCTAGGAGTGGAATCCTGGGCCATGTAGTGGAGACCTCTTCTTACTGTATGAGGAGAAGAACACAGCACATGGGGGATGGGTGGAGAATGAGGGGTGTGGAGGCTCACATCTGGTGCTGCAAGCACCTGCCATTGCTGATGGGGAAGCAGGACCAGAGGGATGGCATGGTTTGGCTCCTGGCCTCAGGGGCTGGCCAGCGCTCCAGACTCAGTATTGGCAGGTCCTCATTCCTATGCTGGGGGGTCCAAGGCCTCATATATGATGGTGACGTTCGTTCTGAGTATTGGCGGTGCTAGGAACCAATCCCCCAGAGAACCATGCTGCTCACCCTGTTTCCCCCCACAGGGTGCCTCTGCCAACTGGTGGAATCACCGCCACTTCCAGCATCATGCCAAGCCCAACATCTTCCACAAGGATCCAGATGTGAACATGCTGCATGTGTTCGTTCTGGGTGAATGGCAGCCCATTGAGGTACGATGAGGGGTCAGTGTTGACGCGGGAAGTGTTTGGCTTGAGCAGGAACCAGGGAAGGAACTCTATAGGTTGGATAGTCATCTGAACACATCTGCATCTGATGTTTGCATGAAAACCCTTCCTGGATGCTCTGAATTATTCAAGCTGGAATTTCTGTGGAATGGCCTCCCATATAAATAATGGACCAGCTGCTTATCAGTGTTCGATGCCTCTCTCTCTCCCATGGACTTTTCCAAACTACGTGCTGCTGGCCTGCTTCTTCTTGGAAGCAGTTTGCTAGCTTTGATTAGTGGTGTCCAGATAACAGAGCTGATTAACTCTGGGTTTTCTGATGAGTGAAGACAAAGGCTTCCTTTTCTCCGTGAGGCTTCATGTCATAGAGCTGTTGGCTGTCCTGCCAGATGTTCTCTGCGTCCCTAACAACAGAAATCTAGTCTCGCCAGCTCTGCTGGCAGGAAGGCTTTCTTTCCTCTCTGCCTGGTGGTCAGCGAAGTCTCTTCTAACACCTCCTCTCCCTAAATACTTCTTGAATGTTGGCTGCTGGGCAGGTGCTAGGGTGGGAGGTTTTGGAAATCTGGTTGTGTGGTTGCTAATAGCTTTTGAAAGACCACAGCCAGGGCCACAGTGCTCTGTGGAAATCCTCTTCTCCTACACACATGGCAGGATAAAGGCCAGATGCTTACTGGGTGGAGCTGTGTCCTGGTGTCCACAAGACCATGCTGCCCTGGAAGGGACTGTGGTGACATTGGGTCTGATAGCATTGTCTCATGCCAGGCCCACATACCACACCCCACACTGCCCTGGCCCCAAATGGCCACACCTTGGGGTGTTGGCCATCCTCTGGCTTCCAGAGCAAGGAGGCCAGAGGCTCTTATCTCCAGGCCAGGATAAACAAACTGACTCCAAACAGCTATGCAGAAATTAAGTAGACAGATCTCAGCAGTTGAAGCCCCTTTCCTAGTTAGTTCTCTGCCTTTTGGTCTTATTTATGACTTCTGGGAGGATTTTGTTTGTTTTATGTAGCAAAAGGTATTCATTTTTTTTCCTCCTGCAAATTCCTTTAATTTCTTTCATGCTTAAAAAGTTCTTTTTTTTTTTTTTTTTTTTTAAGATTTTATTTTTAAGTAACCTTTACACCCAGTGTGGGGCTCAGTGTTTTGTGGCTTCACTTTTGAATTATTTAACTTTGGCCAGATGGGGTGTGGGTAGGCTGGTGGCTGCCCTTCACCTTTGTCTGGAGGCAGCCAGGTTCCCCAGCACCCCCATTGGGGTGGGGGAGTGTGCCCCTGAGCCATATACCTGGGTGGGGTGGTCAGCCTCCTGCAGGGCGCCATCTGCTCTCCATCCGCCCCTGGCCCTCCATCGCTGGCCGGCAGCAACAGTTCCCATCTTCATACTCTGTGTTTCCAGCTTGAAGTAAGGCCTCTTTCTCCAGTTCCTCAAACTTCTTTTTCTTTCGCTTAGGAAAGCTTTATAATCTTCTTTACACGTCTTGTGGGTGTTTCCCTTCCAGTTCAAGCATGGATCTTTCCTACTTGTGTTGTTGGGATTGGCGCTTCTCCAGTGTTCCAGAAGCTGTTGATACTTGATGGTTAGCTTATGTCCAGCTGGTGTCCACTCAGGCCTGTGATTCTAGTTGTCCTTCAGTTGATTCTTTTGAGTTTCCTGGGTAGACTGTTGTACCCTTGAAAGTGATGAAAATGTACTTTTTTTCTCATAGCTCCACCCTCTCATTTCTGATTTGGGTTAGAAGAGGTTCCCGGAGCTTCTGGTATAGAATTAAATAGAGGTCAGGGGCAGTCTTTACCCCTCCCTTTTAGTCACCTGCCACATCCTAGGGGGGAACAGTAAGGCCGTTATCCCTGTGGCCCTAGAAGCAGGCTTTTCAGAAGCCAGGAGTGTTTATGCCTCCCCACGTGAAGTCCTGCTTCCCCCTCATCTAGGATGCTCTCCCTTTCCCACTGCCTATCTGCCACCAAGCCTCCAGGCTTCCTGCTTCACGTTGTCCTTTCAGGGCCCACGGACTGGGGCCTTGCCATTCTGCATATGCCCTGCCTGGCCATGGAGTTCATTTCTCTCTGAGTTTGCAGGTTCCCAGAGGCGGGGACTGGGCTTGGCGACAGCTCCCCTCCCCCAACCCTGAACAGACAAGGAAGGCCCTTGTCATTCCTCAGACATTTTGTTCCAAAGCTGCAAAGTCCCCTGCACATGGCCCTGGCATGTGCTACAATCCAAGCTTGGCCTGCGGTCTGGGAAGAGGCTGAGCACAGGAGGGTCAGCCCAGTCTGGCCAAAGGGGTAGGGACCTCCAAGAAGCCAGGCCACCAGGGCCAGCAGGGCTCCCACTCTCTCTACCGTGGTTTGCGCCCCCCCCGCCCCCGCCCCGAGCCTCTGCTTGGGCATGAATCAAAGGGAGCCCTCCGTGTGCTTCCATGTTCATCTCTAGATCACAAGAAGCCCCCTGGCCTGAGTAAAAGCACCCTCTCTTTCTATGGCTGCCCTGCCACCCGAGCCTCGTCCCTGGGTATGATGAGGACTATCCTGGAGGAGAAGAGATGCAGGGGGTCCTCCAGGCCCAGTGGCCCCCAGTGGCGAACAGGGCAGACCCTGACTGAATCTGCACATCGAGCGCTGTGCCAGGCACAGCGTGCAGCACATTACTTAATCTTGGCCTAACCATGAGGCAGGAGCTATCTTCATGCCCGTTTCATAGATGGAAAGGCTCAGGCCAAGGGACAGGAGATAACTTGCTTGAGGAAAAGGTAGCTCCACTCCCAGGCCATCCAGCTCCAAGCTAGGGCTTCTGGCTTCTGCAAGAAACTGCCCAGGGCCACCACCTGCTGGACCCTAGGGAGTCGGGCTTATTGGATCACTCCAGGTTCCTGATGAATTGAGATGCCAGGAGTAGCTCCTCCCAGCTTGGTATGTTCTAGAACCCTGATCCTCTCCGCACCTGTGACTTCTGTGGTTGGATGCTGGCAAAGAGCCGAGCCAACAAGTCAGCCACGCATTGTTACACTGTGCGTGTGCTTTCTGGTTTCTGAGGAAAACTGGTACTGTGGGCCAACCATACCCTGACAGTTGCCTTGCAGTTGCTTCATCTAAGGTCATCAAGATGGGAACAGATGTGCAGTGACGATTATGTGTGCCAGCACGCACAGTCACACGTGGAATTGTGACTACAGCTCCTGGTTCTGTCCACAGTCCCGAAGTAACATTTTACCCACCTCGGCTGCCGGTCCCTCAGCAGCCCTGGCAGGTGCCCATCAGACCCCCACTTGACAAGGAGGGAATCCTCAGCTCATAGCAAGGCAGAGGAGGGTGTGTGGGAAGAAATTCGCTCAAATACTGAATTGTTTCTGAATCCTGAGGCCCTGCCTCCTTTGAACCTTGGAACACCCAGGGTCTGATAGAGAAAGGCCAGGGACCCAGCAGCTTCTGCAGGATACTCTACAGCAACAAAGGAGCACACATGGGAGCCTGGACTGCCTGTTGGCTTAGGGGTAGCTGGGGGAGTGTCAGCCCATGTAATCTGTCACTCCCCAGAGGTCACCATAAATCAAGGAAAACAGCATGCTTACTATGGAAATATGACTTCAAATGAATTACCTGGTGTGCCCCCCTCCCCCCGCCCCGTAGTACCCCTAGGTCCTTCTATGAAGACTCTCTGGTCTGCCCACCTGCCTGGGCCACCCCAAGTGTTCACCTCCCAAGAGTCTAACCCTTAGGGCCCACGGCCACCTCCTAGGATGATCTGTGGACAGAGCTGCAGCAGGGAGGGCTCCTGTTTGGGGCCCAGAAGCCTGCAGACAAAGGCTGGGCCTGTGGGCCTGTTTCCTGGCTTCTGGGAGGAGGTTAGAGCAGGATCCAGGAACCCGTTCTACGGGCCACATGTTCCCTGGAACCCTGGACCACAGCATTGCCCATCCCAACTGGCCACTGAGGGGTGCACCTGTAGTCCTGCCCCCCCACTCCCTCCTCTGAGAAATCTTCCATAGCTGCCTCTGAAGCCGCCTTGGCCGGGACCTCTCCAAGGCCAGCCTCAGCCCTGGCCTTGGTGACTGTCCTTGTGCAAATGGCCACACTTTCTGGGGATGAGTGAGACCCCTGCCAAGGCACAGGAGGCCACGCAGAACAAAGGGCTCAATTCTAGTGGTATTTCAGCCAGATGTGCTGTGACCATGGCTGCTGGCGCCAAGATGCCAGGCCTGGAGACAGGCTGGCCTTCCTTCCCACCCAGGGCTCCTCCTTTCAGGAATCGTGGGCCCTCCCTGCATTTCTGGCAGTCCTTTCCCTCTCTGTGTTACCCTGGAGATGGGTACTGATTTAGCCAACATCCAGGGTCTCTCTATCCGTAATGTGCTTTCATCTCCTGAGTGTGATAAGTGGGAACAGACAGGGCTGGATCCAGGGAAGGGCGAGTGAGGGGCTGCGTCCCAGCAACCAGCCCCTGGCATTTCTGCCTGTGTTCTCCTTGGCTCCTCTTAACAACTGGTGATTTGGGTACCGAATGGGGTTAGGGGGTACGAGGGCTGAGCTATCTGTGCAGGTGATCTTGGCAGATTCCAAGCCCCCCCCTCCACCCAATGGCCTTTCAGTACCGAATATAAGAGCAGGAGCCACTCTCTGAGCAACATCTTCTGATCTCAGGCCCCGAGGAGCAAGATGGACTGGTCTGCAGAGGGCTGAGACCTAGCATCAAAGGGATCCAGGGACCCCGTGGGGCAGGGGCTTCCCGCACCGGCTCGTGCTCAGCGTGGCCTGAGCAGCTTTGTGCAGTAGGATGTCTAGGCCCCGGCACTACCCTCCATACTCTGTGACTGTCTGGGTATCAGGGTACCCTGTGTGGGGGGGCGCGGGGGGAGCAGCCTGCCAGCATCCTCGACTGAAAAATAACTGCCTGGGAGAAGGATTAGCTTTTGAAAGTTGCAAGAGGCTCTCAGGAGGTAGATATTCCCAGCCTGGTGACTGTTAACTATTCCCCAGGTGCTTATCTGGGTTCCTCAGGCTGCTGCAAGCTCTGGGCAGCTCCCCAGCTTGCCCCAGGAGCTTTTCTCACTCTCAAATGGGTGGAGACTGGCCAAGGAGCTCCTCGGTGGACACCCATCTGAGTCATTTGGTTGGCATGCACTCCACAAACATTCATTTAGTGCCCCTCATGTGGGCTCTGAGTCACAAGATCCCAGGCTTCAGGGCCCCAGGGTGTGGGCTGATAAGACAGGAGCAGTGATTGCAGAATGGGCAGGGGGTGCGGACGGCTGGAGCCTCGGGGGTGCCAGGTGCTCACCCTCTCTTCTCTCTCCTCAGTACGGCAAGAAGAAGCTCAAATACCTGCCTTACAACCACCAGCACGAATACTTCTTCCTGAGTGAGTGCTGGGGGCCACTCTCCAACCACAGCCTGGAACACCTGCCACCCCTTCGGACCCCACGATCACCCCTAAGCTTGGTAGAGCAGGAAGGGCTGCAGCAGCCATCCAAGCAAACTGCCCCTGGCCCATGGGACAGAAGGGACACAGAGGCCTGGGGCCCCACACTCAGGGGTCCCTGGGTGGGGAGAGGGGGGGCGTCTGCTTCCAGCCCCTCCTCAGGCACAGGTCGCTGCCTCTGCCTGTGAGCTGCAGAGCTGGGCCCCCCACATCTCTAAGCGCCTCTGCTCTCCCCACAGTCGGGCCGCCGCTGCTCATCCCTGTGTACTTCCAGTACCAGATCATCATGACCATGATCGTACGCAGAGACTGGGTGGTGAGTCAAGGGGTCCAGCTGGCCTGGGCCATTGGGAACCCTTGGGGGCAGGGGTGGGTGGGCCCGGCTGCCTCCCAGAGGGGCTGCCTCATCACACTCAGGAAAGGAGTTCCTCTGGGGCTGCCAGGAGCCAGGGAGGCCACAGCCCTACACATTCCGCCCCCCACACACATACAGTGGGGTCAGTAGGCAGCCACTGCCTTCGCAGAGCCCCCTCAGAAAGCCCCTGAAGGTGATGTGATGAGAGCCACCTTGGGCCCACCTGTCTTCCACCCTGGCCATTGCCTCCTGTGGAGCCCTGAGACCCCATGAACCAGCGCACACCTCGCTCCACATGGTAAATGGAGAGCAGCCAGGCACTGGGTGAGAGGACATGTGTATTGTTTGCTCAGGCCATACAACAAAGCACAGAGTGGCTGCTCTGTTCCACAACAGGGATGTCAGTGCTCACAGTTCTGGAAGCTACAAGTCCTAGAGGAGATGCTGTCGGCATGGGTCCTTCTTTTTTTTTTTTTTTAAGACTTTATTTATTTATTCATGAGAGACACAGAGAGAGGCAGAGGGAGAAGCAGGCTCCCAGGACCCCAGGATCACGCTCTGAGCTGAAGGCAGACACTCAACCACGGAGCCACCCAGGTGCCCTCAGCATACGTCCTTCTGAGGACTGTTAGGGGAGGACCTGGTCTGGGCCAGTGGCCTTGGCTAGTGGACGGCTGGGTCTCCTGCCTGTGTCTGGATCTGTGTCCAAATTCCCCTTTTCTTTAAGAATGCCAGTGGCAGGGAACTAGGGCCCACCCTCTTGACCCCAGTTTAGCAAATTACACCTATCTCTAAATAAGGTCACATGTGGCCCTGGGATTAGGGCTTCAACATATGCATCTTAGGGGACACAGTCCAGCCGGTCACACCAGGCTTGGTGGATTCTCCAGATTCTGTATCCAGAGAGAGAAGCAAACTGTGCACAGGGGCCATACGGCTTTGGTGCACTCTCTGGTCCCCGGCTTTATATAGATCTGCACGGGTCATTCTGCATAAAGGGTTGATAGAATGACCTGGAGGGACCCATCACCGCAGGCAGAGTGTGCTTGTGGCAGAGCAGGGTTCACTGGGACAGGGACAGGGCCCCTGCCCTGGAGACCAAGTGGAAGGTCACTTAGGTATCGCTGGTCTTTTTTTTTTTTTCTTTTCTTTTCACAACCCAGTTTCATAAATGAAAATATTGAGCCTTTGAGAGTTTGAGACTTGCCCAGGGTGACATCAAGGGGGGGATCCGGCACGAGAACCCAGGCCATATCCTGTTCTGTCCCCCGACTTCAACCACAAATACCTCATATTTCTATCGTCTCGGAAGGGCTTCAAATGCTTTGCCTTGTCCTTGCACACTGAAGTTGTGGGCATAACGGCCGTATCTGTTAGTGCTGCTAATGTCCAGGGCTGAGACGCGGGAGCCGGTGGCATGGCTAGTGAGGCAGTGGGACTCTGGAAGTCTCTGCCAGTCATGTCTTGTTAGAACCTGTGCCACCCACATGGTATTTTTCCAGAAGTGAGCATTTCATAAGTACTCCCTGTGTTCTAGCGCGGCCACCTACATTGTGTCATTTTACTCCGGTTTATAAGTTAAATAACATGGGCTGGAGGGACGGAGTTTCTGGGTCAGTTAAGCGGTGGGGATTTGAACCTGGATCTCCTGCCTATGGTAATTACTGTTTCCACTGGGTTCCCTGGGCCTTGGGAGGAGTCCTACAGTTGAAAAGGAACTTGAGCCCTGCTGCGTGGGGTTTCCTGGTACTGCCCAGGGTATTTTAATCAGCTTTTATGACAGATGACTCCTGCCTGAATATTTACCTTTTTTTTTTTTTTTTTTTTTCTGTGCTTCCCCAAGGGACCAAGCACTCAAGGATGGTAGGGAAGGGAATAAGACTATGTACCTGGATGGGATCAGATGGCAGGCCCAGGGAAATTTGATAGGACCCCTCAGGTCTTCCAGGGCCCGCTCGGTGGCAGGGATCCTGGGCAGCCCTGCCGTTGCCCTGCTGGGCAGTAGGTTTCAAGTTGGGCAGGAGGGACAGTCTTCCAGCCTTGGGCTCCTCTTATGAAACAGCTGACTGCAATCAGTACTTGGTGCTGGGGACTCGGGGCAGGCAAGATTCAGTGCCCCTACCCCCAGGGGTCCCCAGCTGCATGGCACAGAGGTGCATCCTGTACTGTGCTTTTCTGATTTATGGTAACAGCGAGCTTCAGTGCCAAGTGCACCTGTGGCTTGGGGCAGTCGTCGCCAACAGGAGCTTCTATTGAGCCAGTTGGCAATATCTGGAGACATTTTCGATTATCACAACGCAGGGGAGATTGAGTGCTCCTGGCATCTGGCACCTGGTGGGCACCCAGGGAAGCTGCCGAACATCCTGTCATGCATGGCACGGCCCCCCACGGCGAGGACTTGTCCAGCTCCAGATGCCGGTCATGTGGAGGAAAGGGGGTGATACACTGTAAGAGCTTTGAGGAGGGAAGTTTTTACCGCGGTGGTGGTACTGGCAGTGACCATATATCCTGGAGATGCTTCTCAGCTTCCCTCCCTGGAGGTTCTCTACATCCAACGCCAATAACCACTCTCTCCTGGAATTCTCCCCATCATCTTTCAAGTCCCACATGTGCTGGTTCTCCTCCGCTTCTCAATTCCCCTGCGTCTGCTTCATACCCGACCCCTGAAACCAGTGGTCCTGTGGTCGTGTGTCACTCTGCACAAAAAAAAAAAAAAAAAAAAAAAAACACCCACCCCTTAATGGACATGCATTTTCTACTGCACTCCATACACACACACAAAAATGAATGTGGACGTGGTGAAGAGTAGGAGCAGAACTTATAAGGCTTGCTTCTCTCACCCCCTGAAAGACCCCTCGTTGGATCCCAGGTCATGCCTTGGGCCTGCTGCCAACCCTCCAGCCTCTGCCTTCCCCTAGACCTCCTGGACGCTCCCCTCTGCCTCAGCTCATGGCACCCGTGTGGGGAGCAGCCTGGATTTCTCACCACTGAGCACTCCCCAGATGCAAGTACTCCAGCCTCCTAAATCATTCTGGAATCTGTATCTCCTCCTTGGGGCCGTGGGCTCTGCTTTGGGTCTCCATCATTTCCTGTCTAGGCTACCTCATGCCTTCATCTCCAGTTGGCAGAGATCTATTTTAATATTCCAATGTGACTGTGTTCTTCCAACATGTAAAGCCCTCGGTTTTTCCATTGCCCACCCAAGAGGCTGGGGTCAGCATCCTGAGGCAGATGGGACCTGGCCACATCTCCCACCCCCACAGCAAGCACTTGAGCTGGAGTGCGTGGGACACAGGGTCTGCACTTGCCTCCTGTAATGCACGCCACTGTCTTCCCTTGTCCCACCTTTTTATTTTTTTTCATTATTGTTGTCATTCTGCAAATGTCTCCTACTGTTCTTTGCTCGGCTGACCTCTGTGGTGTCCCAGCCCGGCTCAGACACCCCCTCCTGACGGATGCCCTTCCTAAATCCAAACATCATGTCAGGACCGCCCCCGTACTCCCCTCGCTTCTGTCACTTTCCATACAATATTGAAGGGACCTCTTTATTAGCCTGTCCTTCCAGATGTAGGGAAGGACCTCCTTTTGCTCCCAGCACCCAACTCAGCCCCGGCTAGAGAGGAAGCAGTCACAGAGTTTGGGGAGCTTAACTGAACATAGACTGAAGGAGGAGTTTGCCAAGCAGAGCAGACAAGGGGAGAAGGAGCCTCCAGGTGGAAACGACACTACACTGTGACAGAACCTGGTCTGGCCGGCTGCACGAGGAGGCAAGGTCGGTGGGCAGGCCTGGGAAGGGCCCATGTGCCCTACCCCGGGCTGGATTGTCTCCTTTATCCCCCAGAGGAGGAGGCAGCGAGTGGTGGCTTTAAGCACGGCAGTGTCATGATCCAGGTCAGGAAGATCTCCACGGAGTATAAAGGAACTGGACTAGAGTCGTTTAGAGCTTATCCTTTGGGGCTGTGCTCACCATTGCAATACATGGTTGACCCATGAACAGCCTCAGCAGGAGGTCCTTTCCGTGTCCCACAGATGAGGCCATGGGGGCATAGCCGAGGAAGTCACCCATAGCCCCACAGAGCTAGTGGTGGAGCTGAGACTAACACAGCCAACCCGGAGCCTGTGCTCTGACCATACCCTGCTGAGACTCTGGGGAGGAGGAGCGATGGGGGAGAGGAATCCGTGCAAAGGCCCTGGGGACGATCGGCTGAGCTCTATGGCAGAGACAGGTTCTGCCTGGAGCTAAGGTGGCCGTGGTACACGAGGAGACGCGGGAGACCAGTGGGAGGCCACTGCTATGGCCCAGTGGAGACATGTGGACTCGGGCGGCAGTGAGATGGTGGAGAGAGCGGGACCTGCTGCCTGGAGGGCCTGCTTGTGGGGCTGCCGTGGAGGGTGTGAGTAGCTGGAGTGGCTGAGGGAAGCACTTGCCCAGCTGAGGGAAGACCCGCAAGCATGGGATACTGGTGCCACCCCAGTGAGGGGCAGGAAGGGAGAGGGGATGACGGGAGGAGAACCAAGTGTGGGAGGAAGATCAGCGTGTCTGAGGTGGCTGCAAGGGCCTTAGGGAGAGGATGGACGGTGTCACTGGCCTCGGCTCTGTGACAAAGGAAATCCCAGGTGTTGATGGGCAGGACATGGCTGAAGGGCAGTTTTCAGGGGTCTATGCACCTTCAGAATCCCTGGGACCATGAAAGGGATGCTCCTTGGGGCACCTGGGTGGCTCAGCAGTTGAGCCTCTGCCTCTGGCTGAGGTCATTATCCCAGGATCCTGGGATCGAGTCCCGCATCGGGCTCCTGGCAGGGAGCCTGCTTCTTCCTCTGCCTGTGTCTCTGCCTCTCTCTTTATTTGTCATGAACAAATACATTTTTTTTTAAAAAAAAGATGTTTATTAAACAAAGAAAGAAAGAAAGGGCTGCTCCTTGCTGACATCTCCTGGCCCCTGACCTGTTTCCCTGAAGCAAGGCACCCAGCCCCCTCCTGCCACTCAAACACTCAGCATTCCCCTGGGAACAAAGTTGGTCCCATCAGCCCTGTGCACACAAGCATCACATCCCCCCTGTGGGCCCAGTGCCCAACTTCCTCCAGGCCTGTTGGGGGTTCTTGGACACCTTGGCCCAGCGGGGCATGTGAGGGGTTGTGTGCACACCTGTGGGGCAGGTGGTGGTCCCATATCTAACCTCGTTCTCTCTGCAGGACTTGGCCTGGGCCATGAGCTACTATGTTCGGTTCTTCATCACCTACATCCCTTTCTATGGCATCCTGGGGGCCCTCCTTTTCCTCAACTTCATCAGGTACCTGAGCTTGGCCTTGATGGGGTTTTGACACGAGGGCCCCATGCAGAAGGGCTCCAAGCTCCCCACTTCCCGCCCTAGGCCTCACGACCTGGCACCTTGGTCGGGGCTGCACCTGCCCAGGCCGTTTGGGGCTAGGGGAGAGGATCTGTTCCCGCCGTGGCCAGGCCCAGTGGAGAGCAAGGCTCCCGAGCTGAGCTGTGTTCTCTTCCAGGTTCCTGGAGAGCCACTGGTTTGTGTGGGTCACACAGATGAACCACATCGTCATGGAGATTGACCGGGAGCCCTACCGTGACTGGTTCAGCAGCCAGGTGAGGGTAGCCAGAGCTGTCACCAGGGTCCCACGGAGCCTGGGGGTCGATTTCCCTGGCCTCCAGCTCTTGGCTGCTTGGTAGACCCGGTTCCACACTGACTTCTTGGGGCTGTCTGTAGCCTTCCGCTGGGAGGGACTGGTGGGGAACCCAGGCAGGCTGAGGTCTTGAGGCAGGGCTGTATGATAGGGAGGGGGCGCCTCACAGGAAGACCAAGCTCTTCATCCCCGCCCCCACTCCTGGCCTCTCACCCCTCCCTTCTACAGCTGGCGGCCACCTGCAATGTGGAGCAGTCCTTTTTCAACGACTGGTTCAGCGGGCACCTCAACTTCCAGATCGAGCACCAGTGAGCAAAGGCTGGCTGGAAAGGCGGGTGGCACAGGGGGAGGGAAGAGGTCACCAGCCCCATCTGGGCGTGGGCAGCGCATGTGGCTACCTCTCCCAGGCCTAGAGCATGGCTCTGCTGCCAGCCCGCTGCAGTCGGGGAGGGGCTCACGTGGCCCCGATGGCAAGCACCCCTCTTGTGCGGCCCATGCTTTGTAATTACCAAGAGCTCACACCACCAGTCTCCCTTGATCCTGGACGCCTAATAGGGTAGGATGATTGATCCCTTTATTGGCAGGGAAACGGAGGCCCAGCTTTCCCCACACACACATCCCCCTGCCCCCGTGTGGCAGCCTCCTGGGGCAGTGGGGGGGAGGGTCACACGGGGAGAGCCGTGGACAGGATCTCCCTGGCCCTGACTGCTGTGTGTGCGGGCTGCAAGTGGAGCTAGGAGTGTCCTCACCGTATCCCTGCCGTCCCCAGCCTCTTCCCCACCATGCCCCGGCACAACTTGCACAAGGTCGCGCCGTTGGTGAAGTCTCTATGCGCCAAGCATGGCATCAAGTACCAGGAGAAGCCGCTGCTGAGGGCCCTACAGGACATCATCAGGTAAGGGGGGGTGGTCCCTGAGTGCCAGGGGCCCCCTTGACATCCTTGAGAGGCCTGTAGCTGGGACGACCCTTGTTGGAGACCCACAGCCGCAGGAGGGGGCAGCCCTGTGGCACAAGTGTCCCCACCAGGCCACCTCCCTTACTAGGAATGACCTGGCTTTGCTCTGGGCTGGGTGAAGTCCCTCCCTCCTCACGGGGTCCCCTGCAGCCCCGCAGCACAGCCTCCACGGCCCCCCTCACCCTGCCTGAGCCCTGACAGTCCCCTCCTCTTCCCAGGTCCCTGAAGAAGTCTGGGGAGCTGTGGCTGGACGCCTACCTCCACAAATGAAGCTGCAGCCCCTGGGGCACCCACGGGGAAGGGGGAGCAGGTGGGAGTGCTGGTCACAGGGAGGGGTGGGCTGTAGTTCTGTGGGCTGCCCACGAGGCTGGGGTACAGATCCCATCTTTGGTCTTTCTCCCGTTTTCCCTTCTGCTTGCCCTTTGCTTCTCTCCCCGACACCCTTCCTCGCCTTCTCCCAGCCCCTGCCCCTAAGCTTCTGCCAGACCAGAGGTCCACATATATGGCCCGTGATGCCCCCCTGGTGCCTGGCCTGTAGGCCTCACACCCCCTGGTCTCCCTCCGACGCTCTTGCGGGCCGTGGGGTGGGGCCCTCGTTGGGCAGGGAGGCTCCCTGGCCTGGAGGCCTGCCCGCCCCCCTCGCCCCCCCCACACACAAGGCCCCACCACTGGGTCCCCAGGCTTAGGGAGCCTGTGTGCAGGATGCACCTGTCTCCTTCCCAGTCCACACCGGGACCGGGGCTCTGGGCCTCTCTGCTGGCACCACTTCTTATCAGGTGTCCAGGGGCCTGGCCCCGATCCCAGCTCCCTCTGCTGCAGCGCATCCAGCTCAGACCCTGGGGGCCTAGGGGAAGTGTCCTCGCCCTCCCGGCACCCTCTGACCAGGGCTCGTGCTGTTCCATCCTATCATCTTCCACGTTTCCCTACTCCACTTCACAGCCTGTGACCTCAGAGCCAAGGGGGCAGTCCTGCAGGTGGACTCAGCCGAGGCCATGGCCAGGTCAGAGGCTCAGCTGGCCTAAGGGCTCAGCCCTGCCCGCCCCCCACCCCCAACCCCATTCAGATGTTTGTTGGGGCTGGGAGACCTAAGATTCTGGAGAGATCAGACCCTTCTCCAAAGTGCTCCGTTACCTGCCAGGCAGTACCAACCATCTCTAGGTGCTTGGCTGAGTGGCCGAGTGGCCAAGTGGCCGAGTGGCCTTGGGCCCTTCAAGCTGCAGGAGCACTTCACACAGCCCCTCCCCGTGTTGGGGTGGCTAATGTGGACCTGCTCACACTATCTTCTGCTCTCTTGTGTCTTCTGGTTTTTTAACCTTTTGTTATAGGGATACATTCTGACCGGGGTGGGGGGTGGGAGTGGGGGGGTGGTGAGGCAGGGCTGGGCCTTGTGACAACCTCTTACCACCTGCTCCTCTGGGACCCGAGGTGGGCTGAGCCGGGCTCACTCACTGAGGCCACAGTGGCCCCGACTGTCGGCAGGGGGGCCCACTGGGGCCACTGCTGTCAGGAGGGCAGTGGGGGCACAAGGGGAGGCAGTCCCAGAGGAGGTGACCCTGAGGATCTGGGGGATCAGGAGGGAGATCTGATGAGGGCCAAGTGAAAACTGCCAACAGGGAGTCGGGCGCTGGAGGCCAGGGGCTGGGGAGTGAGAGGGAGGGAGGGATCCAGGGCTGCATTCGGAAATCTAACCCACTAACCAATATTTAGCTTCAGGGGAGGGGAGCAGAAACAAACTCAAGGGGGGGCCTTTGGAGGAAGGGCTGTGGTCCCCCAGCTCTGGCCAGCCACGAGGGACTCATCCAGTGTGATGCACCTGTGGGTTGCCACGGCAACATGGGTTCCCAAGGCCCCCCACTGAGAACCCAGGCCCCAGGAGCTGTCCTTCCCTAGAGACAAGATGGATCCATAGGGCACTGATGTTAATTTTTACCATGTCGCTTCCCCACCCCCACATTTTTTGGAAATAAAAGTAATTTTATTCTCACTTCCTTGATCAGCGGGTGACCTTGTCCTCCTGCCCATTAATGCTGGGCCAGGTGTCGGGATGGAGGGAAGGGGCTTTGCACCCAAGGCCTGGGCACCAGGGAGGAGACCCGTGTTGGTAGAGCAACCTTTTGGCTGTCCTCTCCCCAACTGCAGTCATCCTACCCCTGTCCTCCACTGCCTCTGCTCAGGAAAGAACTTCTCTCCACTTGCCTGAGTGCATTCCCACAAACCCAACCCCAGACGTGGCCGCCAGAGCCACAGGAGGCTTTCTTGCAGGTCACTAGAGGGCAGCAAGGAGCTGGCACAGGCCACTTTCCCGACACCCGCCATCTCTGTCCCCAGTTCATCCTGGGACCAGTAGCCTGCTCACAGCCTCACCAGTCAACTGGCTTCTGCCAGACTCCCGGTCCTCCCATTTTCTGGTCTGTGCACAGAGTGCTGGGGGCAAAGAGAACCTCAGGAGGGGTTTTGGAAAATCCTGGAGACCTACACTTCCATCGTGTGGCCCTTGTGCCCTGCTCCGTGGCTTATGTGGCCCCCACAACCTGCGGAGACACCATGGCATCCAAGCCTGGGAAAAGTCCCAAGGGCTGTGCAAGGGGCACTTGTACAGTTTGCCTCCCACTGTACAAGCAGCCTGCACACCGCTCCGGTCCCCAGCCTCTGGGCGGGCTCAGCCGGCAGGTCAAGCTAGGCATGCCAGGGAAGGCAGGGAAGGGCCAAGAGGCTCAGGAGAGCCAGCATCTGGCCTTGGATCTCCTCCCAGCAGGGCTGGACAGAGCTCCACACCGGACCTTCAGGCCCCTCCTGGCTTTCCCTGTGACCGCAGTATAGCCGTCAGGGACAGCCAGCTGTCCCAGGTATGGTGTGGGTGGCTCCCCAGGGGGTGCACGGCTTCTGCAGAAGGTGCCCTGAGCCAGGAGGCAGAGGCCCACTGAGTGGCCTTGGGTGAGTCCTTTGCCCTGGCTCTCTGGGCCAGCCCCACCATTTGTAGAGCGAAGTCACAGTGGGCTTGGTGGGGGGCACTGCAGTAATGCTGTCAGTCACCACAACTGAGAGCCCTTGGCCTGGTCCTTCCCATAGACCCACTAGAGGCCTTCGAGGCTGAAAGACTGTGAAGAACACACCTTCCACCCTCTGACTTGTGCCTGTCACCTCCTACCTGGGCTGGGTGTGGCACCCCATCCCCCAGGATGGGACTGTACAGGCCCCACCACCCCACCAGCTGTAAGTCCAGGGTTCATCCCCTGTGACAGTCACTCCTGGGGGGTGGGGGAGAGTTAGGGGGTTGCCCAATGAGCCAGGTGGATGCTGTGGCTGAGGACACTCACTAAATCTTGGCTCAGGTTAGTGGGCACTTGGATCTTCTTTGGGACTTCTTCCCACCACACTGTCTTCGCAAAGCTCAAGTATTACCCTCGCAGCAAGAAGCTGGGGACACCCATACCTGCTCTCTGTTGTTCCTCCTCTCCCCATACTCCATGGAGGCTCTTGCCCAATACGGAATCCTGGGTTTCCCCACCCCCTCCCAAAGTCATGAGGCCCTGAAGTGTGAGGTCCTGTGTGCTCACAAGACCCAAAGATTCCATTTCTGGGTGAAGCTGGGACCAGAAGGGAAAGGACTGGCCAGAGGCCACTCGGTGGCAGCAACTGGAGCCCTGCTCCTCACCCAGCACTCCGCCCGGCCATCTCCTTCACTCCCTCAAGGGAAGGGCTGTTTCCCAGAACAGGGCATCCCCCCACACCAGGCCAAATGTCAGACCACATTCCTGAGAGGCCCAGCAGCTGGGCAGAGGGGGCAGAGATGGTGGAGGTGGTCCTTGAGGAGATGTGAGCCTGCACATAGTGAGGGGCTGCCCTGATGGAAGAGTATCGGTTGGGGTGGGGGGAGGCATGCACATGTGCCAGGCCCAGAGGAGGGGTTGGCAGAGCAGTCTGGGCTGTGCGTGGACCTGGAGCCCCAGAGGTGGTCAGTGCCCTGGCAAGTTCCTTAGGCACCAGGTGGGACACTCAGAAGTCCTCTTGGTCCACTGGGAGGAGAAAGGCCATTGGTGACAAGGGGTGGAGGTGGCAGCCCTGGGCTCCAGCTGCCCTTGGGAGTCACCAGCCACTGCTCATGAGATAGATAGTGCCTCCGGCCTATTGGGACTTCTCAGCTGTCCCGGCCACACAGTCCCTGGAGAGGTGTGTCCTTCTGGAAAGGATACCCCTTCTCAAAGAGCCCCTGGCTTGACACCTGACGTGGAAATGATAAACTGTGGATCCTACAACCACTTCTGAAGAAACAGGCCTGGCAGGGAAGTAGGGCCCCAGGTCCGGAACTCTGGGGCTCTCTTGGCTGCATTTGACATTTCTAAGCAGACTGGCCACCCAAGCTACACAACAAGTGACCACCAAGCGTGGTAGCATTTGAAGACCGCATCTCTACTTGCCCTCTGCCATCAGAATTAGGTTTCTTTTAATTTTGAAGGCATTTAGTTCTTCCTTCCAAATCACCTGTTTTGAGAGCAAGTGTTCAGGAGAATTAGTGACAGGGCCCGGGAGCTTGGGAAGGGCCAAGCAGAAGAGGCAGCCAGGTGCTCCACACCTGTCACGGGGTGGGGTGCATGGGAAGACTTGCGAGAGATGCGGGGCCCATCCTGTCACATTCGTTCGTTCATCACCCAGACCCGCACCCAGAACCTGCAGGCAGGGTTCTTGGAAATCTTTCCCTCCATCTGCCCGGCTGCCCGCCGGAGAGCGAACGCTGGTTGACCAAAAGACAAATCGGCAAGTCCTGGCTGACCCCACCCGTTCTGCTTTCCCTCTGCACCCAAGACTGTGCAGATCATAAAGAAGGGATACGGGGTTTCTTGAGGCTCCGCCAAGATCTTTCGTTCTTTTTACAAACCTGGCCCAGACTCCCTAAGTTCTTGTTCCTGGACTGTGTGAAAGACCTCCTGAGAAGGGGACCTCAGCTCAGGAGAGGGGTGATGACCTGTCCGCAGGGGCTCTAGCATGGGGGACAGAGTGGGACAAGGGCAAAGACGACCCGCCAGTGAGGACTTCAGGCAACAAGCAGAGATCGGGTGGCCACGTGAGAGGCCAGGGGGCTTCCTCAGGGTCCTCTGAGCAAGTCGCTAGTCAGCTGCCAATTCACAGAGGGACCGCGCACTGCCCGCGGCCACCACCAGCGGCAGCATGAGCGTGGCCTGCCCACAGCGGTGCAGATACTCTGGAGGCCCCGAGGTGGCGACGCAGGCTCAGCGTTGTTCCCTACGGTGGGGGCCCCGCCACCCCCAAGTACCGGGCGCTAACATTTCCCATAAGCGCCTGTGCATCGGAGCCGCTGCGGGACAGGCACGGATGGCACAGGGTGGGGGGAATGCCATCCAGAACCCACATGGCACCCAGGTTCGGCAGGGTTCCCAGAGGTGGCCACAGGAAAGAGGCCTCCCTGCAGAGTGAACAGCAGGTGAGGGACCCCGAATGTGAGATCCGCTCTGGACACAGGGAGTTTGCTTTCAAGGTAGAAGGACCTTCCAAAGAGCAAACAGGGTCAGAGACCGCCACGGGCTTGTCCCAGGTCAGAGCAGGTGGGGCTCCAGGGAGTTGGACTGTGCATGATTTTTTTAAAATTTGAGCCCTACTGGCAAGCCCTATGCAAAGACTCTTCCACACAGCATCCCCTTTACCTTCCATCATCCCAGGAGGTCAAACTGCCGCTCAGAGAAGTTGAACTTCCCACAAGGTCACACAGCCAGAGTCCTGGCAGCGGTGGGACCCTCACCCCCATTTCCCTAACCAGAGAAGAGCAGATAGAAGCTGCATGGAGGGGGCCAGAGTGGGGCCCGGCGGTCCCAGGAAAGGACTGAGTAAGGCCTCTGGGACTTGTGCTCCTTCCAGATTCTGAAGAGAACCCAGCCCAGGAAACCCCTGACAAAGTGGGGCAGTCGGGCGGCTGATGGGGAGACTCCAGTTCCTTCTCTAGAGAGGCCTTCAGAGGAATCCTATAGCTCTGTGTTTCATTTTCTTTAAGCTGCTGAAACCACGCAAGCACCCGGTCCCAGCAGGTGTAGGAGAAACCCGGTGTCACCTCTTGTGGGCTGCTAAGCACAGTCCAGCTGCACCCCCACCAGCATGATGCTGGCAGGTGACCCTAGCAGGCCCCTCATCACAAAGCTGCGGAAGGAGGCCAGTGTAGGCCTGGGACAGACTGGCTTCCCCTCCTGTGCTCAGGGGACCTACGGACGTGACCCTCCACCTGGAGCCCTGGTCTGCTGGACCAGCAGCCCCTATACGGCTGTGCAGAGGAATAAAGTGAGGTGAGTCCAACATGACTGCCCAAGGGTGCTGGTGAGCGGGTAAAGAACAGGAAGGGAGGAACCAGGCCCACAGAGAGATCTGAGCCTAGGGCAGCTGCCAACTCCCCAACCCAGGGCACAGAGGGACCTCTGAAAGCCACCACTCACCCCCCACCCCATCTCCCAGCACCCTGATGGCCCACAGGCCTGAACTCCTCTCAGGAAGTCTGGGGCAGACTCCAGCTCCAAGGTTCTTGCAGATTCAGTACCCTACTCCATAATATATTTAGGTTTTTATATAAAAATAACAGTTTTCCCTAAATTTTTGCTCTAGGAAAACATGCCATGCTGTGTGGCTTTATGTACCATCCCCCTAGCCCTGTTCCTGTTTGGCCAAAAGCTATGGCCTTAGGGCTGCCAAGCAGACAGGTGAGGGTGAAGACAGCAGATCCAGAAGGGTGGGCAGGGCCCCTAGGCAAAGGAGAGGGGGGAGAGGGAGAGCAGAGGTGTCAAGCCTGCCTGGGCCAGCTTGGTGGCTGCTGAGGCCCTGGGTGCTGCCCTCACTGGTGGAGATAGGCTTCCAGCCAGACATCGCCAGACTTCTTCAGGGACCTAGGAGGCAGAAATGGGGTGGGTGTCTTGACTGCAAAATAGTAACCCCCTCCCCCAAGACAGTGAGTGTAGTGGACTTTCCCCATTCCTCTAGGTGTCCTTTCCCTCTGGGGCAGCAGCTGGGGTGGGAGTGGTGGGCAGAAGGGTAACCGGGAGGAGGGACACTCTCGTTATTAACTGGAATAGAGTTTAGACTTTGCATGGGGGCAGTCAGGGACACCAAGGCCAAGTCCTGACAGCAGTCAGCATGCACCTGTCCCTCTGTCACCGAGCTCTCTCCTCTGTCTTCTTCTGCTGGGCCCTGTGACCCTAGGACCCATTTGTAAGGCCTGGAGCCAGCCCACCAAGAGCCAGGTGACAGGCAGAGGATCCAGAAGCATCAACAGCTCACAAGAACTCTGTGCCGAGTGTTCCAACAGGGGCTCAGAGCATGGGGCTGGGAAGGGCCATGCAGGAGAAGCAGCAGGGCTTCTAACACCAGTACGGGAAGGGCCTCCCCGTAAAGGGAACAGCATGTGGCAAAGCGCAGAGGTAGCAGAGAGAATCTGACCTCAGTTCCCCATGGCCAAGGTGAACTCTAGGGCCCCGGCCACCCCCACCATCCCTCACCTGCACAGCGGCAGGAACCCCTGCTCTGCTTCTTTCTGCTTCAAATTGAGCCCCGTCGGTGCATTCTCACTTAGGACATCTTTCCCAAATCCAATTAAGTCCTGCATGTCCCTCCTCCACTCACATCGGCACACGCTTGCCCCATGGCCTTTGCACTGCTGCTCCCCTGCCCCAGACAGTCTCTCCCCTCCCCCCCACCATGTCTCTCCATCACCAGTCCTCTCCCCTCCTCCGCTCACATGGCACCTTCTCAATACCACCTACCCTGCCACCCTATTAAAAATCACAAGTCCTGCCTAGCACTCCCATCCCTTTGCCTGCTCCCACATCTTCTCTTCCCACATTTTTTTGTAATTTGCTTATTTTAACTGCTTTCTGTTTCTCCTCCTAGGATGTTGGCTCCAGGAAGACAGGGACCTCAACCTGCTTTGCTCTTGGGCACAGCTGCATCTATAGCTCCCAGGCCAGGACCCAGGCCCAGGAAGAGCACTGGGAAGGGAGGGAGTGAAGGAATGGGCTGAGGGCAGAAAGGTTGATTAAAAAGGCCTTGAATGCCAGCTCTTGGACAGGGACCCATGTGGGCTCAAAGAGCCAGGTGCCCAGGATGGGAGCTCTCATGAGCAGAGGGTCCTTACCCGATGATGTCCACCAAGGCAGTGAGGAAGGGCTTCACTTCGTAGTTGAGGCCATGCTTGGCGCACAGCGCCTTGACCAGCGGAGCCACCCTGCGGTAGTTGTGCCTTGGCATCGTGGGGAAGAGGCTGGTGGGGAGAGCGTGTGCTGGCACCTGAGGGGAGGGGGTGTTGGGGGAGCCCCCGCCCTCCCATCACCTCCCCGGCCTCCAGGGCCCACACTCACTGGTGCTCGATCTGGAAGTTGAGGTGCCCGCTGAACCAGTCAATGAAGAGTGAGGGCTCCACGTTGCAGGTGGCTGCCAGCTGCCGGGAATGGGTGGGGCACGGGTGAGAGAGGCGGCCAGGAGGCCCTGACCCCATGGCATCCCCTGAGCCTGCTAGCCCTACAGGGCCCCCAACCCCTCTAGCTGGGAGCCTGCCCAGCTGCACCCCTGCTGCTCACCTGCGAGCTGGCCCAGTCCCGGTGCTTCTCATGGCCGATCTCCTTGGGGATGTGGTTCATCTGTGTGATCCACACGAACCAGTGGCTCTCCAGGACCCTGTGAGGAGAGGTTCAGTCCCTGCCATGTCCAGCTCACCACCTGGACCAGACCTGGGCCTCAGCTTCCTCGTCCGCACCGTGGGAATGTGGTAACCTCTCCCCGACTGGTGTTTAAAGAAGCTGAGCAAAGCAGGGCCCATTGCCCAGCTGAGCCCAGAGCAGCCCTGCTCGGGAGGCTGGCTGCCCATGGGGCTGCCTGTACACCAAGCCACTTCCTCCAGACCCACTGTCCCTGGGATCCTGCCGCTAGTGTTCCTCAACAACCCAGGGAGGCAGCCCTGCCATCCCCATACCGCACATGGGAACACGGAGGCCCTGAGGATGGAGGGTCCTGGTCGGGGGCCCCCTGCTGCCTGTGTGTGACCCCTCCAACTCCCCACCATTCTGAATCTGGCCATACCTGACAGCAACAAACAGGAGCAGTGCCCCAGGAACACCGTAGAAGGGGACATAGCACAAGAAGAAGCGGGAATAGAAGCTGGTGGCCCACAGCAAGTCCTGCAGAGGACGGTAGAGGACAGAGGCCCCGAGGAGCCCGGAGGTGGAGCAGGGTCATTCACCCCTTCTGCCTGCTGCACCTCTCTGGGCCTCAGTTTTCTCCACTAGGTAAAGGGATGGGGTCCTTGCCCTGCCGGCCTCACGGGGCTGACTCTGGAGTGAAGGTGTCCTGGAGGAGTGTGCAAAGCGGGAGCCCCTCCCTGGGAGACAAATGCCTGGCAGATTTGGCCCAGAGGATCCCCACTCCCAGAGAGATCCCCCCAGCACACCCTGTGCACACTCACACATGTGCACCTGTTTGCATTCGTGGGCAGGGCCGTCCCCTTGGGCCCCACCATTGCCAGCATGGCGGTATTCCCTGGGAGACATGTGCAGGGCCCCCACTCACCGTCCACCGCATGCACACCAGCATGTATGCCAGATTTTCCACTTCAAAGTTCACCAGGGTGAGCAGTGGTGGGCCGACTGCAAGGGGGCACCAGAGAGCTCAGAAGCAGGGCTGGGGTGCCGAGCAGGAGAGGCCCAGGAAATTGGGGAGCCAGGCGCAGGTGTCCCAGGAATGCCTGTGGGACCCGGTGCCGGTCCCATCCAGTTGGGTGACCCCACATTACCCACAAGGCCTGGTCCGCAATCTTCCCTTAGTGTCTGAGCCTCCCCAGGCTGGCCCTCACCTGACCATCCCTGTGTTCCTTCTGCAGGCCGGAGCCAGCCTCACACGTCTCCACCCTTAAATCCTCACCTGAGCCATCCCAATGACTACCCCGGGTGCTCCAGGCCTTGGGACTGCTCTGATGGGAGTATAGGAAGGAATTCTGAAGACCCCCCCCCCGCCCACCCCGGCAGGGCTGAGGCTGTCTCTGGCCGTGGGAGAGTCAGCCCAGTCTGCCGAGTGGGGTGACCAGGGCAGGGGCTGGGAGAGGCACATAGGGACGCCATACTGAGGGAGGTAGGACAAGTTTGCCCCTACCCGGTGCTAGAAGTTGTCTAGGGTGGGCAGGCAGTACAGGCTCAGGCACGGTCTGGGGTCCAGCTGTGCCCCCACCTCCAGGAGGACAAACAGACACTCACTCAGGAAGAAGTACAGGTGCTGGTGGTTATAGGGTAAATATCTGCGCTTCTTCTTGCCGTACTGTGGAGACAGCCGGGGCTGAGGAGAGCAGCCCTCCGGGCCCTCTTCCTCCCAGCTAGGGTCAGGGGACTGGCTGGGGCCAAGGAGCCAAGGGGCAAAGGCAACCCCAAGTTCTGGCAATTGGGCCCATCATCTCCAGCAGGCTGGCAAGTGTGGAAGGGGCGCGCGCCCCTTGGGCAGGGACTCAGCCTGGAGTTAGAGTAGGGGGCGTTGTCAGGGCCCAGGCCTGGGCCACAGTGAGGGACTCAGTGGCCATGGTCCCCCTGGAGCTGTGGCCCAGCCAGGTAGGTCCCCCTGGAGCTTCAGGCCCAGCTGGGTAGAGTCCATGTTCTCCCCACACACCTCAACGGATGATTCCCCCAGGAGGAAGACGGGCGCCACGGTCACATCTGGGTCTTTGTGGAAGATGTTGGGCTTGGCGTGGTGCTGAAAATGGCGGAAGTTCCACCAGTGGGCAGAGAAGCCCTGTAGGGGATGCGAGGGGCTCTCAGGACAGGGACCAGGTGGGGTCAACGACTCCGCATCTGGACACTTGGGCAGACCCAACGAGACACCCCCAACTCAGCCCCTGGCTCCCCACTGCCCACACCACCCTCACCTTCAGCTGCCCCATCACAAACTGCTGGGCCACATGGTTCCACTGGGACTTCCTGAAGACCGAGGTATGGCCTAGGTCGTGCTGCAGACACCAACACTGGGCCTGTGGACAGAAGCAGGGACAGGAGCTGGCAGGAGGGAACCATGGGGGCCCCAGCCCTGGAGCCCCAGGGTGTCCTCTCAGCGCACGGGGCTCACCCACAGCTAATGCTGCATTTGAGGACCTTAACAGATAAGGAAACTGCGCCTTGGGAGGCCTAGGGGCTTGCAAGTGTGTCATGGAGCTCATTTAAAATGCAGCTGGACCAGGAGACCTGGGTGGTTCAGTCGGTTAAGCGACCTATTCTTGGTTTCAGCTCAGGTCATGATCTCAGGGTCCTGGGATCAAGCCCCGAGTCAGGCTCCCTGCTCAGCCAGGAACCTGCTTCTCCCTCTCCCTCTGCTCCTGCCCTGTTTGTGCACTCATACTCTCTCTCTCACTCTTCCTCAAATAAATAAATAAAATCTTTTAAAAAATAAAATAAGGGACATCTGGGTGGCTCAGGGGTTGAGTGTCTGCCTCCGGCTCAGGGCGTGATCCTGGGGTCCTGGGATCAAAGTCCCACATCAGGTTCCCCACAGGAAACCTGCTTCTCCCTCTGCCTATATCTCTGCCTCTCTCTGTATCTCATGAATGAATAAAACCTTTAAAAAAATACAACATAATACAATACAATACAATGCAATACAATGCAACTTGACCTAGAGTTACATGCCTTATGGGGCCTTTGCTACTCATTCATTCATTCATTTATTCATTCATTCAGCAAATATGTCCAGAGTGTCCTCATTTGCCAGGCCCCGTGTCTACTGGACAGTTTAGGTGGTGGCAAAACAGTGCTGGAGTCACCTGCGAGGTGGCCAGGACAAGGGCAGCAAGGGTGCTGGGCACCCAGCCCGGGCCGAAGAGGTAGATGATAAGCCAGGCGAGCACCTCCATGGCCAGGATATGGCCCAGCAGGAGAGCGAAGAAGGCTGGCTTGGCCTCAAACAGCTCCATGTCCTCAGCTGCCTGGCGCAGGGCTCGGAAGTCCTTGACAAGCTGTGCCTGCCACGGTGGAACGGCTGGTCGGCTACAGGATCGAGGCCCCAGTGATCCCCCAGGAGCCCCTGACAGTGACCCATGCCTCAGCCAGTCCCTGTGCCAGGCCCCAGGGGTACGGTCAGAGGATGGAGGGGTGAGAATACCAGACATGGGTCTGAGCTGGGGAGCTGGCTGGTGGCAAAGGTTCATCCCGCAAAAGGTGTTGTGGTACATGAGAAGCAGAAAAGCCAGAGCGGGGACAACCCTTAGAGCCTCGTGTGTCAAAACCCTCCGCGTGGATGGGGAGACTGGGCCCAGCATTTGCCACAGCAAATGCTGGCCCAGCCAGCCCCGGGGGCCCTGGGCTCCCGCAGGTCTCCCTCCCTCCAGCTCTGCTTTGCCTACCCAGGAAGGGATGGCAAAGGGATGACCCAGCCCCGGGTCCCCTGGGGGTAATGGGGACAGAGTTGCTGCTGCCAATGTCCCCTCACCCCATCAGCCCTCCACTGGGGGCTTGGCCTCCACCCTGGAACCCCACTCACGTCCTGGGGTCCATCCTGGCTGGGCTCCTCTGGGGCCAGCTCTCCAATCAGCAGGGGCTGCAGGAACTTGCGTACAAAATTGAGGTCTTGATGGAAGGCGCGGAAGGCATCCTGAGGGAGAGCCAACGGTCAGGTGGGCAGGCGGGCGGCAGTAGCAGCACCCAGAGGCGGCACAGACGAGGCGGGAGGAGGCTCACGGAAGGGCAGGGCGCACGTGGGTGGAGACGCAGCTGCCTATTCAGGGATCACATCCGTCGGCCCCCGACGGGTCAGCCTTGCCCACTGGCCCAGCTGGGTCCTCCCTCGGCCTCGGGTGCCCTGCCTGGAGCCGCCTTGCCTGCCGGGCTCCAGCTGCCGTCCCCAGCACCGAAGGCCCCTTCTCCAAAAATCAGTCAAGGGCCACAGAAACTTGAGTTCTTGGGTTTGAGAGGACACTCACAAACAGTCAAACTCGTTTAATTTTAAAGGCAGAAGTGGAAAATATCACTTTTTTTAAAGCAAATTAGATATCGAACGTTCTCAGGATTCTCTGTAACAGCTGGGGGTGGGGGTGGGGTGCTAGGCCACAGGGGTTAGAGGGCCACAGACAAAGCGCCAGGGACGGGGACCAGTTGGGAAACTGCCCCGCAGCTTGGAAACGTGAACAAGCTTGACCTGTGCCCCCGGGTTCCCTCGGGCGTGCTGATCTCATCCTAGGGACACTGGCTTGTACTGTTCCCAGCTCTTCCCTGGGTCTTTATCCCTGAACTTCCAGAGGCTCTCTCTGAAGGGACGAGCCCTACCTAGCCACCCAGCTGCCTGAAGTACAGAAAGAAGCAGTGACTGGCGTGGGTGATGCTGTGCCCCGGGCCCGGGGAAGGGGCTGCCGGCTGCCAAAGGAAACAGCTTTGAAGAAGGCTGTGAGAGCAGGGGGGCTCCTATCACTCTCTTGCTAACGAGCCTTCCAGCTTCTGGTGGGCGTTCAGACAGCTGGGCCCCTACACCCGCTACTGGACATCCCGTGTGGTCCTGTGGGGAGGAAGCACCGCGAGCCCCTCTGGCCCCCAGAGTACCTTAGGCTCTGGAGAAGGAGACTTGGGGCCTTCCCTGAGCTCCTAAGAGGGGAGAGCACTGATCAGATCTCCCCTTCTCTGGGCGGACCCTGACTTGGGAGAGGAGGTGGAGGGAGGGCTGGCCCCATGGGGGGCAGGGAGCTGCCTGGCCCTGTCCTGGGGAGCTAGCAGGGCCCTGTGCTCTGGGGTGGCTGCCCCTACTCACTGTGACCTTGAGCAAGCCCGTCCTCCTGCTGGGACCAGGCAGCAGAGGGCAAGCCTCCAGCGCCTTGCTGGCTCTCCATGGACTCAGAGCATTAACTTTTTTTTCTTCTTAGTTTACCCTTTTAACCATTTTCAAGCAGTTAAGTAGCACTAAGTGTACTGACACTTCTGGGCGACCACCACCACCATCCACCTCCACAACGTTTTCATCTCCGCCCCCGTGAAACACTTCCTCCCCCCAACTCCCTCGCAGCCCCCACTTTGCTGTCTCTATGCATTCAACTACTCTAGGGACCTCTAATAAAAGGAATCAAACATATTCATCCTTTGGTGACTAACTTGTCACTCGGCATCATGTCCTCAAGCTTCATCCGTGTGGTAGCAGGTGGCAAAATTTCCTTCCTTTCGAAGGCTGATGAGCACCGACTCTGATTCCATTTGGCTTCCTCTGAAATTCCCCTGGCAGCACATGAGGCCCCTGACGTGCGTACACGACTGCGACACCAGGATTTCCTCCCCCATCTTCCAGTCCTTCTTCTCCCCCATCCTCTGTGTGTTCTGGGGCCACCCTGGCACCCAGCAGACCCCCCAGATGCTCCAAGGCCATGCCCTTGAGCTGAGGAGCTGCAGGAGCAGCAGGAGCAGGCCAGACGCCCGGACTCTTTCCCTGGGTCCTGATGCACCCAGGTCAGGCCTGGAGATGCACTGAGGGAGGGGGCCACTGAGGGACCTCCAGCCAGGTCTATCCCCTGGTGTGACAAGGGGAAGGGGGAGTCCCAGAAGGGCCAGTGAGACAATCCCAAAGCTCGAAGACAAGGCTCCTCTGGCTGATGGGAGGAGATGGGCAGGGCTGTGGCAGGGCCTTGGAAAGCAGGTGGGCACTGCTGGGTCTGTTCTTCTTAAGATTGTATTTATTTATTTGAGACCGAGAGAGAGAGAGAGAGAGAGAGAGCGAGCACAAGCTGGGAAGGGCAGAGGAGGAGGGAGAGAGAATGTGAAGCATCCTCCACACTGAAGTGTGGAGCCCGACCCGGGGGTCAATGCCATGACCATAAGAGCATGACCCGAGCGCAAACCAAGAGTCAGATGCCCGACTGACTGAGCCATGCAGATGCCCCCAGCCTGTTCTTCTTATGCTCTCAGGACCAACAAGGTGGGTTACTGGCCTCACACCCAAACCTAATGTACCAGGAGACAGCCTTTGCTGGAACACTTGCTGGGGCCATGTGACCAGATCCTCTCTGGGCCACTGTTTAAGAAGATCCAGAGAGGTTAAGCCACATTATAAAGGTCACACAGCTCCATTTGATGGAGATCGGATCAGAATCCAGTCTGACTGTAAAACTGCGCAGTGGGTGTCCCAGGCAGGGGGCAGGAGTGGGTGTGCAGGGTGGCCCTTGCCACGAAGCTGACCACCATCCCACACAGCCAAGGACCTGGCTGCTTGGAGACTGGACTGTGAGGAACAGGAAGGTGGTCCTGGCATTTCTTGGGCTGCTAGGGTTTCAGGGCCCTGCAGGAGACCCCACCCTTACCTACACCTGGCACACCTGGAAACATCCTATGATCCTCCCCCACCTAATATATCAAGGGTGGCACTCCAGGTCCCTCCTGAGGTCTTGGAACAGAGCTGGGGGAGACTGCTGGTATCCCTAAACATACGCTGTTGGTGGCAGCGACAGGCTGTGTCCACAGGGCTGTCCCGAATCTGGCAGAGCAGGGGCTGGACAGCAGGTGTGTATAAGTGGAAAAGAGCCAACCCTCCACAGCCCACAAGGAAGGGCTAAAAACCATTTTACTGGAACAAAGCCTCAGGGTGGTAGAGATACTGGCCCAAGTCGGAGTCTGTCATGGCAGAGCTGGGATTTAAACCCAAGTAAATCTGTGATGTCTATGTCCTTCCAGCCCTGCTTCGACCCCCAGAGTGGCTCCTGGCCTGCTCCACAGCCCCTCGTGAGCCCTGAGTAGCAGCCGGTTAAGGGGCAGGATTGGGGCGCTCTGCAGCCAGCTGGCTGGGGATGGAATCTGAGCCAAGCGGAGCCCCTCCATTCTGGATTTCCTCATCAGTATAGCAGAAATCACCGCTGCCCATCTCCTGGGGCTGCGGGGAGGACTGAGTCAGTGCGGGTAAAAGTGCACGTAGAAGGGGCTGGCATCCAGCTCTGGCAGAGCCCCCGCTGGCCTGACTCACCCTTCTCCTGAGTTCACTCACATACAGTGGCCTTGAAGGGTGGGGGGGCGGGGTGCAGGCTGCGGGTGTGAGGCAGGAGAGTGACCGGTCAAGCCCTGGCCAGCCTGAGGCTGGGGAACTGAGACACAGTGGGGAATGGGGACAACTTCTGGCCACTCCCCAAAGAACTGGGAGTGTTCCAGATCAGGAAGGGAATGGAGCAGGGTTGTTGGGGGCTCAGGCGGTCTGGGTCTGTCCGTGCTGCATAAGACTCTGTTGAGGAGGCAGCAGTGGGCTGTGACGACAGGAGGCAGAGAGGTAAGCTTCAGGAGCCACCCCAGGAATCCCTCCATCCCCACTTCTCCCAGGCCCTCATGCCCAGCACTCCTGCTCCTTCCCATCCCTTGCCTGCATTCCTCATTAGAGCCAGTGGGGAAGTGCTAGCATGTCCCCATTTTATAGATGGGGACACGAGGACACAAAGGTCAAAGGACACACAGCTCTGCCCACAGCACATCCAAGTCCTGTGCAGACCAGCCGAGCCAGCACAAGGACAGACCCTGCTGGAAAGCTGCTCCTGGTGAACCTGAGGACGGGCTGGCAGCCACATTAGGGCTCCACTCAGGGCCCTTAGCTTCACAAATGTCAGTCCCCCCCAAGCAGCCAGGTGCTCTGACGCTGGGTCCTTTCTCTACTATCACTCTCCGGCTCACCCCACGAGCTCTGGCTCTTCCCTGCTGTTACATGTGAAACCACAAGGCTTGGGCGCCCTCAGGAAGAAAAGCAGAGGGTTGCCGGGTGCCAGGTGCCGGGGTGATAGCATCCCTCCTCTGCACTGTGTTCCTGCCCAGCACTCTCCCAGGGCCGGAGCCTGCACAGCAACTACCCCGGGAAGGGGCCTGAGTGGGTGGGGAACCACCTATAGAGCCCAGGGAGGTCACACTCATGGGAAGTGCCACTAGGCAGCAGAGCTTTCCAGGCAGCCAGTGGTGGGTGGAAGCAGCGTGGGCTCCAGAGCCCTGCGGCCTGCGTTCCTGGCTGGGCCCTGTCTGAGGCCTCACCCTCCCTCCAGGGCCTCCGATCTGCCCCGCCTTCCCCCAACTCCTACCCAAACACAAACCCCACCCTCCAAGCCCAAGGGTGAAGGCCCTGCCTGCCCTCTGAAGGCCCCAAGAAGGTTCTTTCACATCACCCACATTCAGCCTGTCTCCTCATCTGCAAATGGGCTAGCACTCATACCTGCCTTCAATGGGTTATTGTGCCAAAGCTATCTCCTAATGCTCCTGCCTTCTGCCCTGGCTCTTCAGAGTGACCTCCCCTGGGAGACGGTGGGTCCCCACCATCTCTTCCCTTGGCCTCCTGCCTTCTCCTGGAGGGCTCTGCATTCCCCCCTATATTAGGGGTCCCTTTAAATGTATATCAGATTCCCCCGGCTTCCTTCCCAGCTCTGCCCTCCAAGATCCCCTTAGAATAAAACCAAAGTCCTGCTTCCAGGGACCCCTGGAAGGGACACAGAAGGGACACAGAAGCCCAGCAGGAGCCAGCTCCTGTCACCTCTGGACCTCACTGCTTGCCCCCTCCCCACTGTGTGCTCCAGCCATACTGACAGCCTTGCTGTCTCTTGAGTACCTTCCCACCTTGGAGCCTCTGTTCCAGCTCATCCCCCTCTCTGCCAAGGAATTTCATCCTTGCCATGTTTTGTTCACAGCTATGTCTTCAGAGGTTAGAACAGAGTTTGGTGGATAGGATATGCTCACTGAATACCTGCTGATGGGTTTAATGGTTCAGTAATTGAAGGATGGATGAATGGGGAAAAAAAAAAAAAACAGTTAAGTCACAGGGCAGCGTGTGCTTAAGAGGATGGCCTATGGATTCAAATCTCTGGACCGGCCACTTAATTTCAAGTCACTTACCTCTTTGAGCCTCAGTTTTCCCATCTGTAAAGTGGGAAAATCACTTAATAGCACCTGCCTCATAGGAGTAACCTGAGGATTAAGAGAGCGTCCATAAATTCTTTGCTGCATTTGGAGCGTGGCACATAGTAGGCTCTCAGGGCCTAGTGCCCGTATGCTTTTGATCGGCAGCAGCCAGGCCTTGCCCCTCCCTGGCTGCCTTAGCTAGTCTCAAGCTGCCTCTGACTCTTAGGCAAACTTGGATCAGTGCCCAGAGCACTCTCCCCAGGGTACCCAGCATTGTATCCCAGGATCGCCACAGGCTGACTTCATGGCACAGGAACTCTGGGAATTTCCTGGCAGGAAGGCTTCTGTTGCCTGGACATGAGAACAGCTGATGGGTGGCTGGGGCTAGTGAGAGGTGGCCCGGGGAACACAGCCCTGGCATGACAGCTGCCCCACCCTACCTGCACTCCAGGGCATGGAATGGGGTACCTGGGGCCTAGACTCAACCACACACACAGCCCTGGGCTGGTCTGATCTGTCATCTGTGCTGTGGGCCCATCAGAGACAAAGGTTGGGGTCCCTCACCCCCCAACCACCTCATAGCCCATTTAGCCTGAACGGAACAGGTATTTCTGGCAACTCCACCCAGCCCAGTGTTTGGAGCCCTGAGGAAGCTAACATGGCCGTAATGCACGCAACTCCTGCCCATTACAGACATGGATAGACAAGGCCATCCAGCCAAGGGGGTGGCTACACCATGGCTGTTCCACTACACTGTGTGGTTTGCAGGGTGCACTCACGCTTCCCAACCAGCAACAGACACCAGCCAGGAACGAATACATGGCAGCCCTGGGGCCACAGAGCTGCGAAGGCACGGTCCTGCCTGTAGCCGGCCCGGCTGTCTGCACTTTACAGATGAAGAAACTGAGGCGCAGGGGAGGAACACCTGTTCAAGGTCACTCAGAGTCTCAGGTGGCAGAGCCAGGACCCAGCCAGGGAGCAGACAGATTGCTTTCTGGAGATGGGCGAAAGACCTCACTGGCGACGAACCAGTGAGAAAACTGTCAGATGGAGGTGTCAGGGTCAAGAGCTAACTGTACGATGGGGTTCCCACGTCGGAGGCCCCCCCAGCAGTGGCCTGGGCACCGAGAAAGAACCACTGATTGAGAAATGCCTTGCGTCATCCTTCCTCTCTCCTGCATCCATCCCACCCTTCAGCCCCAAGGTTCAAGTTCAGTGAGGCTGGAGCACACACCCACAGGATCCTCGAGGAGTGGCCAGGGCCGTGGGATCTCATACCACCGCCACCCCCCCATGCCCCGGCAGAAACGCACACGCGGACGACCATGCACGCAAATGCGTACAGCGCTCACACACATATGGGCCCGTGCGTGGCCACGCAATTGGTGACCCACAGTCATCTTCAGCTCCGTGGCTCCTCTCAGGAGGCTTCTGAGTAAACTCTCAGCTTCTTAGGATGCAAGTGGGGAAGGGAAACCTTTCCCCTCAAAGAGTCCATGGAGCTTGCCCAACCCGGCAGCCCTGGTAAACAGGGACACTGGACGTCATGGGGCAGGACACACTCTTCTTTCTGCTCCTTCAAGTTCCGCCAATTAGGGATTCGGCTCCTGGAGCCTTTAAGATTCCTAGTACCCAGCATGGCCAACCTAGAATTTTAGATCAGAGCATCACAGCCTCAACTCCTGGTCTCAGGACAGGGCACCGCTGGACTATGGTGAGAAAGGAGTCTCCCCCACCACAGCCCGCTCTAGCGCTGGACCACGGCCAGACAGTCCCAGCGGAGCAGGCCGTATCCCTTCTTGGCAAGACCTGCCTAGACATGGGCTGGGAAGGGGAAGCCAGGGTCCCCAAGGGCCAGCCTATTCCTGGGGTGGCTGTGCTTCCCGAGGAGGCCCACCCAGCCGGGCTCACAAAGTTCTCCCACGTGCGGCCGCCGGCTGCCAGCCCAGGAGAGGTGAGTCACGGCCCTCAGGGCGGTCGACGGCAGCTCTTGGGAAAGCCACGGCCCTCTGGGCCCTGCCCCAGCTCTGCTGCGCAGCCCACGGCCTCTGGTGGCACATCCTGGCCAGCCCCCAGGGGGACCCCGCCCGACCGCGGACGCTGGGCCGAAGGAACCTGGGGTGGGGGGCCCAGAACCGGAGGAGGGGCTCCAGGCCGCCCGGGCACGCCCACCTCGCCAGCCCCTCGCTCCGGCCCAGGCCGGCGCCCGCCCAGCCCCGCTGCAGGCCTGGTGCGCAGGTTCCCGGGCAGGGACGGGGCCTCCTCGCCCAGCGCCGGCCTGGCGCGTGCATCCCGGTCTGGGTCCTGCACCAGGAGGTCCGGGTCGGCGGAGGGCCGCGAGGATGCGCGGCCGGGAAGGGCTGCGGGTCTCCGCGCCCGGCCCCGGCCCCGGCCCCGGCCCCGGCCCCGCCCGGCCCGGCGGCTCCTTACCGTGGCGTCCTCGGCGCCGTGGTGGCCAATGAGGCGGCTGCCCCCCGGGTGCCGCTGAGCCCAGCGGCTGATGTCGTAGACGCGCCGCTCGATGACCAGCCACTTGTCGCCCGGCAGGTTGTGCCGGCGGATCTGCTCCCAGCGCAGCGCGGGCAGCGGCGCCCCGGGCCGTGCGGGCCCCTCGCGGGGCTCCCCGACGCCGCCCATGGCGAGTGCGCGAGGCCCCGCGGAGACCCGGAGCGAGGCGCGGCCCCGCCCTGCCGCTGCAGCCGCCGAACAGCGCCCGCCCGAGCCGGCGCAGGGACTGGCCCCCGCCCGCGCCCGCGCCCCGCCCCGCCCGCGCCCGCGCCCCGCGCCCCGCCCGCCCGCGCGCGCCAATCCCCGCGCCGCGCCTCCGCCTCCATTGGCTGCGCCGCGCTCCGGGCCCGCGAGGGCGGCGTCCACGCGGACCCGCCCCGCCCCGCCCCGCCCCGCCCTGCAGCGCGACGCGGCCGGCCCCCGGCTCCCCGCGGGCGGGGGCGGGGGGGACCTGCCTCGGGGCTCGGGGGCTTCCAGGCCAGCCCTGACCCCGCCAGTCCGCGCGCACGGAGACGCCTGCGCCTCCCCTGAACCGCTCCCCAGCAGTCGGCCCCCCGCGTCTACGCAGCGAGGCCTGCTGGGGGCGGGGGCGGGGGCGGCCGCTGGGGCACAAGGGGCGCGGGGGCCCCGGAACTGGGAGCCGAGCGCGCTCCTTCGCTGGCTGCGCTGCGGGACCAGTACCTCCCCCAGTTTCCCTTAAATGAATTCAAGTCCTTTCGAGAGCGTAAGGTGCTCCCCAAACTACTTTTTGTGTGTTTTTGAGACGAAGACACCTGTTCCCGACAAGCGAAGCGTTGGCACTCAACATGGAATGAAATCAGGCCGAGGTTCCGCCGCCGCAGGGCAGCAGGTACCAAGCCTGAGCACTGCGGAATCACCTGGAAGCCTGTTCAGGCAGGACCCACCGTCGCGCTCACCCCCCCCCCACCCCCCTCCAGGGTGGGATCCAGGAGAGCGGGTTTGGGGGCAGAGAATTAATTGCATTTGGAACAAGTTGGCAGAGCGGTGATGCTGATGTGCTGTTTCAGGGAATGCACTTTGAAAACACTAAGTTTATTTCTCAGATATGCTGACCTTTTATCTGGGTTTAGCAATTTATAGGAAATCGTTACGTCTGGGGCAGCAGGGCCAGGCCGCCAAGAAACGCTGAAGGGGCCTCTGGGTTCTCCTTGGTACCAGGAGACCTCTATTCAGTTGCCAAGACAACAATAAGGCCTTGCTGTCACCATGGCCCTGGGCTGCCTGAGCACTGTGTCCTTGAACCCCCTCCCTGAGTGTGTTGGGAGGCGGGGCTGGAGGTGGGCAGTGGTGGCAGGCAGAGGTGTGTGGCTGGTGGCTGAGGGTGGGAGGTGACTGCGGATACCCGGGCCACCACCATGTTCGCCTCTGAGAGCACAGAGATAAGAGGGGGCAGGCTCTTACAGGAACTGAACCTCCTACTGATCTGCCCCTACACAAGGGGGGCAGCCCTCACTTCCGCGGCCCCGATATCCAGATGCTGACCTCTCACACCCTCCCTGGACCCTGACCTGGTCTCAGCCCCGTGCAAGGCAGCTGGGTGACTGGAATAGGTTAGAACCTCCACTTGCCCCAGCTGCTCCTGACAGATGAGGCAGATGAAAGCCTGCACAGGGTCCCCCAGGAGGTAAAGCAAGGGCAGGGCCTGGGGAGGTGCCACCCCTCCAGTCACTTGATCCCAGCAAGGAGGGAGAGGTGGTGAGCTCTCCTGGCCTGGCCGCCTGTAGTCGTGTTCCTCTAAGGCCTGAACTCCCTCCTTCTCAGAGCTGAACCAGCAGCTTCCCACAGGGTTTCTTTGCAGGCCTAGGGGCTTTCCATAGGGGACTTTACCACTCCACGCTTCAACCCAGTGGACCGTGCAACTCTCCTAAAATCAGGGGGTCTGGGAGAAGTTGAGACTCTGTTATCCCCATCCCTGCACCCTCCCTGTCAGGGCATCAGGCCTCTCAGACCACTTGAAAGGGAGAGGCTCCACTTGACATTCCTGAGCTGCCATTGGGCCAGCCAGGCATCGGGTTGAGGCAGGGGGAGGGGAGAACTAACCAGAAGGCAAGGGAGGGCGGGCATCATGTGCTGGAGGTTTAAGGGGAGCCCCTCAAACCAGTGGCTGGCCCCTGGCCCAGCCCCTGCAGAGCTTCTCCTGGCCATGAGCTGGCTGGCACACAGGCCTCCTGTTGGACACGCTCAAGTCTCCACCCCCCCACCCCACCCCCACGGAACCACTAGCCACTGCCAAGGAGCCAAACAATACTTGTGCAGGCCAGCAGGGCTCAGACAAGAGGTGCAGCAGGAGGCCCGGGGTGTGTCTGGGGGGTGGGGTGGGGGGGACACGGGGAGCTCTATAGCCAACCAGAAAGAACAGTCACAGAATCTAGGCATGTGTTCCGCGGCAGCCAAAAAGTGGGCTGAAGTCAGAGCTGTGCAACTTGATTTTGACTTCAAGCTCACCACACACTGTGGGCTTGGTTATTAGGCCCTGGACATGACTTTTCTGTAAAGGGTGCCGTCTGAGGGGTCCCGGAGCCACAGAATTACAAGCAGCCACGCAGGTCTCTCCCTGAAGGCATCACTGTGGTACACAGGGCTCCTCCCGGTGCCCCCTAGTGAGAACCAGCTGCTTGGAAGTGGCCAATGAGCATTTGAAAAGATGCTCAATGCCACCAATTATGAGAGAAATGCACACTGAAACCACAATGAGGTATCACCTCACAGCCATTAGGATGGAAACTTTTTGTTTGGCTTTTAAACATTTTTTATTTAATTTCCAAGTAGTTAACATAGGGTTATATTAGTTTCAGGCATCCAATATGGTATTTCGTAGGATGGAAATTATTTAAAAACTGCCAACATAACAAGCTTTGGTGAGGATGTGGAGAAACCGGAACCCCTGTACCCTGTTGGTGGGATCATAAAATGGTGCCACTTCTATGGAAGACGGTGTGGAGGTTCCTCAGAAAATTGAAGATGGAACGACCACAGATCCTCTGGCGTTCCCACCTCTCGGTTAATACCAAGGGACCTGAAAGCAAGGCCCCAAACAAATGACCGCACCCCTGTGTTCATCGCAGCATTGTTCACAGTAGCAGGTAGGTGGAAGCAACCCAAATGCCCAGCAAGGGATGGATGGACGGAGAAGGCAAATCGTATGTTCTTTTTACCACAATAAGTGAAGAAGGGGTGGGGAGCTGCTGCAGGGTCATGTGGTCGTCCTCCCAACTCACAGAGGAGCAAACTGAAGCCCAGAGAGGAGCCCGTGGCCCAGGTCCACAGTCCGGGCGGCATCAAATCAGGGCAGCTGTGGAAGGCTGGGAAACGTGACCCAGAAGGAGAACATGGAAGGCCGCTGTGCAGCTAGGCTCAGGCTCAATGGCCATTGTTGGAGCTAGCGTGTAAGATGTGGCCACATGTGCCAGGCGCACTTGAGAGAGGCCTGAGTTCTCTAGAAAATGCACTTACGGGAAAAACTCCTGTCTGGCTGATGGCTGACCCTCCTCTCCAAGAGCCATAGCCCTGAGCCCCTCCCTCCAGAAAGCCTCACCCCCAACCCCAGCAGCCTGAAGAGCGGGGGGTGGGGGCAGCTGAAACCAGATAAAAATGGGGGAAACAAACCTAATGAAGATCCCATTCTGCTACTGCCTGAGACTCTGAAAAACGGAGGGGACTCCTCTAGCACCGGGCACAGACAGGTGTTTAGTAAAAGGAGTCCTGGATGCTGGCTCTGGAGCTGGGCCCACACATTCCTATCCTGGGGGCACCCTTGTCTGTGTGACTTCTTGCAGCCTCAGGGGATTCCTCTGCAAAGTGGGATAATAGTAGCACCTCCCGGGATGGCTCTGGGGGTTAAGTGCACTGGGTCCCTTAAAGGACATGGAGCCAGCCCTGGGGCCGATATTAGTGCTCAGATATTAGCCACTGCTGGGAGGTCCTGAGGCCAGACTGTGTGGCCCTGGGTCCCTCACAAGCACCCCACCCCAGTATCTCACTTATTTTCCCACCACGGCCCACTCGTCCTGACAGGAAATCCCCACCCCCTACCCCCAGGGGCAGGCACAGTGAGTCCGGGGTGTGGGACTCTCTACCAGGGCTCTGAACCCCGGCCTGGTTCTCTGAGGCCCTGGTGTGGCTTGTCCAGGGCCACAGGAGCTGGGGGCAGGGCTGGGCAGCTCCAGGCCCAGACCCTCATTGTCTTTCTCCCCCAGCAGACCCAGGACAGACTGAGAGTAAGAAAGAGGCAGGTAAGCAGACAAGGATGCCAGGATCACCCCGGGAAACACAGCTGCACCTGTCCTTCCCTGACACCCCTCATGCGCTTCCGGGCCCCACCCAAAGATGGCTGGGAGACACAACCTGCCACGTAGTGTCCCCCTCCCCCCCCCCCCCCCCCCCCCCCCCCCCCCGCTTAGTTGCCCAGCTCCTGCACAAGCATCAGGGGCAGAGGAGCTGCCCCAAGGGGATGAGGGGATGTCTGTAACAGGGGACCTGCCCCGTGGGTATCTGAGGGGCCAGGAGGGGGAGGGGATTCAAGTCACAGATGAAGAGGGAGGAGGGGGAGAGGCAGTGTTGGGGAGGGAAAGACGGGGAATCTGCAAGGCAGGAGACCATGGGCTGAAAGGCTGGAGAGGGCAAGAGGGCTGGGCCGGGTGGCCTTGATGGACTCCCAGCTGGGTGGCCCTTAGGCCTCAGGCCAGTGGGGACCTCCTCGCCAGTCCCAGCACAGGCTGACCTAGAAGCTGCTATGCTCCCCTTCTCCCGGGACACCCCTGGGCCCGGACCCATACCCCTATGGGTGGAGGGGGGACCTGGAACCACAAGCTACCTCCCCAGGTCCACCTGGTGATTATTGGCTCTTGCTAGGAATCCATCTAGGAGCAGGCCTGGGAAAGCCAGAGTCCCCACATCCCTGCCCCTGCTGCCAGCAGACATCCCCAACCCATCCTGCCACTGTCCTGCACTCGCCAAGCAGCCTCAAGAATTTGCCTCTGAATTCCAACTCTTTGTTAAAGACAAGGGGACCAGAGGGGAGATGTGCTCAAGGTTTTCCCGAGACAGCGTGAGAGCCAGCCTCAGCACCAATGCTTTCCCCACAGCAGGCCACCCCGTGGCGGAGAGGAAGCCGGGCTCAGCCTTGATAACCCACAGCCCCACAGACGGCTGGGGACGACTCAAGCGGTACTCCCTCCAGCAATCCCTTCAGGATTTGGGCCTAATCCCAAGCACGAGGTCAGGCTAGGGAAGGATTTGGTTTCATTCCCTCAGATGCCCAAGCCTTGGCCCGAGCCCCGGGGTGCAGGAGTGAAGGCGCGTGGCTGCCCAGCCTCTACTAACAAAGCCTTCCTTTATTAAATAGAGATCGTGTTACATTCCATTCAAAGGAAATCAGCTGTGGTGAGGGATGTGTCCAGGTTGGACCTGAGTCCTAAATGGGCTGTGCGGGGTGAGGAGCGGGCCTGGGGCGTGCCCACCCTACCCCAGTCCTGTGTGCAGGGCAAGGCAGCCTCAACCCCCATTGTCTGAATGGCCACTCACAGCTGAACATAGACATGGGTGTCCTGAGGCCCTGAGTTTTACTTTGGGGGAAACCCATCCTAATCTTTCCAACGGTGGTGGGGGCAGAGCCTCCTGGGGCATGGGCTCAGGTGGGGGATGGGGTCAAGTGCAAGGATCAGTGCCTGATCCATCTGAAGAACAGTTTGGGGACGGTCCTCAAGCAGGTATAGGTTGGTGTGAGAGTCCCTGACAGCCCCATTTCCGACGGACACTGGACACAGCAGGGGGGAGGGGGGCGGCATTGAGGCAGTCCAACAGGGAGGCCACGGGGAATGGATGAGGGATGGCCACCAGGGGGTGCTGGTGCCCCAGGGCTCGGGAACTGAGGTGGGGGCGATACCCTGGAGGTCAGGCCACCCAGCGCGGTCCTCAGTGGTCCCCTTCTGAGGATGAGGCAGCAACAAAGCACCTGTGAGCAGCAGCTCCCAGGCCTGCAAAGGGGGTGCAGATACACATTTCCCTTCCCGAGGGCTGAGCCCGAGTACGGGCCCAAGCTCCTTGGTCTTCAGTGCTTCCCTGAAGGTCTCCCAGTGGCTGCAGGGCCACTGGTGAAGAGAGAAGGGTCAGTTCATGAGCTCCTGTCGTCTGTCCTGGGTTGAAGGTTTGGTACCAGCTCAGCAAGGCTTCTGTGGCCTGGCCATTTGTCCATCTGCTCAGCTTCTTGCTCAGGGCTGGCTCTGGGACCCTGTCTTCCTGTCTGTGCTTGGGGCAGGTGTTGGCTACGGATCAGAGCTCCCCTCCAGGCCTGGGCCATGCCCTACGCCTCCTGGGGGAAGAAGCCGAGCTTGGCCAGTGACATCTCCTTCCGCAGCCTCGTGATCTCCCAAAACATCGGCTCCACTGCAGGCAGACAGAAGGTGGATAGCTTAGTAATGGTGGACTCAGGCCGATGGCCTGGCGCCTCTCCCCTGGCTTCGGACAGGGCAGTTGGCAGGCACCCGGGGCTTCCCAGTCCCCCAGGACAGGTGACCTTGTGAATGGCTGGACCTCTGAGGCTCCACACCAAGGCCTTGCAAAACTGTGGAGTGCTGAGCACACTATGCACCCCCACACTGGTGGCCGAGGTGGCATCGCCCTACAGCCCAATACCAACATGCACAAGCACGTTGACACCCATCTGGCAGGCTACAAACGCCTTCCAACCCTGTCTCCCTGGGGTCTCAGAGACCCTAAGCCGTCAGCAGAGCCATGGGATGCGTCCAAGTTCCTCTCTGGGGCCTTGATCCCCCCAAGCCAGGAAAGAGAGGCTCTGACTCCAAAACTGAATCGGGAGAAGACTCAGCAGGAAACCAAGTTTGGGAAAGGAGCGGGATGCTGAGCCTTGCACAACAGGGGTAGAGGGGACAACAAGTAGATGGAGGGCCTGCTGGTCAAGGGTGAAGTGGGAGGTGGCAGCATGAAGAGCCCGCCCCCAGTGGGGAGATCCACAAGGGACACCGCATCGTGCAGGCTTCCAAGGCCAGGCCACTCATAGGGAGCAATCCCCACGGGCCCTGGGGTCTTGGAGACGTTTCTGGGTGGAGAAGGCAGTGGGACTGAGTCCTAGCAGAGTCCTCCCCAGCCCGCCCCAAGTTGACCCCACCGCCACGCCCTCCCGCTCCCTCCCAGGGGCCACCAGGGGGCGCTCACCTTCCTGCCGCACCAGGCCCTGCTGGATGTAGCGGATGTAAGTGAAGAAGTTGCACACTGCGGTGATCTGTGAGCAGAAGCCGGAGGCTGTGACCCGCGGCTCTCACGCTCAGGGTCCCCCCCAAGAGCCGGGGCAGATGGGAGACCAGAGTGGGAGACCTCACGTCGCATCAGAGCTAGATAATGCTCCCTGAGTTGAACGGGGCTGGGCTTTAAAATTTGATTATTGGGCGCCTGGCTGGTTCAGGTCATGATGCCAGGGTCCCAGGACAGAGCCTGCCTTGGGCTCCCTGCTCAGGGGGGGGGTCTGCTTCTCCTCCTGCTTGTGCCCCTCCCCCTGCTTGTGCTCTCTCTTTCTCTCTCCCTCAAATGAATAAAAAATCTTAAGAAAACAAAACAAAAAAAGCTTTAAAATAATTTGATTAGTAAAAAAATAATAATAAAAATAATAATAATAATTTGATTACTGACAGTGCTGTTATTACCCCTCCCAATAAAAACAGTAGCAGCAACTAACATTTGATCCAGCACATGCACCCAGGGAGGCAGACACGCGTATCATTCCCATTTCACACATGAGGAAAACAGACTCCAGGCACAGAGCTACCAGATGACGATTACCGGGGCCACAGAGATAGTTAAGTGGCTGAGCTGGAAAATGAAACCAGGCAGCCTGCCCTAGAGTCCCCGCTCATCCTGAGGGCCCTGCCTGCTCTGGGTGCCCAAGGCCCTGGCCTCCCTGGAACGCCAGGACAGGCAGGGGGATCAGAAGCTGCTCCCTGGGGCTGCCCTGGATCCCCAGGCCTGAAGCCCTCAACCTGGCCGGAGGCCCGCTCCATGCCAGGCCCTGTGCTGGGCACCATGGACCCCACATTGGCTCAGACGTGGGCCCTTCCATGAAGACTCTCCTATTGCAAAAAGGGTGCTGCTGGTACCTTGCCCAGGCCTCTTCCCACTGCTGAAGCCTGCCGGCCACTGGCGGCTCATCAGTATCCCTCTGTACCGCGTATTGGCGGGCACGCAGCATGTAAGAGGCCAGCTCCCTTGTCTCAGCGTGGAACCCACCCTGGGCTCCAGAGCCCCCATGGAGCGGGTTGCAGCCAGACTCCAGCTGAGGCCACAGCCTCCTTTACCCACCCGACCCCCTATTCTGTTTCCCTCCCTCTTCCTAAGAATGGCATGAGATCTTCGTCTTAGCTTCTAGGGAACCCCATGTAAGACAGGGCAGAAGGCAGCTGGCAGCTGTGCCCACGACAGCACTGACTGAACATCAGCACTCTGGGGAGAGACTTCAAGTGTGTGGGAGCCCACGGGGTCCAGAGTTACAGCGAGGGGGCAACAGTCCTGGAGGCCCTCAACACATAGGAATCCTTGCCAGGAGAATGAAGTGGGTGCAGGGGCATTGGTGGCCCTGGCAAAAGCAGGGAAGCATGCGGGGGGGGTGCCCAAGTCAAGGGACTAACCCAGTGTGGCTCAGGAGGGGCTGCAGCGGGCTGGGGTGGGGGGCAGAGGGTGGGGCAGGAGAAGCTTGTGTGCCAGGCTGTGGTGTTTCCCAAGGGCCCATGGGCCCCCATGAGAGGAGGCTGGTGAGCAAGCAGTGGCAGCGAGCAGTGGAGTTCTTTCCCCAGGGCTGTACTGTTCCCCGTGGGAAGCCTGCTTCTCCCTCTGCCTGTGTCTCTGCCCCTCTGTGTCTCTCATGAATAAATAAATAAAAATCTTAAAAAAACAACAAAAAAAAAAGATTAGGTACGCCTGGGTGGCTCAATGGTTGAGCATCTGCCTTTGGCCCAGGGAGTGATCCTGGAGTCCTGGGATGGAGTCCCATGTCGGGCTCCCTGCAAGGAGCCTGCTTCTCCCTCTGCCTGTGTCTCTGCCTCTCTGTCTCTCATGAATAAATAAAATCATGAAAAATAAAATATTTGAAAAAAATATTAAAAAGAAACCTCTTCTCCCTAAGGATGCCACGTTCCTTAGTCTCTTTAGGGTGGAGACTACATCCTAAAACTTCACACCATCCTCATCTCCCATCCCAGCTCTGCCCGGCAGAGACAAGCAGGCTTGGAAGAAACACAGTTCTAGATATAATTTTGCCAGGGACCGAATGGCGCGGTTCCTTCTGTTGAGCCCTGGTAGGGATCAGAGAGAGACCACTGGAAAGGGCTCGGGGCACAGAAGTGCGGGGCAGAGGCTGCAAGGGAAGGCAGACTGAGTTCAGAATGGGGACGCCCCAGGTCTAGGCCATACACACCCTCCTTTCTTTTTTTTTTTTTTTTTTAAGATTTTATTTATTTATTCATGAGAGACATGGAGAGAGAGAGAGAGGCAGAGGGAGAAGCAGGTTCCATGTAGGGAGCCTGATGTGGGACTCGATCCTGGGACTCCGGGATCACAACCTGAGCTGAAGGCAGATGCCCAACCGCTGAGCCACCCAAGCATCCCTCACACCCTCCTTTCTAAGGCACAGACTCCCCACCTGCAAACAGGAGCTTGGCTCACTGCTGTGGGATGTGTCAGGACAACATTCCAGACGCCCTGCAGAAGCTGTCAGGACCATACAAGCTGCCCAACAATGGGGCCATCTGTCCCTTCAATGAGCACTCTCTAGTAGGTCAAGGATGGGAGATGGTTCCTCAAACAGGGCCCCATGCAGTGTCACCTTTGAACCAAGCTTCAGAATCTTCTAACACATTCTCTTTGGTTCTTCACAATCCTGTTCACAGTTTGTCAGGGGACAGAGGAACGGAGACCACCCCACCTTATCACCCCTCACCCCCCAGCTCAGTGAGGTCCACTGACCCCGCCTGTGCCACTTGGCAGGTGAGGGCGGACTCTGGGATTCCTGGAAGCCTTGTGGCACCCACCACTGGCTGTCAGGTTCGAGTAACACACATGCCCCAGAACCTTCCCAAAAGCCTGGGGCCAGAGCCTGAGCTGGGAGTCAGGAGCCTGGAACTTTAACCTGAATTATTATTTTTTTAAGATTTATTTATTTATTCATGAGAGACAGAGAGGGGGAAAGAAAGAGAGAGAGAGAGAGGCAGAGACACAGGCAGAGGGAGAAGCAGGCTCCATGCAGGGAGCCCGACGTGGGACTCGATCCCGGGTCTCCAGGATCACGCCCTGGGCTGAAGGCGGCGCTAAACCGCTGAGCCACCCGGGCTGCCCTAACCTGAATTCTAATGTCACTCCCACGATTAGGTTTCGGCAGGCCAACAGGGACTGAATCCTGCCAACAGCCGTGTGAGCTCAGAAGAGGACCACCGTCTCCCAAGGAAGGACGCGGCCAACCTGCTCCTTGACCGCAAGCCCATGAGGCCCTGAGCAGAAGAACCCACGAAACTAGGCTGACTTCTGCCCTGGGGAGACCACAGTTATAAATGGGGGTTGTTCTAAGCCACTCAGTTTATGGTAACTGGTTATGCACCAACTAACTAATTCACCAGGCTTGGCTACGTGGTCTGAGCCAGTCTCCAGATCTCTCTGAGCCCAGGCCCTACTCTGCAGATCAAGGTTGCGCTCTCAGGCCTAGGGCCCAGCGTCCCAGCCCCAGTTGCCCCTAAGAAGCCAGGTTAGGGTACGGGTACATCCAGTCTCCTTCTGGATGACTCACCCTGGCCCGGGAGGACGGCGAGATGTAGTAGTGGCTCTCAGAGTCCCCAAGCCGGATTCGGTGGCGACAGGCACGAGCCAGTCCGCTCAGGGCACAGGTGCTAGAAGAAAGCAGAGGGGGCCATGGAGGCTGGGGGCGGGGGGGCTTGCCTGCCCGGCTCATGCACCAAGCATGCACAGAGGGAGGGAGAGGCCAGCAGACTGAGGTGTGCAGTCGGGCATCCTCTCCCTCGACCCCAGCTTCCCCAGGACCCCAGGGCCAGGCCAAGGAGGGCCCTGGGACAGGCCTCTGACCTAAGCTAGATCCCACCCCTCAACCCCCTACCCTGCCCCTGGAGGGCAGGAGAGCTCCGTCAACCCCATGCCAGGTATACCAAAGCTCCACTCTCTGCAGGCCCTCCAAACACACCCCCTACTTTACTGGGGCCCTTGGACTTCGTCACTCCTTCCCAACTGAACGAGTCCACTCTCTCCTCCACTTGGCTAGCAAGTCCTCAGGCAAGGTCATGCTAGCAGGGGCTTTTGCTTGAATCCCTTCGGATCCTCCAACCAGCCCTTTGCCTTGCCTCTCCCCTTCTCTGCACTACAGCCAGGGGCTCCTTCAAAAGCTCCCATCTAGCCCATCATCTTTCCCTGCCATTTTCCTACTGCCCAGGAAACCATTATGGAGACTCTGGAGCAGAGGAAGGTTAAGGAGGCTCCTGGCTGCAGGACTTATCAGTGCCTTGCTGTCTCCAGGTTCACTGGGACTCTGATTGGATTCAGCAGCCCTCTTTTCAGGAAACATCTATTGATGATTTTGTGAAATGCTGGCCTAATGGGTCAAACCCCAAACCCCATTCAAGGCCCTTGACACTCTGGCCCCAAACAGCCTCTGCAGCCTCAGCCCTATCTCCCCACCCACCCTACTGCTCTGCCCACAAATCCAGTGATGTTTCCATTAATACCCCGGCTTTTCAAACCTTCATTCATTTTTTTCCCTCTGCCTGAAAGGCCTTTGCCTACTTGGCAAACTCCGATCCATCCTTCAAAACCCAGCTCAAATGTTCCCCTCTGTGACAAGTCTCCCCAGTGGGGCATCCCTGGCAGGTCAAATCCTGGGCTGCCGAAGGAAAGTGCTCCCCATCTCTGCCCTTGCTCCACCCTGGCTATTTTGTTCTGCTGTGAGTCCTGCTCGATGGCAGCTGAATGGCAGGAAGGACAAGATGCCAGGGCTGTTTGGTTATTTATTAGCACAAGGGGAGCTGGCAGCTGACATCACTTACACATCAGTCAGAGCCCAGAACCCACTGTGGGAGAGAGATGCCTGTCAGGCCAGCCAAGAAGAGGGAGGCTCCAGTTCCCGGGCTCCCCGGAAGGCCTGAGGATCTATGACTAGAGGCAGGAATTTCTGCCAGAGATGCCTCCCCACCCTGCATGCCTCTGCAATCCTCCCCAGCCAGGCCTGTGCGCCCCCTCACCCACGGGGGACCCACACCAGGAAGCTCAGTCCTCAGCCACACTCCCTGCAAGATCAGGACCCCAGGAGGCAGGCCTGAGGTTCAGTCACCAGCCACACCCCCTGCAGGACCCACACCAGGACCCTAGGAGGCAGGCCTGAGGCTCAGTCCCCAGCCACACCCCCTGCAGGACCCACACCAGGACCCTAGGAGGCAGGCCTGAGGCTCAGTCCCCAGCTGGCAGAGCACCAGGCTAGGTGTGGCGGGCAGGAAAGGAGGAAGGACGCCAAGCTCACTTGGTGCTGCCACACTCGACTGCAGCCACCTTCACTGCAGGCAGTGTCTGCGAGGCCACGGGCTCGATGGTGAGCGTGTTGTCCTCCACGGCGGCCCGTACCAGTGCTGAGAGCTGCGGCAGAGCAGGGCAGCAGGTGGGTCAGTGAGGGGCTGGCCTCCGTGAGAGGCTGGGCCTGGGGCCAGCTGCCCTCTGCCTCACCTCCTGCATCGTGAAGTCCAGGCAGGGGCCCACGTCCTCCCGGTACACCCTCTCAAGGAAGGGGCAGGTCTTGTCCAGGGTGGGTGACTCCCTCCAGGCCTGGAACTCTGCGAATAGGGTTGTGTCCACCTGTGGGGGAGGGTGAGCCTGATGGGGCAGTCAGACGCCGGGTCGGGGGGCAGGGGGGCAGCATGGCAGGGATAGGCAGAACTGAACGAGGTGAGGGGCCAGGAGGGTTGCAGGGCAGGCCCCAGCCTGCCAGCGGGTCTGTCCCCAGTGGCTAAGCAGGGGGGCAGAGTTCCCAAGAAGAACTACTTCCTTCCCTCTGCACTGAAGGCCTCAGAACTCAAGCTTTCATATCTAGGTGTGCTTTTAGCTTCTCGGCTCTATGAGGTTACAGACTTTGGTCCAGGGCCTCGTCCCTAACAACCTCTCTGCCTCCTGGAGGAGGAAAAGCTGAAGACCGGCCCTGCAGGTACCCCCCACACGCAGGTACCATGGCACACACAGGCCCACGCACATAGAAGGAACACACACGGGCTGCCTCCCTGGGGACAGATGACTAGCTGGTTGCCCTGGGGCATGTGCAGCGAGAATGAGGCTGGGCGGGGGCAGAGGGGCGGCCCCTCTCCAGAGCTATTACCTGTTGGGAAAAGGAGAGAGAGGTAGCAGAGGAGGGGGCCGTAGGTGGCTCCCCAGGCAGGAGCTGCCAGGCCGGCTCATAGGTGAGTTGAACAGCTTTGCTGGGGACCACGCAGAGGAGCAGGGAGAGGAAGGGGGGCAGCCCAGGCTGGGGGGAGGGGCAGACAAAGAGAGACAGACGGACAGATGCACAGAGACAGAACAGACAGTAGGGAGGAGATGTTAGTGTCCAGTTAGAAGCTGAGGACTCAGAAGTGGGGGAGAGGCCTAGCCCGCGCTTTCTCCCTGGAAGCCCCAGAGACACGGGGCAGCATGGAGATGGGGGCCGCCTTGCTTCACAGGAGCCTGGGTCCCCCTGCAGCCCTGGTGGGGTTCACTGGGTGCAGCCCTGAGCTGAGCAACCAGCACCCCGGTCTTGTGGGTCTGCATGGCCCCAGGAGGCGCTACTTATGTGAGGAAGCTGAGGCTCTGGCAGGTGCCTTTACTTGCCCAAAGACCTACGGCCAAGGACATCAGAGCCCACTGCCCGCCTGGACCAAGTACCCCATGTACCCAGCTCAGAGGCAGGGAGGGAGACAGCCCCAAAAGTCTGTGCTTGTCCAGGTACCACGGCCAGAGGCACTGAGGACCTTCAAATCCAGGGATGTCACAAGCTGGTCCTGGACCTCAGGGCTATGGGCATGCAGGGCCCAAGGAGCTTGTCCCCAGAGGCCCAGCAGTGGCCTCTTTAGGCTCAGAGAATATGTCTTCCTGAAGAACTCTCCCCATCCCCCTCACCTAGGCCAGGCCCCCAGGTCCCAGGCCAGTCTCGGGTGCACAGAGTACCACCTACTACTGGAGGGTTGTGGAGGGGTTACCAGGCCCTCATGGCACACAGGAGGGGTACACACGGTACATTCATAGGCTGAGGGCCAAACCTCCTATCACAAAAAACCTGCGCAGCCCTCCCAGACAGGGGACACAGAGACCCAGAGATGGCAGGCCAGGCTCCAGGTCACACAGCGAGGGGTCAGGACTCCCCACTGGGCCCCCCTGCCTGGCTGACACTGAGACCGTGTCTCCCTTTCCTGCCACCCCTCACCTCTTTGCCCTCCTTGTCCGGGGTGAGGGGATGTCCGGCAGTGGGGCACATGGCGGGGCAAAGGGCGCTGCTGGTGCTCTTATGTCGCAAGTGGCCCTTGCGGGGTCCAGCCTTGGTGGGGCTCAGCAGCTGTGGGTGCAGCTCGCGATTGGGAGAGGCTGGTGTGGATGTGAGGACCAGGGTCTTCAAGGCGGTCACCTCCGCCTGCAGCATGTCGATCTGGCCGGGATGAGATGGCTGTCAAGGCCTAATGCGGGCCTGGCTGCCAACCTCCAGCCACCCCAGCTCAGGATAACCTGTCCCAGCAGTGACTGGCATGTAACCCGGCCTGTCATCCTTGGAACAGCATGAGACCTCCGCTTTAGAGAGGGCAAGGGAGGCTCGGAGAGCGACTGTGGCCTGCCCGAGGTCACACAGTATGCCAGGGCTCTGTTGGAGGCACCTGTCCAGGAGGTGGCTGGGCCTCCCACCGAGGGGCCCAGGAGCCAGGAACTGCCCAGCCCTCACATTTGACAGACGTGCAAACAGACTCCGAAAAGAGGAAGAACTTCCCTGCCCCGGCTCACGTGGCCAGACAAGGTTTTTGCTTTGTAAGGAGAGTAAGGCAGGCAGGAAAGAGACTGTAAGGACTACAGGATCCGCCCCGCCCTAGTAAGCCCCAGAAAGGTCTCTGTGCGCTGGAAATACTGCCCGAGTGCTGGGGAGTTGGATTTCAGCTGTAGCATCTCAGACCCCCGCTTCACTTTCCTAGGCCGCAGGGTCTGCCCATCCCCACTGCCCCACAACCCTGGGACACGCGGGGGTGCGAGGGTCCGATCAGGTAGCCAAAGCTGACTCGAGGGGGGCTCTGGCTGGGCCTGAGTGGTGGGGACCTCACCTTGCCCCGCGCCTCCTTCAGCTGCTTTTCTGACGCTGCCTGCTTCATGTTGGCTTCCCGCACCATTCTGTGGGCTTCCTGGGAAGCAGGGAGGCTCTGCGTGAGTGATGAGGCGCCAGCACACCCCACAGACCTGCTCCCCAACCTGTCCCCCAGCCAGCAGGCCTGTACCTCAAACAGGCTGGCCGTCAGCTCCTCCAGCTCCTGTTCCAGCTGCTCCCGCACCTTGGACAGCCGCTCACACTCCTCGTCCTTCAGCTGCAGCTCCTGGGGGTTCGGGGAGAGTGGCTGTCAGCCCCCTGGGGCTCTAGGCCCCCTGACCAGGCTCCACCACGGGGTCCTCTTCCTTGGCCCTGGGCCCCAACCCCCTTCCTCTGTCGCCCTGCAGTTGACGACGCAGTTCCCACTTAGCTTGCGGCATGATGTTGCAACCCCAGCTGCCTAGAAGGGGCTTTCGGAGAAGTCAAGACTCCTAAAAAATCCTCCAGAGTCACAAGCACTGGTTTCTCCTCTGTGCTCCCTCAGGCCCAGCCCCAGCGTCTGTGCAGGCAGGTGGCCCTGACGGGAGCCTCCAGGTAGGCCCCGAGCCCTACCACCCCCAGAGCCCCACCTTCTGGGCTTTGTGCAGCTCCTCCTTCAGGAACTCTGAGCCCTTCTCACGGATCTCCATGGAAGAGCTTCGCAGGCGCAACACGTCCAGCTGCGCAGCCGTGGGGCTGTCCTCACCTTGGGCCTCCTCCCCAGCAGGGCTCTCTGCCGGGCCTCCGGGGGACTCCCTGCAGCCCTTCCAGGAGACCGGGACGGTTTCAAGGGGCGGCGGGTGGCCCTCGTCTGGGTGGGGCTGGCTGTGAGGCAAAAAGCAGACACAGGCTGGGGTTCGGAGCCCCAGCGCTGAGCCCAGGACCGGCCCTGAGGACCACGCCTGCCACTGAGGCTGCCCTGGGCCCCTCTGTGAAACAGCAACCCTACCCGCGAGGCTGCCACTGGCTTGTCACCAGGGCGGGATGAGCCAACACAGGGTCTCCTTGGGGCAGGGACAGGACTCCTTCATCTGCGCCAACCCCCTCTAGGGCCGGGATCGGCACGCAGCCAGTGCTCAGTCTGTGTTGGTCCACAGATGACGAAATGCGTTGGCTCTCCATTTCTGCAAGGCGGGGGACCATTGCCACGGCTCCACCTCGAGGGTCACCAAGCGGATCTGACGTGCACAAAGCCCCGGCACAGGGGATCCCTGGGTGGCGCAGCGGTTTAGCGCCTGCCTTTGGCCCAGGGCGCAATCCTGGAGACCCGGGATCGAATCCCACGTCGGGCTCCCGGGGCATGGAGCCTGCTTCTCCCTCTGCCTGTGTCTCTGCCTCTATCCATCTATCTATGTATCTATTTATCTATCATAAATAAATAAATAAAATAAAATAAAATAAATTTAAAAAAAAAAAACCCCGGCACACACAAGGCTCATAAAGGAACTGCCTTCTAGGCTATTGTTAATGCAGATTTGATGCAAATCCTACCCCACTCAGGGTGGGCAGGAGGGGAGGGAGGACGCAGCCAGGGCCAGGAGATGGGGCAGGAAGATTCTGTCAAACAGCCCGGACGGGGCCCACTGCCTTCCTGTGCCCTGAACCTGGCGGGGCGCGGTCCTGGCCCTCCACGGGTGGCGCTCGCCGGTTGGCCTCATGACCTCAAACACCCCCCTCTGGGCCTCAGGACCCTCCGCTCCCTGAAGCGGGAGACCCTAGGGGTGGTGCCCCGGCCAGCAGCCTCTGTCCCCGCCTCCCCCCCCCACTGTCCATCCACACACCCCCACACCCACCCCCCCCTTTGCAACAGACCCTGCCGAGGGAGGGAGGCAGGAAGGGAGAGGGCTCAGCCAACAGTGGTTTGTGCCAAGACAGCACCTCTGGACTTGCTCACTCAGCAAAAGCTGGTGGCTCCTGAGCCAGCAGCTTTGGAGCCATTGTGGCTATGCGGAGGGTGAGGGTGAGGGTGAGGGGCTGGGTGGGGGGTGGGGGGGAGTGGAGGGGGCTCAGGGGGGGCCCATATAGTGGGAAGGAAAGACAAGGCCAAGGGGTCATGGGACTCAGGCTTTCTCAGGGAAAAGTGTGAAAAGCAAGACCAGAGAGCAGTCCCCCCTGTCACCAGGACCCTGAGACAGTCACCAAGCTGCCCCTAAGCCTCAGTCTCCCTCCCAGGGAACACAAAGGGACTGGGTGCCCAGGGACCCCAGCAATGAGTCCACTTCCAACCTTTCATGTAGCTCTGTCCCTACACCCAGCCCAGCCTGCTCTCTGCTCTGGAACGGGCCCAGACTGTGGCCTCATGGTTCCTTGGCTGGGTCCTGACCGGCAGGGACCCAGGGCTCTGACAGATGACGTGGGGAAACACATCTATTTCTCCATCTACAGTGTCTATCCAGACAGGGATGCTTCCTAACACCTTCGTGTGTGTGTGGTGGGAGGGGGAGAGGGTCCTCCCTTGGCAAGTGGCTCCTGAGGCTCAAGGAGGGGCTGCAGCAGTGCTACAGTGGCCCTAGACTGGGGTCATCACCCAGTGGACTCACATTGTGCCAGGTGCCGCCTGGCTGCTCTGCTCATGTCCTTCATTTACAGCTCTTGATGTCATTCATGGGACTGTCCCCGTCCTACAGATGAGGGACAGAGTGTCTGAGAGGTGCAAAACTTGTCTAGGCAGCCAGGGCTTCGGTCTAGACCCAAAGCATCCCCCGCCTGGTAGGTGGGGGCTGAGGATGGAATCAGCGCATCTGTCTCCAGATCAAGAGTTGCTGGTCCCAGGCAGACTCGGGAGACTCTTCCTTGGCTGCAGCAGGGAAATCTGACCCAATTCTGGCCCGACTGACTTCTCAGCTTCTGCTCAGGCCCAGAAACTGCCTCCCAGGAGGGCGGGCCAGGCTGGGGGAGCTGTGGCTGAGAGCAGAGGCCAGAGGCAGACGAGGCCAGGTCCACACTGGGCTCTGAGCTGGGTACTTACACACCAGCCCTATGAATGGCACTACAGTTCTCTGAAGCTGCTTCCCACCTGTGGGATGGGAGTAAAAATCTGGAGGAGGAGCTCCTGTGTGGCTCAGATGGCTGAGAGTCTGCCTTGGGCTCAGGTCATGATCTCCAAGTCCTGGGATCCAGCACTGCATCACATCAGGCTCCCAGCTCAGCAGGGGACCAGGGCCGATCCCTCAGGTGAGAGAGGACAGATGGCCCTAGTTGCTCAGGTTTGATAGGGACAGCGGACTCCAACTCAGGAGCTGAATGCTTCAACAGGATGAGCCAGAAACGTGGGCCAAGGATAGGGGTAACCAGCAGGGACAGCATGGGACACAGGGCAGGATCCCAGGTTCTAGACACCCAGCCCTGGTGTCTTTTCCTCTGTGAGGACATCATCCCAGACATCACCCACGCCCCTGCCTAGGAGAAAAAGACCTCCAGTGCCTCCCACGAGGGCCACCAGTGTGGTCTGGGCCTCCCACTAGAGTGAAAGACACTAACTCTCCTGCTGGTCCCGAGGGTAGGGGCTGGGGTCATGGCTGGACTGTCCCCCATCATTTTCCCAACAGGTTCTCACTTCAGCCCACTTCTGGGAAAGATAGGGCCCAGTTTTGCAGCCAGAGACAACAGGCTCTGCCCCCATCCCCAGCATAAAAGCCCAACTTGAAAATCCTAATGGCAGAAAGCGTGGGTAGAGTAGGACCACCTGGCAGTCACCAACTGCTCAATGCCTGGGCTGGGGGTTCAGGAAAGATGGGCTTGCCCTGTACTGGGAGGGAAGTGGGAATCTGCAGGCCCTCACCTCGCACTTCTGGGCCATGAGGCAACTCAGAAATTTCAGAGGAACGAGGGACCCCAAGCCCCATAGGTCCAGCCAAGCCAGTATCCTCTGTCTTCACACACTTCAGCATCCTGGACCAGGGGCTGGAAAACCTCGAATAGGATGCCCGTGGTGCTGGGGAACTCACTCCTCAGACAAGCCTGGGCTTCCACTTAAGTGCTTCTGCACCACATCCCCTCCCTGCCCCTCAGGCCAGGCCCATGGCCCTCTGCTCGGACCTTCTCAGCCCCCACTTCCTACACAAACAGAGTCCAGAGTTCAGAATACGCTACAGGGGAGGCCTGTAGCAGGACCCAGGGCCACTGGGAGAGGTTAGGGGCAGGAGACTATAAGAGTCAAGGTCAGAGGAAAGTGGGAGCATCCAACATCCCCCACCTTGAAGCTGGCTCTGCTGCCTAGAGCCCACAGCAGTTTACACAGGAAAGGCCCCAGTGGGTCACTTCCCCAGGAAACACACAAGGGGGGGGCGGTGGATGCAGCAATGCTCACCCCCCCAGTCCTGCCCTGGGAGGCCCAGCACACAAAAATGGCACAAATGAGAATGAGGACCCGCAGATTCTATGGTCCCCAGTCACCCAACAACCCCCACTGGGCCAGGAGGGCCTGACCAGAGGCTACTAGGTCGGACCTACCTCTTCCCATATCCAGCCTGAGCTGCCTGCCATGAGGTCTTTCTGTCCCTCTGACCAGGGCCCAGGTCACTTCTTGGAATCAAAGATCCCTGTGCTAATGCGCACAATGGGTTCATTAAAGAAAAAGGAAAAATGGGAGCCTGGGGCGCTCAATGTTTGAGCGTCTACCTTTGGCTCAGGTCATGACCCCGGGCTTCTGGGATCAGGTCCCACATCGGGCTCCCTGCAGAGAGCCTGCTTCTCCCTCTGCCTGTGTCTCAGCCTCTCTCGGTGTCTCTCATGAATAAATAAATAAAATCTTTAAAAAAAATAAAGAAAAAGGAAGGAACTAGTTAGGGCAGCTCTGAAGCTGGGGGACAGAGAGGCTGGGAGGGCACCTAGGACCACTCACCCTCCGCCCGGGGCTGACAGGGTGGCTGAAGGTGAGCTGGTCTACAGGGCAGTGCCATGGCGCAGGGGTCCCGTTCAGACTCACACCCCTGCACCCACAGGCATTCCAGTAAGCCCCGAGGGTACTGAAGCTGACAGCCAAGTGATTTGTCCTGTCCAGGGGCCACAGGGCAGAGAGGGGCTAAGTCTTCAGCTCCAAACCCTCAAGTACTCCAGTGCCCCAACCTCATGATGCCATGGCAGGCAGATGCTCTCCCCAGCCCCGGTCTAGACAGTGAGGCACCTGATGTTCAGAGAGGTATGACGACCTGACCGGAACACACAGCAAAGAGTGGCAGGGTAGGAACAGAACCCAGAATCGCAGTTTTCTTGTATCATGTGACCTGTCACCCAGAGAAGGATCCAGATGGGAGGAAAAGGGGATGAATGGTGGTTTTGGAGAAGTGAGGCAGGATGCAGATGGGATTTGAGAAGTCTGAGATAGTGCCTGAGACAGTGGCGGTGGTGGTGGGGATGGCGGGTTCCATTCAAGGCTGCTGCATAAGCCAGGCAGGCCCCAGGCTAGGAAGGGGCATGCAGAGGGGACACTGAGGGGGGTATTGTGGCAGGACCAGGAGCTGGAGAGGGTGACGGGGTGGGGGGAGGTAACAAAACTACAGTAATTAACTAACATAATGAGATGGTGCCAATGTTGGGAATAGGAACTGGAAGGGAAGCTTTCAGGGAAAGGCAAAGGGGTGGCTGAGGCATCTGGGGAATGGCATGTCCTATAGGTGGTTGAGGGGAGGCACCCAGCCAGAGGGAGCAGCTGCAGTCTGAGCCTGCACCAGAAGAGGAATAACAGAGGAGCCTAGGGCCAGAGAGCCAGCCTGGAGCAGCCATCACCAGGGTTGGAAGGGAGGGTTCCAGTATGGGACAACAGTGTCATATATGCCACACACAGAAGCAGAGCAGGACCCCCAGGGGTTGGGAGGGGGTGGCGGCAGGTGCATCCAGACAACTCCAGCAAGGGGGACACAGTGTGTGCCTTGCAGAACATGAAACAGGAGGGCAGAGGTCAGGAACAGCCTCAGGAGGGAAGGCAGGGAGGCTGGGACACCTGAAATCAGGTGGACCAGGCCAAGCCAGACTCTCCTCACCACAACCTCAGGGCTGCCAGCCCAGCATCTCCACAGGGAGCCAGCACAAGGCCTGGGAGGGTGGCGGCTCACTCTGTGCTGGTGCGGAGCAGGGCATCCAGGGCCTCACACCCACCTGCTCAGCCCTACAAGAGTCTCACACCTCAAAAATCCAACACATACAGAGTGAGCACCTATGATATGCTAGGCACCCCATCACCCCCAACCTGCCGCATCTGCATGACTGCACAGATTCTAGCAGCAACATCACCGAGCCCCCTTCTGATCACATTCTAAATCTTTTTGCTCCCCCCTTCAAACCCCACCCCCAGCGCTATTGGGCACAAATCCTGGGCAGACATGGGGAGAGTCTAGGATAGGCAGGATCCTAATGAGGGTCTGAGCTCCCCACCTGTACAGATTAAGGCTCAGCAGGAGATATATCTCCACCTGCTGAGGGGGCAAGGTAGGTAGTTAGATCAAGGAGGGTTTCCAGAAAGACACAGCTGGGAAAGGTGCACAACTGCTCCCCAGGCAGGTCCACCTTCTTGCCCCTGAAGCCCCCAGGCCATACTTGGGACAAAGTCTGAGCCAACAGACCCCTGTGACTTAGGCCCAACAGGCAGGAGCTCATAAATCCAAGCCCTTTAGGGTAATCACAACCCAGAGCAGTTAACTGACCTCCTCAAGATGACCCAGCCTGTCGGCAGCCTTGGAGTTCCCCAACATCCTGCCTGCTACAAAGACACAGTGCTCCATCTCTGGGAGGGTGGGGAATCTCATTTCATTCCTGAGCAGGCCATCAGAGCCTGGCCCTCCCTAGAGATTGGTACGATTAGTCCCATCTGTCAGACAGGGAAACTGAGACCAGGGGGCTTGCACCAGTGTCATGTGGCCACTTAGTGGCAAAACTCAATTTCTGGCCTTTGCTGATCAAGCCCCAAGTGCCCAGCACTGTCAGCTGCAGACACCCAAGGCTGCTCTCCCCTCTGCCTACCCGGAGGAGGCTTAGTACCCAAGACTATGGACACAGGAAACAATGGGGTGGGGAGCATCCCACTTTGGGGGGAGCTGCCTGTGGGTTCAGAATTCAGGGCTCCTGCTCAAGAAGTCCTGAGAAAAGAGGGCCCACCTGGGCTCCCACAGAGTCCTGCCACTGTCACTCACTCTAGGGGAGCAGCCCTGGGTCCAGTGCACCAGGACCCAGCCATTAACAGCACCATCCCTCACCTACAGATGAGGAAAGAGGCCCTAGAGACACTGATATAGCTCAGCCAGGGCCAATGACCCCTGATGCCGGATTTCTCATAGTCTAGAACGAAAAGGTCCGGATATACACCTACCAGACTATCCTGAGCCTGTAGGGGCTGCAAGCCCAAGCAGCTCAGTTAGACTTACATGGACAAGTGTGACCCCAAGCAGGTCCTTTCTGGCTCTTGCTGGGGTCTAGATGAGCTCCTAGGACACTCGGCCCCCAGTGGATCCTGGCAGCTTGGCCTCTGATCCTTCAGTCCCTGCCTCCAATACCCGAGCGGGGGTCCATTAAAATGCAGTGCTCAAGGTAACCCCCAAACTCTACCTCTCACTCTCAGGTGTCCAGCTCCTCCTCCACCCCTCATGCTTTCCATCTGCGTTTATAAATCACCTACTAGGTGCTCTGTACCTGACTAGGCCCTGGAGGTCCAAACATATAGGCAAGAAGTGAGTTATAGGGCGCCTGGGTGGCTCAGTCAGTTAAGCGCCTGCCTTTGGCCCAGGTCATGATCCCAGGGACCTGGGATTGAGCCCCGCAGGGAGCCTGCTTCTCCCTCTCCCTCTGCCCCTCCCCCCACTTGTGCTATCTCCTTATCTGTGTCTCTCAAATAAATCTTTTTTAAAAAACGAAATGAGTTATACTGAGGATCACGTAGGGGTCAGCTTGGCAGCCTGGTTTCTCCAGAAGGCTCTTGGGAATAGGACAGGGAGGTTGGACTGCGGTGGGGGGGGGGGGGGGGGGTGTCTTCTCCAGGACCCCAAGTCTTTTTGACATTGTCCTTAAAGAGAGCATCTATCTACTGATGACTCCCAGTCCTGTCTGTCTGGCCCTGACCTGGGTACCTCCAGGGAGGGGCACTCTGGGCATGGGTCAGCCCCTGCCCCACACTCCACAACCCTCTCATTTCACCTAGAGACCCAGAGAAGTGAAGCCATACTCTCAAGATCACGTAGCAACTCGGTGACTGTTTTGCTTGGGTGCCTCCAGCACATGGAGTCAGAAGTTTCTTCCAGATGGCACTGCCCCTTAAGCACAGTTAGCCCCACGCAGGATTGTGCTAACCCCACCAGGTCCCACACAACCACTTTCTCCCTGAAGTCAGTCTTCTTGAGGGGGAGGGGGTGCGAGAGGGGGGTGTAGAACTTCTCCCAACAACACAGGCTCTGCTTCACCTTTCACCCTTTAAGGATCTCATGCCTCTCCACACCTCACCCCTGCTAGGAGCCCTTTCTCTCGGCACCCCCTGCTGGGGACAAAGCCCCACTACTCCCGAGCATCTCAGCCCATCTCAGCGAGGCTTTGCTAGGGGCCATGGAGTCATGTGGACCTCGCCTGCATCACCCCCCCTCCAGACCTTCTCTCACTCCCCAGCTCTGGTTGGGAAGTAGCCCTGTGCTGGGACCCCCTACTCACCCAGCTGACCCAGTAACTTGCAGGAATACCACGCACCCCACTCTGGCCACATCTTCCAGGACCCGGCCTTTCCAGGCCACTGGGGAAGAGGAAGTGCTTGCTGGAGTCCCGGAGAAGACCACCACCTTCTGCGTGCACAGGGCAGGGGACCCTCACCAGGTTGGCCGGGTACTGGGATGACCCCTGGGGGCCAATGAAACAGTCATGGGGACAGGGGCCGCTACGCTGGGACCCAGGGCTGTGCCCTCCTTCGGACTGCGGCCAAGTCCTGCCCCACGCCTCGGTGCCAGGCCGGAGCCAGGAGCCCCCGATGGAAGTTCAGCAGCTTTGCAGGGACCGCGACAGTGCGCTCCCTCTCCCGCCTGCACCGCTCTCAGGGGTTCCTCCGGCTCGCAGGTCCCCTCCTCCAGGTGCGCACCCGGACTTACTCCCCTGCCCCCCCCCCCCCCCCCCCCCGGCCCGGCTGCCTCTCACCTGCGCTGCGGATGCGCTGGGAGCCGGCGCCGTCACGCCAGGAGGGTCCCCCCCCCGCCCCGGGGCGTCCTCCCACCTCCACCGCCGGTTGCCCGCGCGCGCCCGCCCCGAGGCCACGCAGCCCGAGCCGGGAGCGGAGCCGCGATCCTACCCGCTCCACATCCCGGCGCCGCCGCCCGTCAGCGCCCGCCCGCGGCCCCGGGCACCCAGTCCCCCGACCCGGCAGGTCACGTGGCCGAGGGGTGGCCCGAGGACACGTGCCCGGCCCCGCCCTCCGCCGGCCGCGCGCCCCGGGACGGGTGACGGCGGAGCAGGGGAGGAGCCCGCGGGCGGCGCGTCCTGCGGCCCCGCCCCGGAGTCGCCTGGGTCCCCTGCCGCCCCCGCACCCTTTCCCGCCTTTGCCCAGCATCTACGGGGGGGGGGGGGGGGGGATGCACCCCGGGGTGCACCCCCACCACGCACAGCGCACAGCGGTCTGGTTTTAGGTCCTCTGCAAAACCTCTCCCTGCAGCCCAGACCACTCGTCTTCCGGTCCCTCCACCCCTCTGCCTCCGGCCCTGAGCCCGGACTGCGGGCCTCGTCTTCAGCCTGGGGCGGGATCCAAGGAGTTTAGCTCCTTTTACCTTCCGCCAGGGACCGTGGCTCCCACCCTCTGTGTCTAGAGAGGCCTAGGAGGCCAGGAGAAAGAAGGTGCGCCCCTTCCAGATGCTACCAGAACTCAGGACACGACTCTTCCAGGTCCACAGAGCTGGGACCCCAGGCTTGAATTTGTCAGGTCGTCACTGGGGACACGCATTTGTTTCATTCATCCTTTTTTTGTTGTTGTTGGTTCGGTCATCCATTCATCCGTCCCTCCGGAGCACAAACTATGGACCATCAAAAGCCTGGGGACCCAAAGGGAAACTGCACAGACACATGCCCTGTCATCCTGGGGTTCCAATGTGCTAAGGAGGTGGGGGTGGGAGACACTCGCAAGGGCTTCCACTTCCAGGGCCACCCTGGACACACTCTGCTAAGTGCACGTGTCTTTGTCAAAAATGTAAGATGGTCCTGCCTTCCTAGATGAGCATAGCCCATGCCAAGGTGTAGGACTTGGTGAGTGGAGGAGGATAGGCTACATGGATTTCATGCTTTGCTAACTCACTCACTGCACAAGGTGCCAGCAACCTGAGCAGCCCACTGTGACATCCCTTCTGACTTACCAGAATCATTCTGCCCAGACCTCCAATGCCCTTCACTCCACAGGGCAATTGTTTCTCAGACTGTGGTTTCCCAAGGGCAGGGGCCATCTCAGTGCAGTGGGGCTCTCTACCTATCCCAGCCTAGTCCAGGGTCTGGCCCAAAGCAGATGTCATTGTGTTTGACTTGAATCCTATACCATCTAAGTCTTGAGCAACAGCTAGCTTCCTGGCCCTTGCTCTGTTCATTATTTAGGGGAAGGGGAGAAGAAAAGGAGCTCAGGACAGGGCCCTCACCCTCCAAGACTTCACAAGCCGGGGCAGGAGATAAGATTGGTCCAAGTCATGGTAACCCAGACTGGTGGGAGATAAGGCATGGAGGGGGTGTCAGCCCAGGCGAAGGCCCCAGAGGAAGAGTCCTTAGCAGGACAGGGGAGGGCCAGTGGGCTGTGGGAGGCCCTTAAGTGAGGCCTCCAAGGACAAATGTGGGGTCACCACTCTGGGAATGCTGTCATCCCAGTTACTACCTAAAAATATCACATCATCTATACATCCAGTGACCTTCAATTCCCAGGCCTCACTAGCTCCTCCCACAGCCCAGTGAGCTCTACTCAGCTGAGAAGGATGGGCTCAGAGAAGTTCAGGAACTCACCCCATGTCACACAGCCAGGGGCGGTGAGGCTGTGACCCCTCCTTACACTAATTTTCTAAATAGCCCAGAAACTAGAGAACTCACTTGAAGCTGCAGCAGTATGCTGTCAGGCAAAAAGGGAAGCTTCCTAGGGGCCTGGCCAACAGGTGGGGAGGGAGAAGTAAAAGGTCAAGGCCTCAAACCATGGTCCTACTCCACCCTCCCCATATTCCCCCTCCCCACCTGACAGCCTTGACCACAGAGCCTTGGCTGGAGGCAGATGAGGAACAGGAAACTGCCAGCCTGGATGACCCGGGCCCCAATTCTGACTTCAGTCTCTCCTCGGCTAACCGTATGACTCAGGGTATTTGTCTTGCCATCTCTCATCCTCAGACTCTGTGTCTGTACCACACCAAGTTAGACAACAGGGTCACTCCTCAACACTGACCTTGTAGGAGGCTCATCAAATTCCTCAGAGTTCTCTGTCCGTCCCCTGTCCCAAGCCTGGCTTCTTCCTCCCTCCTCCCCCAATGTCTCTCCAGAGTGGCAAGACTCCCCGCCTGCCAACCCCTCCTCTGTGCCCCAGGTCACTGGCTCACCTGTCTGTGTCCCAGGGCTCCTCTTCCAAGTTACCCTCTGGTGCGGGGCCCAGAACCGATGGGGCGTAGCGGACAGCCCCTGAGCTCAGTGCCAGGAACACGGGGCATGATCCTCGGGCAGGGCACCTGCTGTGCTCCTTGGGGTCATCCATGCCGGGACCAGCCCGAGGGTCCCTCTGGAGACCGCCAGGCAGGCAGGTGGCAGAAGCCTTCTCCCCGACCCTACGCAGAGCCTCACGCTAACCTTTGCTATCTCTGAGGAGCAGCAGTCTGGGAGAAAGGCCCCTCCCAGCAAGCCTCTATCTCCTGAAGCCCCATAATTATTAACTCCTATGGCTCAGCGGGCAGCAGAAGGTGCTGGGGCCCTTCTCCCTGGGTGCCCGGCCAGGGAAGGTGAGACTCCCTGAGACCCCCAGCTTCCACGAGGCCCGAAGGAGGAACTGCCTGTCCCCTGCCTGGCCAGGTTGGCCGGTTGGAAAGATCCAGCACAGACACTATCACTAGCTGGTTGTGTGGCTTTGGGCGAGCACCTCTGCCTGCTCCAGGCCCCATCCTTGGCCTCAATAACCCCTTAAAGCTTGTAACCACCAATAAAAAGGCACAATTCAGTGTAGCAGTTAAGAACACAGGCCCGGTGTCACATGGGCTGGATTCTACCCCACTCCAGACTATGAGCCTTCGGGCATGTCACTCTCTCTGTGACTCAGTTTCCCAACTATAATAAGGAAATCTCACCCTCTAAGGCACACCAGGCCAGCTGCCACTGCCCAGACATGCCCTACACCACGCCTTTCCTCACACAACGCCTCTGCGCATGTCCTACCCCCTGCAGATAAATCTTTTTTGTTTATACCACCCCTTCGCCAGGAAGCCTTCTCCCCTGAGGACTGTTTTCCCCCCATAGCACAGGGGTGAAGGCCTCAGGCACATATCCACCTGCGTCATGACGGAGTAGACCTATTTGACACCCCCACAAGAACTGAGTGACCCTGTGGGCAGAGGCTGGCCCACACTGACCTCCAAATCCTCAGCACCCCCTTATCTGGGACGCGGTCAGCATCAGTCCACCGGGATGGTTTGAACGTTCCACCCTGCTTCATTTGGCTTGAAAACTCATCCTAGCTCTGCTGGTCTATGGCTGTGTGACCTGAGGCAAGTCCCTTCACTTCCCTGGGACTCAGTTTCCTCATCTGTAAAAGGGGACCAACTGTCTTCAATGAAGTTGTACTGGGGAAGGGTCTGCCACGCTTGACATGAGTGTTCTCTGGCTTTCTCCCTCCCTTTCCCTCTTCTTTCCTGTCAGCCTCCGACCTCCCGAGGGGGGAGAAGCTGCCAGTTCCTGCAGAGCAGTCACACCCCCGCCAGCCTTACCCTGCGGATAACAATATCTCCCACTCAGGCTCCGGGCTTCCAAGCTCTCAGCCTAATGCAAACCAGATGCTGGCCTTGCCTTTCCTGGCAGAGAATTTTTCATGGCCAGCTCCCACCCCCTTCCTGTTTTTGCTCCTCACTGATACCCTGCGAAATTCTCTTGCCATGCCCCCACCTTCCCCTGCAGGGCAACACCCCCCCCACCTGGAAACAATTGATGGAAAACAGGAAGTATGAAAGAGGGGAGGGTCGCCCCATCACCCCACGACCTGGCAGGAGGGGAAGGAGCTCAGCGCAGCTGCTCACAAAGCTGCTCACAAAGCGAATGAAAGCTAGTTCCCCACTGCCAAGCACCAGTCCGCCCCTGGGGGGTGGAGTGGAGAGGAAACTGAGTCAGAGCTGTCCTGGGGAGTGTCTAGAAAAAAAAAAAAAGCTACTTTCTGGACATTTAGGCAGAGCCAGAACTTCACCGGGAGCTAGTAGGGCTGTGGCAGCGGCTGTGACTTAAAAAAATCAGAACCAGAAGAGACCCAAGCCCCGTCCTCCCGGGGTCACCTGTGAGTCAGAGCCAAGAGACACTCAGGCCTGGGACTGCTTGCCAGTAAAAGCGGCTCGACGAAGTCACTGAAGTCACTTCCCGGGCTTGCTACCTCCTCGGCATTCCCGGCGCCCTTCCCCCACCGGCCAGGCGGTCACAGTCACGAGGATGCTCACAAGGCGCCGCCGCAGTACCTGGCCCGGCAGACCTGCATCCTCCCGCCAGGGGCCGTGCACTGGGGACCGCGGCCGGGGCGAGCCCAGGAGTGTGCCCGTTGGGGCCTGCCTTTACCAACTCAGCCCCTTGAACTCCTGCGGGGCCCTCCGCAGACTCCACAGCCCCCTGAAAGCAACAGCACAGGGACTCCCTGGGGGCTGGGCTCTGGCCGCCCCTCCCTCTGCCAGCTGTGCAGAATGTTTGGACAACTGGATGGAATGTTTTGCAACTACAGCCCTCCCAGGATCCCTGAGCTCAGGTTTCAAGAGGGGAGGGAGAGGATGCTGGCTCCAGGGGGAGGGAAGGAGACCCAAGAGGTCAAAGGTGAGTCTGGAGTCCACCTCCCCACTCCCCACCGGACTCCCAGCCCACCCCGGGCCTGAGGGAGGCCACTGGCCACCCAGCCCCCAGTGTGGTGGAGAGATGGAGTCAGGCTCAGGCCCCTGGGAGAACAGGACAGAGGGAAGAGGCAGACAAATGGTGTCAGAGATCTGGGGAGGCCAACTTGGTGAAGTCAGGCTCTGTAGACAGTCTGGGCTCAGGGAGGGGCAGGGCCCAGGACAGCACTTTGAGAACGTCATTGAGATTGCTAAGATTCTGTAACAGAGATGGGTCCATCTCCTACCATCTCCGTTTCACAGATAGAACTCTTGGGGTCCAGAGGGAGTAGGAGATCACCCTCAGTGAAGCGGCATGATGGGTGCAGAGCTGGGCTAGAATCCAGGGCTGGCTCCAGATCCTAACCTCGCTTTGGCTGTTCCTACCCTCACCTCCAGCCCCAGGGACACATGCACCCCGGCCAGTGAATTACCATCCTTGCTCTTCCGCAGAAGACACAGACAAAATAACCTATGTAAGTTGAGTAGTCCATGTTCACAAAGAGAATGCACAAACGCTAAGCTCACTGCCAGCCTCTGAGAGCATTAACCTACTTGTGGGCAAGAGGTGGAGACCCCAAGAGCCAGGATTCTGGCACCATCTCTGACTCTAGGTCTAGAGCTCTCCCAGATTCCCCAACACAGCCGCTCAGGCCTCCCAGAGCCCCTTGACTAAAGTTGAGAAGACACATGAGTTCTAGAACCAACTATTTGGAAGAGAGTTGAAGCCTCAGTTTACCCACCTTAAAATTGGATTGTCTTTGCTCTACTTGACCCACCACTATATTGTGGCTGCTGAAGGCAAGGAGTGGAAGGTTCCAGTGGAGCCCTTGGGAGACTTAAATATTTCCTAGAAATAAAGCCCTTGGAGCTCATGTGAAGAAAGGAGGGAGGGGATTCCTTTGAGCCCAGAAGGTTGTAGGAGTCTCATCAAGGTGCCTGGGGGCCTGGGCTGGATTCCTTGAGGTGGAACCTGTTTGGCCATTCCCAGGTCCTGAGGAGGATATTTTACCCACCCAAGGTTTAGCCAGCCAAACCTTCAGAGTCAGATATGAACTAGAGGAGGGTGGGTCTGTCCCCACCCCACAGCTGGTGACTCCCTTCCAAAATGACGGGATGAGGCAGGAAATGGAGGAAGGATCTTTAAGTTTACTTGTTGTTTTTTTTTTTTTTTTTTTAGTAATCTGTACACCTATCATGGGGCTCAAACTCATAACCAGGACTGCATGCTCCTCTACTGAGCTAGCCAGGCACTCCTGTGCTAGGATCTCTACCTTTGATTCATTTAGTTCACTCTCAAACCACCTGATGTGATGGTTCTTCATTCCTTTCAGTTCCTATTTTAATGATGAAAGAATGAAGACTAGGAAAAGGGGAAGGGATTTGGCAACAGGGAACAAGTAAGGAATTAGGATTTTAATCCACACTGTCTGACCCCAAAAGCTCGTGTTATTATCCCTTCACCATTCACCCTCTCAAAGGGTAAGGTGAGGCTGTTTTTTTGTTTTTGTTTTTGTTTTTTAGAAAAGAGAGCTTGAAGACTAAGCAGGATTTAAATATATAGAATGGAGGATGGGCATTCTATGCCCAGGAACACGAGAAACAAACAAAGCAGGGACAGAGCAGGACACAGAAACAGAAGCAAATGCTTCGCTTTGGCTGGAGCTTAAGCTGATTTGGGGAACACTAGAGAAAAGACTGGACAGGCATGCTCGGGATGAATCATGAAGAGACTTAGTGGCCTAGTTAAAGAGTTTGGACTTTATTCCAAAGGCTCCAAGGAGACAGTTAAACATTTTTGAGCAGAAGGGTGACGTGATCAAAACCCTGCTAAGAGAAGATTAAATTGACAGCAGTGTGCATAGAAAATAGAAATGAACACTTATCAAATATCCAGAGAGGTAAAGGGTTTCTAAACTTAGATGCATTTGAAGAGACCTCAAAAGAAAAAATCAATAGATCTGTTGACATTAAAATTCAAAACTTCTCCATCATCCTCCTTCCACCAAAAAATAACCAAAATTAAAAGGCAAATAGCCTAGGGAAAATATCTCCAGCAAATGGCAAAGTGTTGACATCTTTAATATGTAAAGAATTCACAAAAATCAATGAGAAAAAAAAAAAACAGCGCAATAAACATGTTCGTGCCTTCATTCATTCGTTTATTTAAGCAACATGTAATGAGCACCTGGACCAGGTGCTGAGAAGATATTCATGGATAATATGAATTACCCGGGCTGCCCAGACATAATTTATTTTTAAAAAATACTTAGAGGGGATCCCTGGGTGGCTCAACGGTTTGGCTCTCCCTTCAGCCCAGGGCGTGATCCTGGAGTCCCGGGATCGAGTCCCACATTGGGTTCCCTGCATGGAGCCTGCTTCTCCCTCTGCCTGTATTCATTCCTCTATGTCTCTCATGAATAAATAAATAAAATCTTTAAAATAAATAAATAAATAAATAATACTTAGAAATCTGAGAATAAAAGGGAATTTCGTTAAACTGATATAGTACCTACCAAAACCCCACAGCAAATGTCATTCTTAATGGTGAAATGCTAGAAACATTATTTTTTTTAAAGATTTATTTATTTATTTTATGATAGACATAGAGAGAGAGAGAGGCAGAGACACAGGAGGAGGGAGAAGCAGGCTCCATGCCGGGAGCCCGACGCAGGTCTCGATCCCGGGACTCCAGGATCACGCCCTGGGCCAAAGGCAGGCGCCAAACCGCTGAGCCAACCAGGGATCCCTAGAAACATTATTTTGAAATCAGGACTAAGACAGCATGGCTGCTATCCTTGCTTCTATTCTACACTGTATTGATGATTGTAGCCAGTTCAGTAAGAATAGAAAAAGAAATTCAAGACATACAATTTGGAAAAGAAAAACCAAAACTGTTCTTTTTCACAGATGATTATCTACATTTTAAATCCAAAGGATTCCACAGATAAATTATTATAATAAGACAACTTGGCAAAAAGGTTGGCCATAATATCAATATAAAATTATTTGCAAAAAAAAATTATTTGCAGTTCTGTACACTGGTAAAAGTTAGCAAATTAGAATTTTTAAAAAATACATTATTTATTATAGCAATAAATGATAAGCACCTATAATAAATCTTTTTTTTTAATTTTTTTTTTATTCATAAGAGAGAGAGAGAGGCAAAGACACAGGAGGAGGAAGAAGCAGGCTCCATGGTAGCCCGACGCGGGACTCGATTCCGGGACTCCACAGTCGTGCCCTGGGCCAAAGGCAGGCACTAAACCGCTGAGCCACCCAGGGATCCCCTAATAAATCTAATAAAATATGTGAAATATTTATTATAGAGAAAATTTTAATTTTGGGTATAAATTTAAAAATTATAATCACTATAGTATGTATATTATACAATTATTATATAATCTAGAATTATTATATAACCTAAATTATTTAAATAATAAAAATATCAAAATGATGCAAATTATAAAATTAGATATTTCACAAAAATGTCAATTTTCTCCAATTTGATCTATGGCTTCAATGCAATTACAATCAAAATTCTAATAGGGGGCAGCCTGGGTGGCTCAGCGGTTTAGTGCCGCCTTCAGCCCAGGGCCTGACCCTGAAGACCCGAGATCGAGCCCCACGTCTGGCTTCTCCCTCTGCCTGTGTCTCTGCCTCTCTCTTTCTCTCTCTCATGAATAAATAAATAAAATCTTTAAAAAAATTCTAATAGGGATTTTCTTAAATATGACGTTGCTTTTATTTTTTTAATTTAAATTCAATTAGGCAATCAATAGTACACACTTAGTTTCTGATATAGTGTTCAATAATTCATCAGTTGTATATAATACCTAGTGCTCAACACATCACATGCCCTCCTTAATGCCTACCACCCAATTACCCTATCCCTTCTATCCCTTCACCCACTCCCTTCCAGCAACCCTCAGTTTGTTTCCTATAGTCAAGAGTCTCTCATGGTTTTTCTCCCTCTCTGATGACTTCCCATTCAGGGTTCCCTCCCTTAACCTATTATCCTCTGCACTGTTTCTTATATTCCACATATGAGGGAAACCATATGACAAGTGTCTTTCTCTGGTTGACTTATTTCCCCCAGCATAACACCCTCCAGATTCATCCACATCAATGTAAATGGTAAGTATTCATCTTTTCTGATGGCTGAGTAATATTTCACTGTGTATATAGACCACATCTTTTTTATCCATTCATCAGTCAATGGACATCCAGGCTATTTCCACAGTTTGGCTATTGTGGACATAGTTATTATGAATATTGGGGTGCAGGTGTCCCGGCATTTCACTACATTTGTATCTTTGGGGTCAATACCAGTAGTACAATTGCTGGGCCATAGGGTAGCTATGTCTTTAACTTCTTTTTTTTTTTAAGATTTTATTTATTTATTCATGACAGACAGAGAGGGAGAGAGGCAGGGACACAGGCAGAGGGAGAAGCAGGCTCCACGCAGGGAGCCCGACGTGGGACTTGATTTCAGGTCTCCAGGATCGGCCCTGGCCTGAAGGCGGTGCTTAAACCGCTGAGCCACTCGGGCTGCCCTATATCTTTAACTTCTTGAGGAACCTCCACACTGAGCCAGCTTGCATTCCCACCAACAGTGCAAGAGGGTTCCCCTTTCTCCACAATCCTGTCAACAGTTGTTGTTTCCTGTCTTGTTAATTTTAGCCATTCTGACTGGTGTGAGGTGGTAGCTCATTGTGGTTTTGATTTGTATTCCCCTGATGTCAGGTGCTGTAGAGCATATTTTCATGTGCCTGTTGGCCATGTGTAGGTCTTCTTTGGAGAAATGTCTGTTCATGTCTTCTGCCCATTTCTTGACTAGATTATTTGTTCTTTGGGTGTTGAGTTTGGTAAGTTCTTTATAGATCTTGGATATTTGCCCTTTATCTGATATGTCATTTACAAATATCTTCTCCCATTCTGTATACTGCCTTTTAGTTGTGACTGTCTCCTTTGCTGTGCAGGAACTTTTTATCTTGATGAAGTCCCAGTAGTTCATGTTTGCTTTTGTTTCCCTTGCCTTTGGAGATGTGTCTAGCAAGAAGTTGCTGTGGCCAAGGTTGAAGAGGTTGCTGCCTGCGTTCTCCTCCAGGATTTTGATGGTTTCCTTTCTCACATTTAGGTCTTTCATCCATTTTGAGTTTTAGTGTACAGTGTAAGAAAATGTCCAGTTTCATTCTTCTATGTGTGGCTGTCCAATTTTCCCAGCACCATTTATTGAAGAGACTGACATGCTGATTTTAAAATTTACATAGAGGGATGCCTGAGTGGTCCAGCGGTTGAGCATCTGCCTTCAGCTCAGGGAGTGATCCTGGAGTCCCAGGATCAAGTTCCACATCTGGTTCCCTGCATGGGGCCTGCTTCTCCCTCTGCCTGTGTCTCTCTCTCTGTGTATGTGTCTCATGAATAAAAAAATAAAATCTTAAAAAAATAAAATAAAATTCACATAGAAGAGTAAAAATATCTAAGACATCCATGAAGGGGAATGAGGCAGTTGCTTACTCCCCAGCTATCAGGACTAATAAAACTGTAGTAATAAAAACAGTATGATATTAGCTAAAGAATGAATCGAGGTAGATTGACAAAATCAAATAGAGAATCCAGAAAAAGACCCACACATAGCTGGAGCTCTGATATTCAGATACAGTCTTGCTGATCAGTGGGGAAAGGAAGGGACCATTTAATACCTGATCAAGCCTATGTGGATAAAATAATTGGAACCCTATCTCACACTATCAGAAAAATTTCTGTTGGTGGTATTAAAGAAGATATAGAAGATTATAATTTGAGAGACTACTTTGAAAAGTATGGCAAGATTGAAACCATAGAAGTTATGGAAGACAGGCAGAGTAGAAAAAAGAGAGGATTTAATTTTGTAACTTTTGATGATCATGATACAGTTGATAAAAATTGTTGTTCAGAAACACCACACTATTAATGGGTATAGTTGTGAAGTGAAAAAGGCCCTTTCTAAACAAGAAATGCAGTTTGTTGTATCACAAAGAGGTCATAGAGGTGGATCTGGTAACCTCATGGGTCATGGAGGAAACTTTAGAGGTGGTGGTAATTTTGGCCATGGTAGAAACTTTGGTGGAAGAGGAGGCTATGGTGGTGGCAGTGGTGGCAGCAGAGGTAGTTATGGAGAAGGTGATGGTGGATATAATGGATTTGGAGGTGGCCGTGCTAACTATGGTGGTGGTCCTGGTTAGAATAGTAGAGGAGGCTATAATGGTGGTGGACCAGGATATAGAAACCAAGGAAGCAGATATGGTAGTAGTGATGGAGGATATATGATGGTTACAATGGAGGAGGAAAATTTGGAAGTGGTACTATGGTGGTGGTAGAAACTATAATGATTTTGGAAATTATAGTGGACAACAGAAATCAGATTATGGACCAAATTGAAGGGGACAATTTGGTGAAAGAAGCTTGGGCAGTCCCTATGATGGTGGTTATGGATCTGATGGTGGAAGTGGTGGATATGGTAGTAGAAGATTCTAAAAAATTTTCAGAAGAAAAGAATTGAAATAGAATTCTACTTGCCTAAATGAGGAATGTCTTTCTTACCATCCTAAATATGAAGGTTTCTGGCTAGGTAAGGTTTGTAGCTCACAGTAAAGACCGATAACACCAAAAAAAAAAAAAAGAAAGAAAGAAAGAAATCTGATAATACCAAGTGATGAACAAAAATGTGTATCCCCAGGAACTATAGTGTTGGTAAAAGTGTAAATTTGTAGCCACTTTGGTAAACAATTTGGCATTAGCTTGCAGAATCAAATATTTGCATATACTATGACCAAGCAATTCCACTTCTAGGTATATGTGCTAGAGCAAGTCTAGCACATTTGCACCAGGGAACATGTACAAAACTGTTCATAATAGAAATCCAGGGGCACCTGAGTGATTCAGTCGGTTAAATGCCTGCCTCCAGCTCCATCCTGGGATGGAGCCCCATGACAGAGGGGAGTCTGATTCTCCCTCTTCCTCCCCCTGCTCATGCGCTCTCTCTCTCTCTCTCTCTCTCTCTCTAAAAAATAGCAATCCAAATAATCCAAATGTCTAATGAGCAGGGATTGGATAAACGCATTGTTATTATTGAATTAGTTTCCTATGGAAACCGTATCAAATTACCATAAACTAGGAGTCTTAAAACAACAGAAATTTGTTTTCCCACCATTCTGGAGGCCAGAAGTCCAAAACAAGGACCTAAATGAAGATGTCAGTTGGTCCATGCTCCCTCTGGAGGCTCAAGGGGAGAGTTTGTTCCTTGCCTCTTCTGGTATCTGGTGGTAGCTGGTGTTCCTTGGCTTGTAGCCATACCACTTCTCCATTATCTTCACTTTGCCTTCACCTCTTTTGTTTCTGACAAATCTCCCTCTAACTCCCTCTAATAAGGACACTTGTAATTGTATTTACAGCCCACTTGAAAATCCAGGATAATCTCCACATGTCAAGATACTTAACTTCTTTTTTTTTTAATATTTTATTTATTTATTCATGAGAATACACAGAGAGGAGAGAGAGAGGCAGAGACACAGGCAGAGGGAGAAGCAGGCTCCATGCAGGGAGCCTGACGTGGGACTCGATCCCAAGTCTCCAGGATCAGGCCCTGGGCTGTAGGCGTGCTAAACTGCTGAGCCACCAGGGCTGCCCTCAAGATACTTAATCACATTTGCAAAGACCCTGTTTTTATAAAAGGCAGGATTCACAGGATTTATAGAAGATCAGGGATTAGAATTTGATATGGGGGGACATTTTCTTTTTCAGTTTTCTACACTCGGCCATCAGTTTGTCACACTCAAAAAATACATTCACCCCATCCTGACATCTCCAGAAGTCTTAACCCAATATGAACTCAAGCCCAAAATCTCACGTAAATATAATCAGCTCAAAACCCCATATCTCATCATCTAAACCAAGCATGATAAGACTGTGGATATGATCCTTGCTGGGGAAAAAATTCCTTCCATCTCCGGAACTGTAAAACTAATAAGTTATGTGTTCCCCAAACGTAATGGTGGGATAGGCATAGGGTAACAGTTATAGATATTTCTACTCCAAAAGGGAGAGGATAGAAGAAAGAAAGGGATCGCTAGTCCCAATTTCAAAATCCAGCAGGACAAATTCCTCTACTTTTCAAGGTCTGGGACTAATCCTCTATTGCCCACAGTTCCAGCCTCTGCCTCTATAGTTCTGACTTCCAGGTCCAAGGCTCTGCCCTCTGGGCCTGAGGCTATTCCCTTTTGTCATGCTTCCATTTTCTTTTTTTTTAAATTATTTATTCATGAAAGACACATAGAGAGGCAGAGACACAGGCCAGGGAGAAGCAGGCTCCATGCAGGGAGCCTGATGTGAGACTCAGTTCCGGGACTCCAGGATCACACCCTGGGCCAAAGGCAGACACTCAACCACTGAGCCACCCAGGCATCCCACGCTTCCTTTTTCTTAACAGTAGGCACGTATCTGAAGTTGAGTTGTTTTATAAACCGATTTCTTGCCTCTAGAATTGTGGTAGTCCAACAGCTTTCCTTCATTCCATTCTGTCTCTGTCCCTTTCCATTCAAGATGGCACTGTTTCTGCTGAGAGATATAACTTTGGAAACCCTGTTAGGTCTCCTCTGTATGTCACATAGATTCACATCATTAAACAAGAGAGTCCTCCACAGATCTTTCCTGGATAATTCTATCCCTATTGCTGGCTTCTGCTGAGATGGTTGAGTGGATCCATGAGTCACACACCTAATATCCTCAACACCAGCAAAACGCTATTTCAACCACACCCATGGCCTTCTCTCCAGAGCACATTTTTCTAACATAAATCAGCTAATTTTAGTATATTTCACAATCTGGAGAGGCTGCAAATTTCCCCCATCATCATGTTGGTTCCTTTTGGTGTAACAGTTCTTTCCCTGGTATATCTTTCTCCTCTCCCATTTTATGATGATCAGCAAGAAGAAACCAGGGCACAACTTTAACATTTTGCTTGGAAATTACCTCAGCTAAAATCCAAGTTCATCATGTACAAGTACTTCTCTTGTGCTTCTCAAAATTCTTCTAGCGTCTACCCTTTAACCAATTCCAAAGCCATATCCATATTTTAAGGTGTTTGTTACAGCAGCACATCATTCTTGGTTCCAAAATTTGTGTTAGTTTGCTATGGTAACTGTAACTAATTACTACAAACTAGATGGCTTTAAGCAACAGAAACTTATTTCATACCATTCTGGGTGCCCAAAGTCCAAAATTACTATCACGTGCCCAAACCAAGAAGTTAGTAGGGACGCCTGGGTGGCTCAGCGGTTGAGCATCTGCTTTTGGCTCAGGGCGTGATCCTGGAGTCCCAGATTGAGTCCCACATTGGGCTCCCTGCGTGGAGCCTGCTTCTCCCTCTGCCTATGTCTTTGCCTTTCTCTCTGTGTCTCTCATAAATAAATAAAATCTTAAAAAGAAGAAGGAGGAGGAGGAGGAGAAATAGTAGGTCCAGGATGCCTGAGTGGCTCAGTGGTTGAGCATCTGCCTTCAGCTCAGGGCGTGATCCTGGGGCCCCCGGGATCAAGTCCCACATCCAGCTCCCTGCATGGAGCCTGCTTCTCCCTCTGCCTATGTCTCTACCTCTCTCTGTGTGTGTCTCTCATGAATAAATAAAAAAAATCTTGGGATCCCTGGGTGGCGCAGCGGTTTGGCGCCTGCCTTTGGCCCAGGGCGCGATCCTGGAGACCCGGGATCGAATCCCACGTCGGGCTCCCGGTGCATGGAGCCTGTTTCTCCCTCTGCCTGTGTCTCTGCCTCTCTCTCTCTCTCTCCGTGTGACTATCATGAATAAATAAATTAAAAAAAAATCTTAAAGAAGAAGAAGAAGAACAAGAAGAACAAGAACAAGAAGAAGAACAAGAAGAAGAAGAAGTAGTAGTAGTAGTAGTAGTAGTAGTAGTAGTAGTAGTTGATAGGTCCAAGGCACCTGGGTGGATCAGTGGGTTAAGCATCTGCCTTCTGTTCAGGTCATGATCTCAGGGTCCTGGGATCAAGTCCCACATCACTGGGCATCCTGCTCAGTGGAGAATCTGCTTCTCTCTCTGTCCCTCCCTGTTGCTGTGCATGCTCCAGAATCACGGCATTCTCTGTCTCTCTCAAATAAATAAATACAACCTAAAAAAAAAAAAAGAAAAAGATGTTCATAGGTCCAGGTTCCTTCTGGAGGCTCTAGGGCAGACTATATTCCTTGCTTCTTCCAGTTTGGGGCAGCTTATGGCAGCCTTAGCTTCACTATGATTTCTGCTTCCATTGTCACATTGTCTTTTCTTCTTCTGTCCATGTCAAATCTCCTTCTTCCTCCCTCTTATATGCAGGCATGTGATTGAACTTGGGGCCCACTCTGATAATCTAGGATAATATCCACATACCTCAAGATCCTTAACTTAATCGCAGCTACAAGTGTCACGTTTCCATATAAGGTAACATCTACAGGTTTCTAAGTTTCTAGGATTAGGATCTGATATCTTTGGGGGGCCATTTTTCGTCCTATCATAGTTACGTCCTTATGATGGAACATTAAACGGCAGTAACAATGAATATTTATATGCCATTCATTTCTCTCCCTACTCCAAGGTAAGCTCCATGAGGGCAGGGCCTTATTTCACTCATTGCTGTATACTCAGTCCCTGGAAAAGTGACCACCAGGTAAGTGGTACCCAATAAATATTTGCTGAATGAACTACTAAAATGGATATTTATCTGAAGAATAATACAGATAAATAAAACATTTTATGGTATAACATCAGGTGAAAAAAACAGCATACATTTTTTTTTAATATCAAATCATTGTGGGGATGCCTGAGTGGCTCAGTTGGTTAAGCATCTAACTCTTGATCTCAGCTCAGGTCTTGATCTTAGGATTGTGAATCAAGCCCCACTTAAAAAAAATTTTTTTAAATAAATGCAAAATATCAAATAATTATTTTTACATGAAAAATACTATGCAAAAATATTGGGGATGTCAGTGAAAATGGAATAGGGAACTTCAAGAGTCCATCTTGTCACAAACACAGCTAATAAACTGGCAAAACTTTCAGAATCAGGGACGCCTGGGTGGCTCAGTGTTTGGATGTCTGCCTTTGGCCCAGGGTGTGATCCCAGGAACTGGGATCAAGTCCCACATTGGGATCCTTGCAGGAAGCCTATTTCTCCCTCAGCCTATGTCTCTCCCTATGTGTGTGGGTGTCTCTCATGAATAAATAAATAAAATCTTAAAAAAAAAAACCTGTCAGAATCAGCTTTATCAGAACTCTGGAAACAACTCAAAGTTTACATCAACCAAGTGAAACCACTGAATCTCAGTAAGAAAACTTCATTATAATTTCACTTATCTTCTCCATCCCCCAGTTCTGCAGCAGCCTTGAAGACAATGTTCATGGTATAAGTTTCTAGACAGACCTGCTACTGAAAGCATTGTGGTTGTTTGTTTTGACCTGTCTAATGGCCCTCTGAATGTCTAGCTCAAAGGGCTTGCCTTTATTTTGCCTAATTCAGAACTCTCACAGGGCTGATGTGGCTACCAAGGGGGCATTTGTTGAAAATACATAAAGGCAATTGTATTAGCTGCTACCATCTAGGACAAGGGACCACATTTGGAGAAAACAACAAATGAATAATAATTTTAAAAAAAACCCTTAGGAAGAAAAGCTGGGAAGTGAAATGGATTAGGGAAAATAACTTTGAAAATTTCCTACATACTCCTGGGAGTAGAGGTCCACATGCACGCTCAGGTCTGGGTACATGCTCAGAAAAGATCTGAGAAGGTCCTAAGATCTTATCTCTAGCTGGTGATCAGGCTCTGTGCAAGCAGGAAATGAGAGCTAAAGCAGAGTTGTAAATTGCCTAAGTGTTGAAGGAATTTCCCAACACACATACAGAGCGCATCTGTGAAGACTGGGAGGTTTTTGTTGTTGCTGTTCTAGGCATTTAAGGAAATCTCAGTCAAATGACTAGCAGAGCACTAAGCTAATGTAGCAGAGACTTCAGTGGCCACATACTACAAAAAATGGGCTTTACAAAATTAGTTCCTGAAAAGTCACTAAACTAACAAACAATTCAACAACAGCAGCAACAAGTACTAGCATAGTAGGAAATCCTATTCCCAGAGTTGTTGCATTTTAATACTAAAAATGTCTAGTTTAGAAAAAAAATTATGATGCATGCAAAGGGAGCATGGCCTATATACATGGGGAGAAAACTGTCCTTGAGGGAGCACAGATATTGGATATTGGATATGGTAGACAAGGACTTAAAATCAACTATTTTTAGGGACACCTGGGTAGCTCAGTGGTTGAGTGTCTGCCTTCGGCCCAGGGCGTGATTCTGGAGTCCCGGGATCGAGTTCCACGTCAGGCTCCCTGCATGGAGCCTGCTTTTCCCTCTACCTGTGTCTCTGTCTCTGTCTCTGTCTCTCATGAATAAATAAATAAAATCTTAAAAAAAATAAATCAACTATTTAAAATATACTCAGAGACCTAAAGGAAACCATGTGCAAAGAACTAAAGGAAAACATGATCTCACCAGACAGAGACTGTCAATAAGAAGACAGAAGCTATAACACAGAAACAAAACTTCTGGATTTGAAGAGAATTAATTGAAATGAAAATTTCAGTAGAGCAGTTCAACAGCAGATCTGAGCAAGCAGAAGAAAGGGCCAGCATACTTGAAGGTAAGTCAATGAGCTTACCCCATCTGTGGAGCAGAAAGAATAAAAGGATGAAGGAAAATGAACAACCTAAAAGATGTGTAAGACACCATCATGCATACTAACATATGCATAGGAAGTCCAACAGGAGAGGTAGGAGAGAGATAAGGTGGAATATTTGGAGATACAATGGCTAAACACTTGGCACAAGACATAACCTACACATTCAGGAAGCTTAATTAACTTCAAGTAAGATAAACTCAAAGAGTGCTCGCTTCGGCAGCACACATACTAAGATAAATCAAAGAGATCCATGCCAAGACATAATCAAACTGCAAAAGGCCAAAAACAAAAAGAGAATCCTTAAAGCAGGAAAAGTGACTAATCATGTTCTAGACAACCTCACTATGATTAACAGCTGATTTCTCATCAGAAACCTTGGAGGCCAGAATGCAAGGGAATAATATATTGGAAAGTCTGAAAGGAAAAAACAAGGCAACCAGAAATTTTATATCTCACAAAACTATCCTTCAAGAGTTAAGGAAAAACCAAGACATTTCCAGATTAGTGAAAACTAAGACAGTTTGTCACTAGTAGACTGTCCTGACAAGAAATGTTAAAGAGAGTCCTTCAGGCTACTATGAAAGGGCATTAAATAAGTATCTCAAATCCACATGAAGAAATGAACATTGATAACAGGGATATAGGTAGATTAAAGTCAGTAATTATGTATTTTTAGAACATATTTTTTCTTATATGATTTATTTATTTTTTAAAGATTTTTGTTTATTCACAAAAGACAGAGAGAGGCATAGAGACATATGCAGAGGGAGAAGCAGGCTCCCTGCAGGGAGCCTGATGCAGGACTCAATCCCAGGACCCTGATCATGACCTGAGCCGAAGGCAGATGCTCAACCACTGAGTCATCCAGGTGCCCCTTTTATATGCTTTAAAGGATAACTACAATAATTATAAATCTGGGTCCTGGCGTCTTTTCAGGTGTCCTGAAAAGAGTAATAAAATTGATGCATTTTTAGTTAGAGCAATAAAAATAGAGAGACAGAAAGAGATAAAATTCTCAATTACTAAAATCAGGATGAAAGTAGGGCATCACTATCAACATTACAAGATACAAAAAGGATTATAAAAGAATATGATGAATAATTGTAAATCAACACACCAGATAACCTAGATGAAAAGAAAATTTCCTAGAAACACACAAATGACTAAGACTGACTCAAGAAGAAACAGAACATCTGCCTTCAGCTCAGGGTACGATCCTGGGTCCCAGGATCAAGTCCCACATTAGGCTCTCTGCATGGAGCCTGCTTCTCCCTCTGCCTATGTCTCTGTCTCTGCCTCTCTGTCTCAGTGTCTCTCATGAATAAATAAATAAAATTCTTTTAAAAAAGAAAGAAAACAAAGCTGAATAGACCCATAACAAGAGATTAAATAAGCAGGATGCCTGGGTGGCTCAGTGGTTGAGTGACTGCTCTTGGCTCAGGATGTGATCCGGGTCTGGGGATGCAGTCCCGCATCGGGCTTCCTGTGAGGAGCCTGCTTCTCCCTCTGCTCCTCTCTCTGTATTTCTCATGAATAAATAGATAAAATCTTAAAAAAAAAAAAAAAAAAGAGAGAGAGAGAAAAATTAAATAAGTAAAAAAAAAAAAAAAAATCCCAGTAAAGAAAAGGCTAGGACCAAATGGCTTCACTGGTAAATTCTCTCAAACATTTAAAGAATTAATACCAATCTTTCTCAAATTCTTCCAAAAAACGGGGGATCCCTGGGTGGCTCAGTGATTTAGCGCCTGCCTTTGGCCCAGGGCATGATCCTGCAGTCTCAGGATCGAGTCCCGCATCAGGCTCCCTGCATGGAGCCTGCTTCTCCCTCTGCCTGTGTCTCTGCCTCTCTTTTTCTCTCGCTCATGAATAAATAAATAAAATCTTTAAGAAAAAAATTCTTCCAAAAAATAGAGTGTGCTTCCTAATTCACTCCATGATGCCAGGATTACCTTGATATTAAAGCCAGATGGAGACATCATAAGGAAAGAAATCTATAGAGCAATATTTATGAATATAGATGCAAACATGCTCAATGGATTACTGAGAAATTTGAATCCCACAACATATTAAAATGATCATACTGCATGGGCAAGTGGAATTTATCCCAAGAATGCAAAGGTGGTTCAACACATGAAAATTAACCAATGTGATATACAATATTAATGGAATGGAAGAAAAGAATCACATCACCATCCCAACTGATGCAGAAAAATAATTTTATAAAATTATCTATACCAACAACCTTATTGATGAGCCTTGGAAATATTGTGCTAAGTGAAATAAGCCAGTCAAAAAAAAGACAAATGCTGTATGACTCCACTTACATGAGATACTTAGAGTAGCCAAAATCATACAGACAAAAAAGTAGAATGATGATTACCAGGGACTGGAGGAGGTGAAGGTGGGAGTTATTGTTTAACATATACAGAGCTTCAGTCTTACAAGATGAAAGTGCTATGGAGATAGGAGGTGGTGATGGTTGTACATCATGAATACATTTAATACCACTGAACTGTACACTTAGCAGTGGTTAAATTTATGTTATGTATATTTTACCACAATAAAAAAAGTTGGGAAAAAGCCCACCTAACACTCTTGCATGATAAAAAACACTTATAAAAGTAGAACTAGAAGGAAACTTCCTTAGCTTGATAAGGGAGATATATGAAAATCCACAGCTGGGGCACCTGGGTGGCTCAGTAGGTTAAGCATCTGGCTTCAGCTCAGGTCATGATCTTGGGGTCCTGGGATCAAGTCCTGCATCAGGCTCCCTGCTCAGCAGGGTATTTTGCTTCTCTCTCTCCAGGGACGCTCATTCTCTCTCTTGCTTACTCTCTCTCTCAAATAAAAATAAATAAAATCTGGGACGCCTGGATGGCTCACCAGTTGAGGGTCTAGCTTTGGCTCAGGGTGTGGTCCTGGATCCTGGGATTGAGTTCCACACCGGGCTCCCTGCATGGAGCCTGCTTCTCCCTCTGCCTGTGTCTCTGCCTCTCTCTGTGTGTCTCTCATGAGTAAATAAATAAATAAATCTTTAAAAATAAATAAATAAAATCTTAAAAAAAAAAGAAAATCCATAGTTAATATCAAACTCAATGGTGAAAGATTGAAAGCTTTACTCCTAAGATCAGAAACAATTAAATATATATATAAAGATCAGAAACAATATAAAGATATCTGGTCTTGCCTTTTTCTTTCTCTTTCTTTCTTTCTTTCTTTCTTTCTTTCTTTCTTTCTTTCTTTCCTTCTTTCTAGATTATTTGTTTATTCATGAGAGACTCACACACAGAGAGAGGCAGAAACATAGGCAGAGGGAAAAGCAGGTTCCTCACAGGGAGCCCGATGCGGGATTAAATCCCAGACACCGGGATCACACTCTGAGCCAAAGGCAGATGCTCAACCACTGAGACACTCAGGCTTCTCTGGTCTTGCCACTTGTATTCAACATTTTACTGGAAGTTTTAGCCATAGCGGAAAGTAAATAAAAGGCATCCAGATTGGAAGGAAAGTAGTAAAAACTATATTTGTAGACAGTGAAATCATATATAGAAAATCCTAAAGAACCCACACAGAAACCATCATCACTAATAAATGAATTCAGCAAAGTTGCAAAATATAAGATCAATATGCAAAAATCAGTTGTATTTCTACACACTAGCAATGAATAATCTGAAAATGAAATTTAGAAAAGTAATCTCATTTACATTACCAAAAAAATAAAATATTTAGGAATAAAATTTAAAAAGGGTTATAAGACTTGTACCCTGAAAACTACAAAACATTGTTGAAAGAAATTAAAACAGGCCTGAGTAAATGAAAAGACACCTTGTGTTCATGGATTGTTAAGAACCAATATTGTAAAGAAAACAGAATGATCTACAGACTCAATGCAATTTCTATCAAAATTCCAACTGTCTTTTTTGCAGAAATGAGCAAGTTGATCCTCAAATTCATAGGGAATTGTAAGGGACCATATATAGTCAAAACAATCTGGAGGGCAGCCCCGGTGGCGCAGCGGTTTAGCGCCGCCTGCAGCCCAGGGCGTGATCCTGGAGACCCTGGATCGAGTTCCACGCCGGGCTCCCTGCATGGAGCCTGCTTCTCCCTCTGCCTGTGTCTCTGTTTCTCTCTGTGTGTGTTTCTATGAATAAATAAATAAAATCTTAAAAAAAAAAAAAAAACAATCTTGAAAGGAAAGAAAAAATTGGAGAACCCACACTTCCCAATTTCAAAACTTCTAAAAAGCTACACAACCAAAACAGTGGGGTACTGGCATAAGGATAGACATATAGAGTAATGGAATAAAATTGAGAGTCCAAAAATAAACCCATACATCCACTGTCAATTGATTTTCAACAAGAACACCAAAATCATTCAATGGGGAAGGAATAATCTTTTCAAATAATAGTGCCTGGAAAACTAAGTATCTGCATGCAAAAGAATGAAGTTGGACCTTTACCTCACACCACATACAAAAATTAACTCAAAATAGGTCAAAGACCCACATGTAGGACCTGGAGCTATAAACTGTAGAAAAATTAACAATAAATCTTTATGACCTTGGATTTGGTAATGATTTCTTAGACAAGACGCCAAAGAACAAACAACAAAAGAAAAAATAAACTGAATTTCACCAAAATTTCAAAAAAAACTTCAGTGCATCATAGGATATTCTCAAGAAGGTGAAAAAAATGACCTAAAGAATGAGAAAAAATATTTGTAAATCATATGTATCCTATAAGTATTGTCCAGAATATATAAACAAGTCTTATGGCTCAACAATAAGAATATAATCTAATTAAAATGGGCAAAAGGATTTGGATAAATATTTCTCCAATAAAGACATGCAAATAATCAACAGGCACACAAGAGGTTCAACAATCATTTATTGTTAGGGAAACGCAAACCACAATGAGATACCACTGCACACTCACTAGGATGGCTTTTTGCAGGACATAATAAGCATTGGTGAGGAGGTGGAAAAACTGAAATTCCTTCTTTTGCTGGTGGGAGTATAAAATTGTACAGCCACTGTGGAAAACAGGTAGTTCCTTGGAAAGTTAACCATTGAATGACCATATGACCCAGCCACTCCACTCCTAGGTATATACCCGAAAGTACCAAAGCCATGTGTAAAGAAAAACTTGCCCCGTATATACATAGTAGACAGAAAGAAAGAAAGAGAAAGAAAGAAAGAAAGAAAGAAAGAAAGAAAGAAAGAAAGAAAGAAAGAAGAAAGAAAGAAAGAAAGAAAGAAAGAAAGAAAAAAGAAAGAAAGAAAAGAGAAAGAAAAGAGAAAGAAGAGAAGAGAAGAGAAGAAGAGAAGAGAAGAGAAGAGAAGAGAAGAGAAGAGAAGAGAAGAGAAGAGAAGAGAAAGGAAACAATCCAGATGTCCCAAAAAAAAAAAAAATCCAGATGTCCATCAACTGAGGAATGGGTAAACAAACTGTGGTCTATCCATACAATGGAATATTACTCAACCCAGAAAGGAATGAAGCACTGACACATGGGTGACCCTTGAAAATGTGACGCCAAGTGAAAGAAGCAGGATATAGAAGGACAACTATCATATGATTCTACTTATGTGAAATGACAAGAAAAGGCAAATCCAGGGAGATAGAAGAAGCAGATGGATAGTTATTAGCAGGGATGGGAGAAAGGGGTGAATAGGGAGACTCTGCATGATGGTACTGAGTTTCCATTCAGGTAACAAAAATGTTCTGGAATTAGTGGTGATGATTCAATGAAGTAAAAGTCACTGAATTGTACACTCAAAATGGTTAAAGTGGTGAATTTTATGGTATGTGAATTTTACCTCAATGTTTTTACAAAAAGACAGGAAGGAAATACATCAAAATGATAACCTTTGGCGATTTTGTTTTTGCACTGCTCTGCATTTTCCTGTCTGTCTACAATAAACATGTAGTATAGTAACAAACTGAAATCTCTCTAGTCATTGAGTAAAACAAGCCTCTCCAAGTCCCGAGTGCACACAGATCTCCCAGGGATCTGGTTAAAGTGCAGATTTGGATTGAGTGGTGTAGGGGGGAACCTGCGAATCTGCATTTCCAGCAAGCTCCCCCAGACCTCCCTTTGAGCAGCCAGGCTCTAAAAGTCCGCAGCCCTAGGGGGTGGACAGATGGAGCAAGCAGTTCCCAAAGCTGTGCTGCCGACATGGAAAAGACCGTGGCCTCTGGATGCCCTCCCGTCAGGGCCTGGGTTGGGTAGGACATATGTACACTAAAATAAGTATTCATTGTTTATCTGAAATTCAGATTTAACGGACTATCCTCTATTTTTTATTTGCTAACTCTGAAGCCCCAGAGTGGGGTAGGGTTGGAGCTGTGGTTGCCCAGGCGACCTGTTCCCAAGGCACTTCAAGGAAAGTAAGAGCAGTTTGCTAGGTGGTCTGGTTGACCTAATGGGCAGCCACCACCACGGCTCCACGGCTCACCCCAGGTGCCTTCCTCCCCTACTGCCCTTGGATCCATTTCACTTGCCTGGTCACCTCCTGGGGAAGGCTCCTGGAACGGGCTGGCTACCTGGTCCAACCGCACAGCGAGGAGTCCCCTCCAGGTCACCACTACAGGGCAGCCTTACCAACTGACCAACCCATGGCCAGTAACTATAGGAGGCAGTTTGCACAGTCACTACTGCAAGGAATTTGCACCAGGCTGACTTAGATTTGAGAGGAGGCATGGACGAGTAAGTAACTGTGTCTAGGCCTCGACACCCACCTGTTAACAGATGACATTCCCAAGTTCTGATGAGGATGAAATCCCATCTAAAAAGTTCTTAGCTTAGCGCACCGTCTGGCACCCAGTAAATGCTCGAGATATTGGGGAAACCATTATTTTTCTTCTCTTTCCCTCCCACAATGCCCAGCACAGTGCTGAGCACAGCTGACACCAATGTGTGCTCACAGAGCTAAATGGCAGGAACATTCTGGAACAGTGAAGAGTCACGTGCTCTGACCAACATAGGTGACCTCTTTACACCTTCCAGCTCTGATTCTAATTTTTTGTGACTTGAGGTTAAGTCCTTTCTTTCTCTATGCCTTGGTATCTTTGCAAAATGAGCAGCCTCTCATTAGCCCCAGTTCTGAGTTGGGATGGGGGTGGGTGGTGGTAGGGGGATTGTGGATGGGGTCTGTGCCTCACCTGGCTGGCCTCAGTGGGGTGGAGTCCATGGGGAGAGGGCGGCTTGGAGATTCCAGTGTTCTCCCTGAGGCTGCGGTGAATCCTCTGTTTCTAGTTGGGCCGGCTCTGGCTTATTCCATGCTATTTCATTGTCATTGGCAGGACTGGGCTCGGTGAAGCTGGACCCAGTGTGTCCTGGTCCCTCCCAGTCCTTATTGTCTCTCTGCAGGAGCCAGAGCTCATGTGTTCATCCCTTGGGATGTTGGGTCTATCCAGCCTTTTAGGGATCAGGGCTGCTGGCCCCAGTATAAAGGTATTATCGTCTGTGTTGCTTCCAGGCCCCAGGCTGGCAGTGTCCCTCCTGCCCCTTGACCGGATATGCCAAGCCCCCTCCTTTACTCTCTTGATTTCTGCCCTGTTCTTTCTGTGATTGGCTGAAGAGGGGAGTGTGGGCTGGCAGTTTACCTTACATAGAGCCCGGAGGCAGCATCTGGGGCTGCTTGGCTCACCCAAAGGCCCCCTACCCACCGCCCCCAGTCAAGCTGGGTCCTCTTCTTCCTGCCCAGCTGAGGCAGGGTCTGGAAGGGCACAGTAGCAGGCCCTCTGTGATGCTCCTATTGCCATGGTGATCCTAGATGAGAAGGCCATAGCATTCTGTCTCTAGAACCTCCACACATCTTTCCAGTTCTGTTTTGCCTGCCCCCAGAGATGGCTCTTTGCTGGTGTCCTCAAGAGCACAGGCTCTGCTGCAGTCAACGTGTCTTCTGTACATCCCCTATCCTTTGGACCTCCCTCTGACCCCAACAGAAACCACTACCCTAACAGGTAAGCCTCCACCCCTCAGAAACTGACCTCCACCAGAGAGGTGATGGTGAGTCTCGGAAAAGCCTCAGGATTCAAAATGAGAAGACCCAGGCTTCAGTTCCAGCCAGGCCTTTTAGAGCTATGTGACCCTGGTTAAGACAGTGCCCTCCTCTGTAAAATGTAGATGACAATACCCAATTGAAGTGTCCCTCAGGAATGCCTCTGTGGCTTTCCTTCTACGTAATACCCTTCCCTCCTTCTCAGCTCAGGCCAACTCCTACCCATGCCTCAAGACCCAGCTCAGGGGATCCCTGGGTGGCGCAGCGGTTTAGTGCCTGCCTTTGGCCCAGGGCGCGATCCTGGAGACCCGGGATCGAATCCCACATTGGGCTCCTGGTGCATGGAGCCTGCTTCTCCCTCTGCATATCTCTCTGCCTCTCTCTCTCAATCTCTCTCTCTCTCTCTCTCTCTCTCTCTCTCTCTGTGACTATCATAAATAAATAAATTAAATAAATCTTAAAAAAAAAAAAAAAAAAGACCCAGCTCAGATGCTCCCTTCTCTGTAAACGTTTCTCTGAGTTCTGTAGACTTGACACAGAATATTAAGACTGGCTACTTTGTGTTAAAGTTATTTGTTCCCTTCATTTTTATTTGACCGGGAATTTTGGGCGGCAAGAATAAGATTAGGCTTAGTTTGGCATCAGAAATGGTTTGTTGAATGACTGCTTTGTGGAAGAGAAATAGGAATAGCCTGACCTTGACTGGGTTGGACACCATCCCTGCAGGGGTCAATCCTGGGGCCCTTTGTCCAAGCATGGTGTGGGTCAGTCAGTGCCTGCCGTGGCCTTGCTGTGTGCCTGAGATGCACATGGCTGGCTGGGGACATTTTCATGGCCAAGACCCAGTGGAAGAGACCCTGGCTTATACCTGGGGTCTGTCTTAGCATTGGGGTGTGGCCAGGAGCAGCTTCCTATGGGGTGTCTCTGTGAATGCCCTGGGGTGTCTGGGAGGAGAAGGGGGATGGTACAGCACTGTCAGCTGGTTCTAGTGGGCCTTTTGGGATATTGAAAAATATCCGAGGAAAAGAGAGGAGGACTTCAGTTGCCACCGTGTCTCCCACTCCCTCTCTTGGCTCTACAGCTGCTGGTCAGGGTCAAGGAGATGAAGGAGACATCCAGCATCAGCTCCAGCGTCCCTACAGACTCACCAGCCAACAGGGCTTCCAGGGCCAGAGCCAGCTAGTCAAGGGTGCCCTCCGGTGGTCACCATAGGCGAGGCAGGAACCAGACCGGGCAAAAAGAGAGGTGTTTCATTCATTCCTTCAACGGACATGGAGTGAGCATCGGCGTGCCAGGCGTGTTTCAATTTTAATTAAAAACCTATTGATCGTTCTGCTAAGTAGAAAGCTGATATTTTTTGGTGGGGGAAAAGGGAATACAAGGTAAGGAATTGCCCCTTACAGCAGTGATTCTCAAACCATGCTGCCCTTGGCACCTTGAGAAAATATCAACGTCTGGGACCCTAGTAGGTCCAACCAAATCTGGGGGAATGGGGTAGGGGCATCAGCGGCAGGCAGCCAGGCATGAGAACTGCTGGTTTGGAGAGTTGACTAAATTGTTACCCAGCATTCTCATTGCTGAGGGAGGTGTTAATGTCCCATTTTCCGGATGAGGAGCCTGAGGCCCAAGTTAAGGACAGCAATGGGAAGGATGTTTCCCACAGCACAGGCAGCAGGGGTGTGGCAAATATTCCTACCAGGCTGCTCCTGATCTCTGAAGGGACCCCCTCTGGCATTATTTTTGCTGTGATTAGAAAAGTATCCAAGGCGTTGTTGTGAAATAATGTCCCCAGGACAGAGACTTATAAAGGCAAAAGTGGTGTCCACGGAAGTCACCTGCGATCTCACTGTTAACACTGAGGCGTATGTCAGGGAGAGGGAGGAAGGGGGATGGGGACGGGGACGGGGAAGGGAGGGAAGGAGTGGATTCATTTTCAGGCTGAAGGTCATATTGTAGATCAAGGCTTCAGAAAGTGCCATCTGAAAACCACTGGCAGCATAATCCCCGAGGTGCTCATTAGAGACGCAGCCTCCCCGTGCCCCTACCTCTCACCAGGTGGCAGAATCAGACTCTGGAGACGGACCCTGAGAAGCTGCACGTCTCCTACACGTTCCAGATCCTTCTCACAGCCATTCACTGAAGACCAATAGCCACTGCGGCTTCAAGCCTTCACAAGAGGAGCCCGTCCTAGACACCCATCGCTTCCAGTGGCTCAGGAGGGCCCTAGCGTATGGATTGATGAATTATTTGGAACCAGGTGCTGACGGGCGGCCCCTGGGGCCCGGGTCCGTACCCCCGCTGGGCTGGGGCTGGAGGAAGCCGGCAGCACAACCAGCAGGGCTGCGGCGTCGACCCTCACCAGGCCCAGCCCCCACACAGCAGCCCCCTCCCCCGGCCCCTCCCCCACCTCCCATGGGACTCTGCCACCAATCACAGCCTGGACTATGACGTTACCGCCTGCCAACCCGAGCTCCTCTGCCGCAGAGGCCGGCCGCCGCCGCTCTTAGGTGATGAGGGCTGCAGCAATGCCATCCTTTCTGGAGGCAGGGACTCGGAGACCTGGGGATGAGCGGAGACCCTCCAGGGCCATCACACACGGGTCGCAGGGCCAGGACTAGAAGCCAGGACTTCAGTGTTCTTTCCACTGCCCTCACTGCCGCCAAAGCCCCATAGGGCCCCTCTCCGGGCAGCTCCTGGCACCAGAGATGAGGACCAGCATCCCCCCCCCCCTTCCCCAGCTCTCCCCGCAAGATCTTAGTGGTCAGGAACAGACCCTTCAATCTCTGTTATTTGAGGGCCCAGAGATGATGGCAGGATTGGGCCCATGGTGGAGGGAAGTTGCCCCAAATTCTAGCCCTGGTTCCAGCCCCTCCAAACACCCCCCTCGGCCCCAGCAGGAATTAGAGGGGCCCTGGCCAGGCCGTGCTGGCGGCTGCTACTGTGCAGATTATAAGGGGCCAGACAAGGCTCCTTTGTGGAGGCCTTGGCTTAGGCAGTCAAGTGACTGCTTAACAAAAGCGTGGGCAGGGCCAGCCCCTAAGTGTGGGCAGGGGTGCTGGCCACAGGACCCCCAAGAGTCCCACCCGTCCAGTGGCCAGAACTGCTGTGGTATCACCTGAGAAGACCAGAGCCCCTCCCGTGAGTAGGCTATCAGCCCAGGCAGGCTGCGCTGGGGCTTTGAGGGCCTGTGGGGTGGATGGCCATCCCTGCATTAGTGCGTGTGATGTGCGCAGCCGGGCAGTGTGTGTGCAGGTGTGGGGGCACTTGTGCGTGTGTGCAAACTCTCTGCAGTGCGAATGAGCTTGGTGTGCACTAGGCACAAAGACAGCCCAGCCACTGCAGCTCTGTCAGAGTGAGCAAGGAGGGGGTGGGTGTCCGTCATTGCTTCAAGAAGTTTTTATTGCACATCTCTCCTATGAGAACACAAGGAGGGAATAGGCAGTAAACAAGCAGGCATCCTGCAAAACATGATTTCAAGTATAATAAGATAAACACTATGTAGAGAAATCGACAAGATGAGGGGACAGAGAGTACCAGTGGCACTGGGATGCTATTTGCAGGGACAGTCGTTGGGAACATCCTTTCTGAGCAGATGACCTGAAGTGGAAATGAACCATACGGTTAGATTAGAAAGAGCATCCTCGGGACGCCTGGGTGACTCAGTGGTTGAGCGTCTGCCTTCAGCTCAGGTCATGATCCCGGAGTGGCAGGATCGAGTCCCACATTGGGCTCCCTGCATGGAGCCTGCTTCTCCCTCTGCCTATATCTCTGCCTCTCTCTCTGTATGTCTCTCATGAATAAATAAATAAATTCTGAAAGAAAGAGAGAGAGAGGGGATCCCTGGGTGGCACAGTGGTTTGGCGCCTGCCTTTGGCCCAGGGTGCGATCCTGGAGACCCGGGATCGAATCCCACGTCGGGCTCCTGGTGCATGGAGCCTGCTTCTCCCTCTGCCTGTGTCTCTGCCTCTCTCTCTCTCTCTGTGACTATCATAAATAAATAAAGAAAAAAATATTTAAAAAAAAAGAAAGAGAGAGAGAGAGAGAGAGAGGAAGAAAGAAAGAAAGAAAGAAAGAAGAAAGAAAGAAAGAAAGAAAGAAAGAAAGAAAGAAAGAAAGAAAGAAAGAAAGAAAGAAAGAAAGAATCTTCCAGGTAGAAGGATTGGCAAGTGGAAAGGCCCTGGGGTCACTGTTCAGTGAAAGTGATTTGAGCATCTCTACCAGCCAGACTCTGTTCTGGGCACTGTGGACAGGGCAGTGGACAAGACCGATCAGGCCCCTTACCAGTCTTGCTCCAAGATGGCTGAGGGTGCCTGGGGAGCTAATGAACAGGAGGGGCTCAGAACACTGCCTGGCTCAGAGGACTAAGCCTAGTGTGTGGACTTTGCTATTAGTTACTGCCTTTGTCATAACTTTAGGGCACAGACGTATCTGTCTCCTCTGCCAAGGCTGTGGGCAGCTCTGGGCTCACTTCATTGGCTTCCCATGTCCCACAGGCAGTAAGAGCCAAAAGGGCCTCTCAGGCTACCTCATCCCATTCCCAGTGTCCAGACAGGAAAGCCAAAGCCCAGAGCAGGGAAGAGTCCTGGCTAAGATCACTTATGAGGCCCAGACAAGCCTCGACCAAGGCCCCTGCTCCCTCCCAGCCCCCTATCAGTGTACCTCCCTGTCTGTCTACTAGGACCCAAGTGCACCTGCTGCAGCCCAGTGCCCGGCCATGACCGTCACCTACTCAAGCCAAGTGGCTAATGCCCGCCTAGGCTCCTTCTCCCGCCTGCTGCTGTGCTGGCGAGGCAGCATCTACAAGCTGCTCTATGGCGAGTTCCTCATCTTCCTGCTCAGCTACTATACTATTCGCTTCATTTACAGGTGCAGGGGGACAGGCTGGGGCCAGGGCCTGGGAGGGGTACAGCTGGGTCTTGGAACAAATAGCCAGCCATTCAGGGGGGCCGATGTACCAGAGACCTGTAAGGCTGATCTGAGCTCCTCCTGGCCAAGCCCTGGGAGCAGGGGGGGGGGGGGGTCGGAGGCGGGGTTTGGGGGTTGTGGCTGGGGAGGAGATCAAAGAAGGCAGCCTGGGAGACAGCTCAGTGCAGTCCAGAGTGTCTTTCCTCCAACCCAGGGAGAGGCGCTGGCACCAGGGCCTTACCTGGTCCCACTCCGCCATCCTGTTCTCCTGAGTTCCACACGAGCTCACAGGCCCAGGACATATTTTTTTGTCCCCCCAAAAAAGTGTTTACTTAAATAAAATAAAGGACGGATAAAAACCACAGAATATATGAAAGCATTTTGAATGGAAAAAGCCTTAATGACTGCAATGGATTGAACAACGATTAAATCCAGAAAGTTCTTGAATTCAAAATTACAATAGCAATAACAAAGCACATCAGTTTTCTTTAGTTGTTACTCAGGCACCAATATATTTTTTTTTCATTTTTTAGAGTTTTTAAGCTTATAGCAAAATTGAGCAGAACGTAGAGAGTTTCCATATACCGTCTCAAACACACACACACAGCTGCCCCCACTGTCAACATACCACAGCAAAGTGGCACATTTGTCATCAAAGATGAACCCGCATGGACACAGCATTATCACCCGAAGTCCATAGTTTACACTAGGGTCTACTCTTGGTGTTGTACATTCTATGGGTTTGGACAAATGTATAATGACGTGTATCTACCATTATACTATACAGCGTAGTGTCGCTACTCTAAAACCATCCGGGCTCCACTTACTCATCTCTCCTTGCTATAAGTTTTTTTAAAGACCAAACACTCTTTGTTTGAACCTGCTTTCAAACTATTTTTTGGATGCTTTAAAGGGGTCAGTGGTGCCTGCAAGGAAGCCCTTCAGCAGGAGCTTCCTTCCTATCCCTCACAGAAAACCTCTTGCAGCCACAGAGCAGAGGCCCAGCTGGGGCTTGGGGCTGCTAGAGTGGGGCCTGGCTCAGGCCAGAGGAGGGGCCCTCGGGCGGGGCCAGTGAAAGAGACGGGGAAGTGGTGGGGTCGCAAAGAGGCAGCCACACTCCCACCCTAGGCTGGCTGGGCCGCGTACCTGTGTCAGCCGTGTGCTCCCAGTGTCTACATCCGCCTCCCTCCCCGCCACCAGGATGGCCCTCACGGAGGAACAGCAGGTGATGTTTGAGAAACTGACTCTGTATTGCGACAGCTACATCCAGCTCATCCCCATTTCCTTCGTGCTGGGTGAGCCCCCACCCCCACCCCCCGCGTCCCGGGATCCCAGTGCTGCTGCCGGCTCCAGAAAGGTGGCCTCTCGGCAGTTCAGGGCTGCAGCCCGACGGAGGTCAGACGTCAGGAGGGACGTCCTGCTGTTAGCACTCAAGACTCCCGCTTCTGGGGGCGGCAGTGACAGTCCCTGGAGCGTCTGCGCAGGAGGGGAGACCGGGCAGCTCTCTGGGGTGGACAGGGGGCCCCTGGGAGCGAGAACTGGAGGATCCTGCACCTTCCCGCGGGTCTGCTGGTCCTCCCCTGGGGAGCGCCCTCCAGGAGGGCTGGGGCTGGGCGCGCTCCGGTCAAGGGAGATGGAGACGCGGAGCCCGCGCCCTCGCCCCTCGCCCCCTCCCCCGTGCTTCTCTTGCCCAGGCTTCTACGTGACTCTGGTCGTGACCCGCTGGTGGAACCAGTACGAGAACCTGCCGTGGCCAGACCGCCTCATGAACCTGGTGTCGGGCTTGGTGGAGGGCAGGGACGAGCAGGGCCGGCTGCTGCGCCGCACGCTCATCCGCTATGCCAACCTGGGCAACGTGCTCATCCTGCGCAGCGTCAGCGCCGCCGTCTACAAGCGCTTCCCCAGCTCCCAGCACCTGGTGAAAGCAGGTGGGCGGGGCCGGGCAGGGGGCGAGGTCGGGAACTGCGCGCGGGACCGCGGCTTCAGACGGGCGAAGGACCCTGGAGGGGCGAGGGGACCGTGGGGACCGTGGGGACCGAGGGCCGGGGCGGGGCCTTCTTCCTCCCTTCGCCCCTTCTGGTTGTGCAGTGCTCAGTCCGCACATCTGTGACCTCCGTCCCCGACCTTCCCTCACGTGGTCCTGATGAGTCAAACCTTCTCGCGTGCTCAGGCCAGGACAGCGCGTAGTGGCCAATCAGTAACTACTGAATGGCAAAGGAGCTCGGTGGTGCCAATGGACTGGGGCTGGAATCCCGGCCACGCTGCCAACCCGCCGCTCTGCGGGCCCTCCCCATCCACTGCCTTCTTCACTCCATCCCGCAGGCTTTATGACCCCCGCGGAATGCAAGCACTTAGAAAAGCTGAGCTTGCCGCACAACACGTTCTGGGTGCCCTGGGTGTGGTTTGCCAACCTGTCAATGAAGGCGTGGATTGGAGGTCGAATCCGGGACCCTGTCCTGCTCCAGAGCCTGCTGGACGTGAGCTCACCTCACCACACAGATGGGGCTGGTGCAGAGTGGGGACGGTTGTGCTCTGGGTAGAACAGTTTCCTACAAAGAGCAGGCTTGAGAGTCTGCCTAGAACCTGCTTTGGGGTTGGAGGATTTTGACCAAGAGGATTCCACAACCCATGGTGGCCGGTCCCTTAAATTCCTCTCCTACTTCCTCTCTAAAGTGAGCCTCAGAGATACTGGTTCCTGGGTTGCTGTTTTCTTAAGATTTTATTTATTTGAGATAGAAAGCACAAGTGGGGGGGGGGAGGGGTTAGAGCGAGAAGCAGGCTCTCTGCTAAGCAGGGAGCCCCATGCAGGCTCTATCCCAGGGCCCTGGGGTCATGACCTAAGCCAAGGGCAGAGCCTAACTAACTGAGCCACCCAGGCACCCTATCCTGATCCCTTTTTGATAGATGAGGAGGCTGAAGCACAGAGAGGTTAAGTGAGCTGCCCATGATCACAGAGCCAGACCCTGGTACCTTGGGAAGAGCTGGGGGTTGAGCCTGGGAGAGCAGATAGGTGGTGGTCAGAACCCCAACCCTCCCTCCTGCTCCCCAGGAGATGAACATCTTGCGTACTCAGTGTGGACACCTGTTTGCCTACGACTGGATCAGTATCCCGCTGGTGTACACGCAGGTGAGGACTAAGCCAGTGAAGCTGCCCCTTAGGGAAGCCGGGACTGGGAGGACACAGAAAACAGCCTGTGATGGGAAGGGCTCACTTGGGGGCTAAGAGGCCCATCCCGGGAGTTAGGTCTGGACTTTGCAGATTCTCTCTAGTGACAACTTTGAAGAGTCCAGGCTCCTGCCTGGTTCAGCCCAGGGGAGAGAGTGTAATTATCCCCATTTTAAAGAGATCACAGGGCAGTCCTGGTGGCTCAGTGGTTTAATGCTGCTTTCAGCCCAGGGCCTGATCCAGGAGACCCAGGATCAAGTCCCACCTCGGGCTCCCTGCATGGAGCCTGCTTCTCCCTCTGCCTGTGTCTGTGCTTCTCTCTCTGTGTGTGTTTCTCATGAATAAATAAATAAAATTTTAAGAAAATAAAGAGATCACAGAGGGCCAAAGTCACAGGACTGTGCAAATCAGAGCAAGGGCTCATCCTCGCAGCCTAGGGAGCTTCCTGACCCCAGGTTGCCAGCCAGTCCATTTCTGCTGCCACCTCCTTTCCTCCCAGGTGGTGACCGTGGCTGTATACAGCTTCTTCCTGGCTTGCCTGGTTGGGCGGCAGTTCCTGAACCCAGCCAAGGCCTACCCTGGCCACGAGCTGGACCTTGTTGTACCTGTCTTCACATTTCTGCAGTTCTTCTTCTATGCTGGCTGGCTGAAGGTAAGATTCTCTGCAACCAGACTGGCTGTGGTCATGGCTTTAGAAGGGTCATGGCTGACCAGGAAGGGAGGATCTCAGGGCCCCCACCATGACCCTCTTGTGTACTCCTTCCCCGTGTCTTTACATTTGAAGAAACTGAGACCCAGAGAGGAGTGGGACCAGCTTGAGGCTGGTGTCTGATCCCAACGTTGCACCACAGTCCTCGAATTTAGCAGGCTGGGCAGATACAGGGAAAGTTCAATTGTCAAACCATTTGATGCCCCCTCAAGAGAATGTTCCCCAAATATTTGTCCAGAAAAAGGGAAATGCATGGATTGAGAATGTCTGTGGCAGGCCCTGCTGGTGAGGCAATTCCTCTCTGTGCCCTAGGCTCTGATCCCAAATTTGTCCCCTTTGCTTAGTAAAACCAAAGTCCTGATGTTAACTGCCCCCGCCCCCACCCTTTCAAGGCAGATTAGCACCACCTCTCCTCACTCAAGATATCCATCTGTGATGGGGGTGAGGGGCGGGGTGCCTCATCCCCACCCCAAGTGGTGTTTCCAAGTATTACTCCCACTACATCCAGGGCTCTTCCTAACAGAACTTCTGAATAACACAGTTTTCTCTCCATATCTTTATCTTTCCTGTTTCTCACCCACTCTCCCTTTTTTCTTTTTTTTTTTTGGTAGTGGTGCTGGGAGGTTGGTATTTTTTGGCAGGTGATGGTAGGTTGCCTCCTTCCTCTATCCCTCCTGTCCATGTATGGAGCATGTGTGCACGTGTGCAGTCCCTCCCTATCCACACCCTCGTCCCAGCAGTCATCTTCAGCCGCTGCAGATAAAACCAGGTCACACCATTTTTCTGCTCAAAATCCCCTAGTGGTTTATAGGATGTCCCTTGAATGCTTAGTACAGTCCATCACTACTGTGGAGATTTGTCAGGGGACTTCAGAGGTTAGCACTAGGACTCTGCCTGCCTGGGCCACCCTTTAATTGAACACAGCCTCCCACGTATAAACTCTGTGGCTTTGAAAATAATGAATATATGAATGTTGGAAGACTTGAATGAGTAAATGAATGAATGCATAGATTATGGAACTCCAGGGAAGATACAGTGATGGGAGGTACCGGTGGTGACTCTGCCACGTGATAGAATAAGAACAGCTCTGGGTGTTCAGGGAGCAGCTGGCTCAGAGAGGGGCTCAGGCTCAGTGTCCTGAGAGAAGGGGACTGTGTGCAGGTGCCTATGAGCGTGGGTGGCTGGAGGCCTTATATTCTGGCTTTGGAGATGGTGGTCAGGCAGGAGGGGCATGATGGGGTGGGATGTGTAATGAGCAAGAACAGAAGTTTAAGGGCAAGGAGCAAGACCGCAGGGAGTCTACCTGAGGACTTCCAAAGCCTTACCTCTCCCCAAGGTGGCAGAACAGCTCATCAACCCATTTGGAGAGGATGATGATGACTTTGAGACCAACTGGATTGTCGACAGGAGTTTGCAGGTACTTGGGGAGAGACGGAGCCTGTCCTGTGGGCCTTCCCTGAATTGGACCCAGGGAGGGGACCCCACAGTTCCATAGGGAGGCCTTATAGTGAATTGCCCCCCACCTCCTGGCCCACTCTTCACTCACAGGATTCTCACCCCAACTTAATAAGGCTGCAGATAAGCATTAGTCTCTCCATTTTACAAGTAGGGAAACTGAGGCCCAGAGAGAGGGAAGTGACCTCTCCAAGTCATCTAGCAAGGTTACAGTCCTGCTTGGGCTGACTTTTCTGTTGGACTTCTCCTTCTGTGCCTGGCAACCAGGTGTCCCTGTTGGCTGTGGACGAGATGCACCAGGACCTGCCCCCGATGGAGCGGGATATGTACTGGAATGAACCAGAACCACAACCCCCCTACACGGCTGCTTCTGCCCAGTATCGTCGAGCCTCCTTTTTAGGCTCCACTTTCAACATCAAGTGAGCAGTGCCAAGGAACCACTTTGTTTAGTAGAAAAGCCCAAGGGCAAGGACTTAGGAAAGCACTAGTTAACATGTATCAGATGCATGCTGAGGGTGGGGAGCTCCACTAGGCTCTTTATATAAACTGTATTTTTCTTCCCAATAATCCTGATTTGGTTATCTCCAGTTTTCAGATGATTATGTCCAAGTTCAGAGAGGTTAAGAAGGTTGCTCAGCCCAAGGTCACACAGTTAGCAAGCCGCACCTGTGGATGTATGCCTGCTTCTGTCTCCACCCCCTTAATCCTTACCTTGTACTGCTTAATAACTCTTAAAGCTATAATGGCTTTTAGGTAACTCAGGCCTAAGTCCCCCAAGTCTAGAATTGGAAACTGGGACTTACCCAAGGGCTGACAGTTATCAGTGATGCAGTTGAAATGTCGGACGCTGGTTCCTGACTCTGGTCCAGAACTACGCTTTCTGATAAGCCAGGGTGTTTAAATGGGGAGTGAAAGGGGGTGGAGGGTGTCCCTGGCTGGGGAAGAGGCAAGCCTGCGCCAGCAAGAGACTGATTCATCACAGGTACCTTCTGGGTAGACTCTGTGCTAGAGTTCAGGCCTCAGGTCACCCACAGGGGCCAAACTTTCCTGCACATGATTCCCATTTCCCTGATTTGGTCTGTTTCCCTTGTGAGCTGCAGCTGGGCCATCCCAAACAACCCCCTCTCCCAGGAGGACAGCAGAGAGGACTTTGGAGAGTCCTCTGCATGTCAGGGTCCATATCATCCAGGTTTTCTTCCACAGTATTAAGCACTGTTATCCTTTAGAAACCAAATATCCTGCCTGTTAAGCCATAATTCAAATTAGCTAGAGTCCCGAGTGGGTGTGAGGAAGGTTCGAAAAAGTGATCAAATGAAGGATGGAGGCTTGCTTAGGTCAGAAACATTTCTGGAAGTTGCTTCTGAATTCCATATGATCTGTGCTCTAGCAGCTGAAGGTTGGGTGGGGAACAGAGGATAATGATAAATAGACCTCATCTCCAAGGAACACACCATTTTTAGTGAGGGAGCTCAAACCCAAGGCCCAAACTCTGGACACAAGGTACAAGGTACTGAATGCCTAGGAGAGAGACAGAACATAGAACAGAGACCATCTGTGGCTTGGGAGGTGGCCTCCAGCTGGACCCTTAAAGCATGGGGAGAATATGGACGCAGTCAAGGGCAGGCCACATTCTGGGACAATGGGCTTTCTCCTGCATAGTGAAAGGCTTTGGGCTCCCAAGAAACCACACTTCTTTGTGGGTGCTTGGAACCACAAACCCCTGGCCGACCCAGAGTCACTCCTGGGCCTCCTCTGACCCGGGGACCAGTAGTTCAGATCACTTGAAGGGAGAGGTGGTAAAGGAAGATGGAGATAAAGAGAAAGCCCATAAGTGCCAGTCCAGGGAGTTCAGTAAACATGGGCAAGAGGGAACCACAGAACCTCAAGGTGAGCTGGGTCCAGAAGGAGTAAGAGGTCAGTGCAGGGCAGGATGGGTCAGGAAAGAGAGGAGTCCAGGCATTGTGAGAACACTGTGTGTCCTTGGCTTTGGGCCAAAAGGAGGGAAAAGATAGGGTACAAGAGAAGTCAAGTCCTGCTTTGGTCCTTTGTCCCCTACTCAAGTAACCCCCCCTGCTTCTTTCCAGTCTGCATAAGGAAGACATGGAGGAGGAAGAGGAAGGCACTCACGCTGGCATCATTGGCCGCTTTCTAGGGCTGCAGTCCCACGACCACCAACCCCCCAGGACAAACTCAAAGACCAAACTACTATGGCCCAAGAAAGAAGGCTTTCTCCAAGACGGCCAGCCCAAGAAACTCGGGGGTGCCAGGCAGACCTCTAGGGACAAGGAAGACAGCAAGGCCTGTGAGATTAAGGAGGAGGGTGCTTTTGAGACTGCTGCATTTTATGGGAGGTCAGGCTACCACAGTGCCCCACAGACGCCCCTCAGCCACACACCTATGGTCTTCCCATCTGGACAGTCAGCACCCTCAAGCCTACGCAGAGTCTCAGGGATAGACGGCGCTGTCAAAGACCAAAGCCTACAGCCTGGGATAAAGACCAGTTCTGAAGCACTCCCAGAGAATGTTGGGTTCTCATTAGAGAACCCAGAATCGGGTCACGTGAAGAGGAAAACTGTCGAGTTTAACCTGACAGACATGTCGGGGACCCCTGAACATCATCTCAGAGACTCAGATTTGAGCCAGTCAACTAGCAACTTACACACTATACTCAAGGGCCACGGAGATCCCTATTGGGCCTTGGAAAACAGGTCTGTCCTTTACCTTAACCAGGATCACTTCACTGCCCGCCCCCCCCAAACACACACCTGGGTGAGAAGCCCCATCACCTTCCCTTGCTGTGATTCTACCCTCCTTCCACCTTCCTGGGAGCCGATTTTCCTGTGGTTCCATCTCTGCCAGAGGATGCTGGATTTACACCCAATACTGGCTTGCGGCACATACCTAGCCACCTCAGCAAGGGCACCGGGAAGTTTGAGAACTTTGCTCATTTCACCAGAGCCTGACATCACTGGCTAGGTATGTTCTTCTCTACTGAGAAGAATGAGGCTAGGAGGCCACTAGGCCGGGGTTAGATGGTCAGAGGTTATCCCTGGACCCAGCTTGCTTTGTGTAGCAGACATAGAACCCATGAGGCAGAACTAGGGACTCTGGGCTGTAGCCCAAGAACTACATTCACTGCCCAGGCTTAGCTCAGAGATGGCTTGTGAACACTTCCCCATAACCTCTCCAAGGTCCCCAAGTATGTCTTTAAAGTGTTAAACCCTTGGGAACTGGCAGATGGTTAAGGTGAGGGCATCCAAGTCCCTTGGGGTGTATCTTCACTTTTGGTGGGGGGAACTCAAGACTTCTGAATTTGAAATAGCTCTTCATGCCTTCTTGGGGGCAACCCGCAGCTGTCACAAAACCATCAGCTGTTCCCGTATGTTCTGGGTTTCACTCAATTAGACACACCCTACCCCAATTGTGTGAACTTAACTTCTTGTTTTCTAGATTCCCAAGCAGTCACTTCTGTGGTCAAAACACATACTTCATGAAAAACTTCTAAAAGGGTCATAATCGGTCTTAGATCTAGCTAGATAGAAACTCCTACAAATTACTGTGGCTTATCTAGGAAGGGCTAATTAATGTAGTTGTTAGCATGGAGGGATGGGCTCCGCAGTCGGCTGACACTTTTTTTTATATTTTGGGATTCCAACCTTTGCCCTAACTCCCAACTATTTTAGTACTGAAATGATGATCTTCCATGTTCATGTTGTAAACTTTCTCAAATTCTCTCTAGGGATGAAGCACATTCTTAGCCTGTTTCCCAAGGGAGACGCTTCATCGGCCTGGTCCTACCTGCACGTACACCAGCGGTACACTGGTCTAGTCACAGCCATACAGCCGTCCACACTGAAGAGTATGTTCGTAGGACAGCCTGAATTAAATGGTTAGCTTAGTGGAAAACAAAGTCCATAGTGTCAGGTCTACTTAAGCCCTTAAGATACTTTTTGTACATAAAAATTGTAAAAAGCTGGAATCAACCACTGGAAACATGTAATTCAAAACCTTCAATTCAGAATCAGGAGTCCTTAAGTCCTGTCTGAATTCAGCACACCCAGCCTCAATTATCATTTCCTAACTAAGGACTTTAATAAAACACAAATCCCTCCCTAGGCATGTCATTTTGGTTACTGTGACTGAACTACAACACCTCAGCAGATTTCACAAAGATGACCTACTAAATACATTTCTAGCCCATCCCAAGAACTCAAGAAACAACAGCTGGGTACCAAATTACTTTATTTGAAGGAATGATACAAACGAAAGAAGTAGATGTTTCGGTACAACTTATAGAAAAGGTAAAGGTAACCCCAACATGCATGCACTGCCTCGGTGACCAGGGAAGTCACCCTGCGGCTATGGGAAGACAGCCTAAGGCTTAGCTCTCATTATCACTGTTTCCCAGGGTGTGCTTGTCAAAGAGATACTCTGCCATGCCAGATTCGGGAGCCCCCATCTTGCGCAGGTTGGTTACATGGTCACCCAATTCTTTGATGGATTTCACCTGCTCGTTCAGGTAATGAGTCTCAATGAAGTCACACAACTAGAAGACAGAATGGGGAAGAATGTTAACGGTACACTTTCCCAACCCCTAAAGAGGGAAATGACTCCCTCCATTCTCTCCCAGACTGCCAACACTCACGTGGGGGTCATTTTTATCAGTGGCCAGTTTGTGCAGTTCCAGTAGTGACTGATTCACGCTCTTTTCCAAGTGTAATGCACACTCCATTGCATTCAGCCCATTCTCCCAATCGTCACGGTCTGGTTTCTGAACGAGAGGAGAGGAGATCAGGTCAATGCACGTACAGCCTCTACCTATTATTGCCCAAGTCAGCAAACACCTAACATGCAATCGTTGTGCTTTGGCAAGAGGGACATCCCAGTTTCTCCCACAATGGTTTCCAACTTAACAGCCTTGTGCCCATTACCGTTCACCTCCTTCAACTTAGAAGATAGGCTTAAAAAAACACAGAAGCCAAAAGTACTTCATTTTATAAGAGCAACTGCTAGCTTGAGGGATTTCTGACACCCAAGGACTTGCCGGATAGATGAGACACAGGATCTAAGATGTTTTGTTCACCTTAATATCCTGAAGGAAGATTCGACCACCTCGTTGGTTCTGCAGCTTCATCAGTTTCTCAGCATGTTCCCTCTCCTCATGAGATTGGTGGAGAAAATATTTGGCAAAGTTCTTCAAAGCCACATCATCGCGATCAAAGTAATAAGACTGAAAAGAGAACACGAACATGTTCTGTTAGGAATTGCCAAGCCTAGCCTTTCTTCCTCAAAGTCCAGCAAGAAAGGAGTCTGCACTGAAGACCGCGGACAGGCTGTGCTCTTGGACAGAACACAACACTAGTCTGTACTCTAAAACACAAAAATGAAACGCAGTCCTGGACATTTAAAGTTTACTGCAAGGAACCTTTAGAATATCATAGGGAATTGCCCCCAGCAGATAAATTCTTAAAGCCCTATATGAGAGCAAACTTCTTCTGGCCAGTGTCGCATTTGATTGGAGAGGGTGTGGGAGTATTTACCCTGTACTCCCTAACTCCCTGATTAAACCCATGTTAAAACATGAGCTTGCCAGCTTACAGCATACTGACGGATCTCTAAGATTAACCCATTAGGCAAGGTGACAACTGCTGGCAACGCTAAGCTGTACAAAGAAACTGCCAGCAGAAAACAGAAAACTTGATTCCGTTTTTAGACACTCGCTGAATCCAGGTGTTCCTGAAATGGAATGGGCAGTCGCGGAAATCCAGGCCTATTTTCAAATTCATCTGGAACAGGTCTATTCTTAGATAATTTGCACAATCGTAAGGCAATCCTTTTTCTTTTTTTTTTTTCTTTTGCAATCCTAAGGAAAACGCCCACCACACCGCCTAAAACCAGGATTTTGGAAAATGGATTCCATCGATCAGCACGGAAAGTTTCCTTGCCCAGTAACTGTTGGTGTAGTTTATTCTAAAACCAAGGGTTCAGCCACAAAAGGATAAAGTACTAAATGCCCGGGCAAGAGGACGGATGACTAAGACAACCGTGTGCGCAAAAGGGGAGATTTCCATGCTTCAAGTGGGACTGGGCGATAAGCAGAACAGAGCGGGTAGCGATGGCTGCTCCACAGTGGTCGGCCCCCGGGAGATAAGCCACTGAGCACCAACCCCCGCCCCCAACGGCTGCTATTCGACACCATTACCCAGCAGGCTCCGCCAGTCGCAGGGAGGACGGGGGCTGGACCACTTCGCCCCCGTCACCCAAGCAAAAGGACAGCCTCGGGGCCACGTGATCGACACGGAGCACAGGATGGAAACGCACACCCCGCTTTCCTAACTGCAGGATTGTGCCGGTTGCAACTGCCGCAAGTCGGGGATTCCTTGAAACCAGGCTCTCTCTAAATACGAAGCGGCGCGCAGAGGCGGCCCTTGACTAAGAGGGAGCCCTCCCAGGGGGCCGTCAGAAAGGCCGAGCCGGCCAGAGTTTCTGCGCACGTCCTGAGAGGCCTCGAGCAGCGTCCATTTTCCAGCAGGGCGAGCAGGGGCGGGAGGGCCCAAGCGTCAGCCACACCCCCGCCCCGCCGCCCGGAGCCCGGAGCCCGGAGCCGAGCGGCGCTCACCATGGACAAGTAGACGTAAGACGCGTAGAGCTCCAGGTTGATCTGGCGGTTGATGGCGGCCTCGGAGTCCTGGTGGTAGTTCTGGCGCACCTGCGAGGGGGACGCGGTCGTCATGGCGGAGGCTGAGGAGAGGCGGCGGCGGCGGCGGCTGCGCGGCGCTGGGGCGGCGGCGGCGGAGGCCTCGGGGCGGTCCGAGAGCGCTGCGTGGAGGTGGCCGAGGGCTGGCTCTGAGCGGCGGGCCCGGGGAGGGGAGACGAGCGCCGGGTTCCGTCCAAGCACTGTTGAAGCAGGAAGCCGCGGCGACTCTCGGCGGAGACTGGCGCAGACCGCCGTGGCCCCGCTCTTATAGCGGGATCGGGCGTCACGCCCACTCCGGCCAATCAAGACGCCCGCCCGCGCGCGGAGCCCCGCCTCTTCCGGCGGGCGCGCGACCCCGCCCTGGGGGCGGTGGGGGAGGGGCGGCCCCGCGCGGGCTGAGGCGGCGGGCGTGTGGCCGCGCGCGGGGCGGGGCGGGGCGGGGCGGGTGTCCTCGGCGTCCCGGCTCCCGCGATGGGGGGGGCGGGGAAGAAGTGCGGTCGGGGTCGGGCGCGGAGCCCTGGCGCCCGGGGCTGGGAGCCGCCGGCACGTGTACCCTGAGCCGTCCGGGCGGGCTCCCCGAGACATCCTGCCCCGGGGGCAGGTTAAAAGTCCGGGCGGCAGGGCAGCAGTTACCACACCCGGGGGGATCTCCTCGGGCGTCACCTGGAAAGTGGCAGTGGGAGCCCTAGGAGGTTGCGTCAGTTAGAGGTGGGGCGGGAGGGGCTCGCTCTCCCTTCCTCAGGGTCCGGCCGGGAGCGACACGCGGACGGGCTGGGGTCCCGGGGGCCGTCCCCGACCCTCACCAACATGGCTCCCGGTGCAGCTTCCCCGACAGAGGCTGGGCGGGCCGTGGTTCCCGGGGAGATGCGGTGAGCGGGCGCCTTCGGGGGGGAGCCGTGAGGGACGAGCCCCCGGGGCTTCTGAGAAGATCCGGGGACGGGTTAGAAAAGGGAGGAGAAGCCACTTGGGATCTGGAGACGGAGCCATCTTGGAACGGCTGCCTTGGCGCACCCGGGTCAGGCCACAGCCGGCTCAAGCTGAGGAGATCTCCCGGGGAGCCACCTCCTGGGGCTGCCCCTGCGGAGCGGCCGGTGGGCACAGTGTCCACAGGGGACAGGTGCAAGGGACCGGGCAGGGCAGGGCAGGGCCGCCGAGTCCCTTCCTTCCAGGCGCCCGCCCTGTCGGCCGGCTTCCAGCTCCACTGTTCGCCACCAGGTCCTTCCGCACGGCTGGGAGACCTCGCCGAGGCCCTTTGGACGCTCACAAACATGAAACCTTAAGCTGAACTTCGCAACCTCAACAAAAAGAAGGCAGGCTCTAAAATGTTAAAATTCGTTGCTGACGGAATTCTGGTGATTTCTTTCTTGGGTCTCTACTGTTTTCGTTTCGGAATGAACATTTTACCTTCAGGAAAAAAAGATTTTTTTTTAGGTCTAAAACTACAAAAATAAAATAAAATAAAATAAGCAGAAGCCTGTGGGAGAGTGTAGACGAGGAGTGCCTTATCCAGTCTGGGATAGAAGGCCAGGGAAGGCTTCCCTAGGAAAGTGACAGTTGAGCTAAGTCTGAAGAAAAAGCTAGAAGGAAGGTAGAGTGGAAGAGGGAGATACGGAAGGGAATTCCAAGTGGAGAGAACAGCACACCAAAGGTGTAAAGATGTGGAAATGTATGGCCTGTCCATGGTACCTCAAGAAAATGTGTTGGCCTTGGAAAGCTGCAAGGGTGCTACACGGGCAAGGTCAGGAAAGGGTGGCTCAGAAGTTTAGTGCTACCTTCAGCCCAGGGTGTGATCCTGGAGACCCTGGATCGAGTCCCACGTCGGGCTCCCTGCATGGAGCCTGCTTCTCCCTCTGCCTGGGTCTCGGCCTCTCTCTCTCTCTGTCTGCCTCTCATGAATAAATAAATAAAATAAATAAAATCTTTTTTTAAAAAAAGGAAGGGTTGTGTGCCATATAAAGGGTTACATTTTATCCTGGGCAATCTGGAGACACTAAGGGATTTCTAACCAGGGAGATACCACATTTCATTTTATTTTTAGATATCTTGTACTACTAGGGAAGAGTACAGCAAAGTCATCAGATGCAGAGCTCTTTCTATAGAGCCATAAACGCCAGTTAGAAAATGTAATAAAAGAAAAAATATTTTTAATTCACACTGGCAAAGAAAAGCTTAAAGTACCTAGGAATAAGGTTAATAAGAAATCTATGAAGAGAATTATAAATGTTTGCTGCTAGACAGAAAAGACGTGCATAAAGGAAGAAATGCCATGTTTCTAGACAGTCAACCTCAGTTTTGTAAAGATGTCTGCTGGCCCCAAAGACACCTATACATTCAATGCAATTTCTAGAAAACTCCATGGTATTTTTTGGAACTTGACAAAATGATCCTAAATTTTATTTGGAACAATGCATGTGTAGAATAGCTGATAGGCATCTGGGAGAAAAACGGTTATGAGGGTAGATTTACCTTCTCTGATATTAAAAAACTCATACAGGAAGTGTTAACAGTCCTACCCACAAACTTATGGGAACTTGCTAGATGCTAAAGTGACATTTTGAATTTGGGGAGAAAGAGTGAGTTCAACAAATGATGTTGAAACAATTGATAGTCATGTGAATGAAAATGACTCACTGTATTTCAAAACATGTTCCAGACAGATCCAAGCCTTTAAAAAACAAAAACAAAACACCTATGAAATTACTAGTAGAATACATGGAAGACTACCTTTTAGAATTCTGGGGTAGGTAGGGAGTGTTCTTTTGAGTTTGTCCAAAGCCATAAACGGGCAGATGGCAGATTTGACTACTTAAAAAAATGAAGAGTTGGATAGCTCAGAGGTTTGGCAACATGGAGGGTGGACGAGAGACTCTGGGCCACGGAGGAGCCTGAGTGCACTGGGCCACCGTGGACAATGGTGGAGGACAACCAAATATGGGATTGTGCCAAAGGAAAAGGCCAGAGTCTTCAGAAGAGAAAGACTCTGCCAAATAAGAGAAAATCAATGACACCTCAGTTCCTGAAAGAACTCCAAATCGTAACAAGTTTGCAAAACCAAATGTTACTGGACTACCTTGGTGATTAGGTGCACTTGATTACATAGGAAAGAGGAGAGTTTGGAACAGAATTGGCCTATTGGCAAGAGGAAAATAGAGATTCCAAAATGTCTGGGACTTGTGATATTGAAGTTAGAACTATTTGTCTTTTTCAACTAGTATAAAATAAAATCGAGAAATACTTTGAGTAACAAAGGCTGATTCAGGTGAATGCTCTGGACTGTGACCAATCAAGGATACGGCTATCACACAGTTTGTGAAGATGAATTAAAAGTGTTCCTAGTAAGTCCTTTCAGTTGGACAAAGCACTCGGCAAAAGAACGGAGGGTATGGTCCTACAAAAACTTGGTAAGCCCAAAACACATTCTAATTATGCTAGAAGAAGAAAAAGAACTAGAAGAAAATTTGTGGGTATAACTATAGGAATATGGAGCAGACTGGAATCAAGTAGGTTAAAGAAATCTACAAAATTGTTCTTTTCTTCGTAAAAATGAGTGATTTAATTTTTTAAAAACGAATTACGGGCAGCCCGGTGGCTCAGCGGCTTAGCGCTGCCGCTGCCTTCAGCCCAGGGCCTGATCCTGGAAACCCGGGATCGAGTCCCATGTTGGGGCTCCCTGCATGGAGCCTGCTTCTCCCTCTGCCTGTGTCTCTGCCTCTCTTTCTCTCGTGAATGAATAAATAAAATCTTTAAAAAAAATACAAATGATAGATTGAGTTTGTATTTGTAGCTTGGAAAGTAGCAAAGATGCGTAACTATCCTATATAATATTTATTTGTACAGATAATTATATATTATATACACGTAGGTCACTCTTTGATTGTCTTTCCTGCTATCAGATACTGTAAGCTCCCGGAGGGCAGGTGTGTTTCTGTTTCTTCATCTTGCACTCCCAACATTTTGCAAGATGCTGGTTACTAGGTGCTGAGGATTTGTTGAACCAACACATGGCTGCAGGATTGAATGTGGAGGATGGATTACAGTCAGGCAAGAGGGCAGGGTACTGATTGGGAGGCAGCAGCCCTGGTTCTCAGCAGAGGAAACAGCAAGCTGATACTGAGATATGGAGGAGACACAATAGACAGGATGAGGTGGCAGGTTAGGTAAATGAGATTTGGGAGGTGGGCAAGAAAGTTCCCGGTTTTCTGGCCTGGAAGCTGGATGGCTGCTGCCATTCACTGAGAATGAAATGCAGGTTAGAGGACAGGCAAGCTTGCTTTTGGGCTGGATGTGCAGAGTGTCAGGGCCTCTAGGACATCCAGGTGGACAGAGCCCACAGCAAATTGGACCCACGGGAAGGCAGTTGGTCTGTTGCTCAAAGTAGGTTTCATGAATCAGTATCGGCTCTGTGCTGGGATAAAAACATAGGCAGTTGCAGTGACCCTCGTGGCAACACGGAGGGACGGCTGTGGCTAAAGTTGACCGTTGCGGGAGGCTGGCTGGGAAAAATGAAAGAGAAATCTTGTGCTGGGATGAGTGTGTGTGTGTGTGTGTGTGTGTGTGTGTGTGTCTGTTTGCTTGGGCTAGTCCCCGCATTCTGGGACTCCTGGGTGTTAGAACTGCCATTTCCAAGCTTCTAGGTTCTTCCAAAGCTGTTACCCGCTCTTTGGACCTTTGCTGGTCAGGATTTGGCCTCCCTCCCCTCCAACCCTAGCTCCTGGTGACTTTGAGGAGGTGGGGAGTTTGGCTGGCCTCCCAGGACATTTACCTCCTGGGGCTGGGAGCAGGGGGAGGGACAGCAAGCCAGAGAGGAACCAAGCTAGGTTTTTTTTTTTTTTCCTGGAGGACACTGGCACTTTCCAGAGCTTGAGGGGGAAGAGGCGGGGTTGTGGTAGACAGCTGCTGCCCCACCATGACTCAGCACTCTCCTGGTCTGGAGGTTTTGAGCTTTGACTCCAAAAGTGCTTTGTCACTGAGGGGAGGGAAAGACTGGAAGTCTTGGAGGGCTGTGGCTTCGCTATAAGGAGCGAGTGGGCGAGCACCCCCTTTTCCTACTGTGGCCGGCTGCCTAGGCTCGACTTAGAGCAAGGGGGTCTGGATCACCCCAACAGGCCTCAGACCACATTTCTGCTGGGAGGGGGCAAGGGGTCCTCACTTCTCTTACCTGTTTCTCCCTCAGGGCCTTTCTGCCTCAGTGAGTTCTTTCTGTCCCTTCTAGGGATTAACCTAGGGTTACAATTAAGGATTCCACAGCTGGGAAATCATAGACACTTGTAATGCTAAGGCTTGGAAACGACTTGAAAGTTTCCACATCACCATGTTTACAAATTAAAGAGGTGAGAGGCCCATAGAAAGCCAGTCTTGCCCCAGGCCATAGTCACTGGGAGGAACACAGACTGGAAGTATCTAACCAGCCCGGGGTAGAATACAGCATGGTCATTAAAAACAACAGTAAATTGGTTGTTGGAATGTGTATATAAAATAACGTTACATGAAAAAGCAGAGCCCGGATAAGTTCCTGCAAAACTGATGGAGATGAAGATAAATCCCAGGGCTGGAAACTTCGATGAGGTCTGGGAGAGACTGTGTTGATGTTTCAACTGAATAGAGGGTGTTTTAAGTGTCTGGAATTTGCCCTGGGGCTCGGGAAAGTGAAGTGTGTAGGAAGTTAGAGTTCAGAAATGTCTCAACTGGAAAAAAAGGACACCTAAGGAGATTCAGGAACATTCCTGGATGATGCAGCCATGTTTCAGAGAGCTTGTCCTTAAGCTACATTTTAAAAACCCCGAGGCAATGTAGACTCAAAGTCTAGAGACTCAGCAACCCCCTTTCCCAGACCATTAAGGTCAAGAGTCAGGTCCTGAGATGTTGAGGATGATTGGGAGTGGAAGGCACCCCCTTGTCTAAGGGAGAGCCCAGCACACCACTCCTTTCCCTCACCACTCTTATCTCTCCAGCCCCGCCTGTTGTTTGCTTGTTTACCTTCCCACTGGACTTTGAGCTCCACATTACACCTCCTCCCCAGACCCCAGCACAGCCCAGAGCCCTTCCCAGCTCTAGCAGCTTACAGCCCTGGAGCTCTCTCTGGAATCATCGTGCCTCGTTGGGAGCTGGCCTCTGCCTGTGGCCTGGAGGCCCCTGGGTCCAAATGACCCCCAGTATCTGCCCGCATTCTAGATACTTTGAAAAGGTCACCTGGCCTTTCTTAACTTCACTGCCTGTATTTATTTACAGTCTCTGGAACCAGCCCCTCCCCCCACCCCACCCCCCATGCTACCCTGGCTGTCCCTCTCCCCCTTTCGGGTGCCCTCATCGCCACAATTCGTGTTGCGCCTCATGACCTGGTGCCCAGCCACACGGCATGCCCATGTTACCTAGTCTCGGCCCAGCCTGCAGAGTAGGGGAAGTTGCTCGCTTTGTTAGGGGCCAAGTAGCCGTAGCCGGGGCACCTCCTCGTGGAGATGGACTCTTGTAGCCGCCTTGGCCTTTCTCTTTGATTGATTAATTGATTGATTTACTTATTTATTTATTCATGAGAGACACAAGGAGAGCCAGGCAGAGGGAGAAGCAGGCTCCCTGCGGGGAACCTGGTGTGGGACTCAATCCCGGGACTCCAGGATCACGACCTGAGCCAAGGGCAGACGCTCAACCACTGAGCCACCCAGGTGCCCTGGCCTGGGCCTTTCATAGCATCCACACTTCGCCTTCCCCTGGAGGAGGCTTTCTCCTAGTGACAATTGAGGAGTTGAGGCCCCAGTCAGGGGTGTGGGAGGGCTGCTCCCAGCAGCCAAGGCTCCTTATTTCCTGCCTGGGATCCCACCTGTGGCCTCCCTGCCCTTCCCAGCTTTGTGAAAGGCTGAGGGAAGTACTTCACTCTTTCCCTTACCTCCCCAAGGGTTCTCCACTGTCCTAGGGATAAAAGTGTGACTCTTCTACCTGAAACGAATATAACATTATGCGTCAACTACACTTCAATTTAAAAAAAACACGTGACTCTTCTGTGGGACCCGAGGTACTGCCCACTGCCTGGCACACTCCTCTGGGACGTCGTCTCCAGCCTTTCCCCATGGCCCAACAGCAGTGCCCTCACACCTGGAGGACTTGACAGCAGGTCCTTTTGCCCAGATGGCCCTCCCTGACCTTTCTGCCTGAAAAACAACCCAGCATCCAGAAGCCAACTCACATATCCTCTGAGAAGCTTCCCTCACTTCCCCTGCAGAACTGTGCCCTCCAGCGCCCTGAAAGTTTCTCCAGGAGCACACCTCACCTGCTGGGGCCCTGCCTCCTGCACTGAAAGGGGAGCTCCTGCCCTGTTCCTCTCCCTTGCCCACCTCGGTACCCAGCAAAGTGCCAGGCTCCCAGACTACCGAGAACTGTGTGCTGGATTTCATTTCAGATCTTGGCTCTCACTCTCCTTCCCTGCTCTTAAGGGATAGGCTTCCCCCAGCCCTTGTCTCACAGATGAGCTTTTACCATCTTAACATCAGTAAGACTAGCTCTTTCTACCTTGCTCATGGGGGATGCAGATGAGTCTCTCTGGGGTTTGAAGCTTATTACGCAGCAGAGACCTGAGGATACTATAAGGCAGTGGGAGCTATGACCAGCTGGGCCAAGGGGTTAGTGACGCCATGGTCCCAGGCTCTCTGCTCTGAAGACTGGTCCCTTTGTCTTCAACCATGGCCGCGGAGTGGGAGGTCACAAGGGGCCCAGGTAGACACGTCGAAGGATTGTTGGTCCTCTCTACCTAGAAAATGTGCATGTGCTTCCTGGAAATGGGACTAGAGCATTCTTGGAGTTCTTATCCTGTGAATATAACACACCAGAGAGTTTATAGAAACTAAGTGGACACCTTATTGCAGCTGAAACCTACACCACCTCTGAGGAGGAGGCAGGGCAGGTAGCCAGGTTGTAAGCAGAGGAGCACACTACAGGTCAGAGAGGTTCAGTGACTGCCTCACCAAAGGTAGCGAGCGCAGCTTGTAAGAGACTGGGCTGGGACCGGAACCCAGAGTCTAACCGTGCGGCAGTTGTCCAAATCTGGGCCCTGATGCATCCACTCCAATTCTGAAAATCAGCCCGTGACCTTTAGTCACAAGGCAGAGAGGAAAAAGATCCATGAGATTACAGGTGTCTGAGGGCTGAGATATCTTTGTAGGGGGAGAATAGATCCTGCTGGCCAAAGTCCCAGGCAAAGGTGAGGCAGCACCCACCTGTGACCAGTGTGAAGGTATCCATGCTGGCAGTTGGCACTTTTAAGGAGTTCCTATGATTTCACCAGCAGCAAACAGGTGATTTTCAAAATCAACAATTTGATTTTATTAATACCTGGAGTCTGTTTGCTTGGTGGACTTTGTGGATCCTTTCTTTCTTTCTTTCTTTCTTTCTTTCTTTCTTTCTTTCTTTCTTCCTTCCTTTCTTTCTTTTCTTTCTTTCTTTCTTTCTTTCTTTCTTCTTTCTTTCTTTCTTTCTTTCTTCCTTCCTTCCTTTCTTTCTTTCTTTCTTTCTTTCTTTCTTTCTTTCTTTCTTTCTTTCTTTCTTTCTTTCTTTCCTTTCTTCTTTCTTTTCTCTCTTTTTGAAGTAGATAATACGCCTAGAGTCCAACACACAGCCTGAACTCACAACCCTGAGATCAAGACCTGAGCCAAGATCAGGAGTCAGACACTCAACGGACTGAGCCACCCAGGCACCCTGGGAGCTTGTGGTTCTTTAGGAGGCATTAGTAGAGATCATGGGGCAAGGCTCAGGCAGTGAACTTGGTCTTAAATTATCTTCTGAGCTTGGTGCTAGTGGCTGCCAGGCATAGGAGATGGCCGGGTAGCCTGGAGCACCTTGGCTATTCAGTGGTGTCCCTGAACGTGGCAGCTGGGTTCAGACCCACTCCTGAGACCTGAGGCTACCTCTAGAACATACTGTTATTTACAGGGACCAAGGCTCTCTATGGGTCTGGAGGCCTCTGCTTGGCCATTGGTGGACACACCAGGATTGGGACTTGTGGGAAATGCCTCCTCCAAGGCTCGAAACCCCTCATTCTGATGTGGGATCTGAGCATCATGCTAACATTCCCAAAAGAGCCTCTGGGTTCCTGGAGCTGAAGCTGACCACTCATTAGGGCACATAAGATGCCCCCCTTCCCAGCTGGGGTAATCCTACCTACTTAGCAGGGCCCCGAGCCCACCCTTAGCTTTCTCAGTGGAGGACTAGCCCTTCTAGCAGAGCTTGCGGTCTAGGGCAGATGCTTAGAAGAAGAAGTCAAACCCATGGGAGCCTTCCCAAGGGAAGGGAACTCACCTGCCCTTTCCTTCCCCAGCTCTTTGGTTCTAGCTGCACAGATAATATAAAAATACCCTTCCAAACATCCCTGCCCTTTCACAATTCTTCAGAATAATTGGATGGAATTAAGTATCTTTTTTCCTAATTGCTTACCTGTCTAGATGTTCTTTCCGTATTGTGGGTATGTAGGTGGTGGCATGGGCAGGAATGCAGATTCTCTACTTTTCACGGGAATTGGTTATTTTTCCAATATTCACACCTACTTGCCAACATTCACCCCCCTTCTGGCTAGACTAGCTCCAGATTCTCCTCTGGGGAGCCATTTCCTTCCCTTCAGGCCCTGCCATGTGCTGTGATTAGAATGGCCTCTCTCCCCAGATTCAGGAGTAGACCTGTTTCCTGTCACCTGCAGTATATTTTCCAATCAATATGCCTCTAACATCATCTAAGTGGCAACAGATTCCCTCGTGAGTTACAGACTTCAAGCCAGGCATGTGATCTGATACTTTTATTCAGTCACTCAATTAACAAAGCATGGTTCACAACTTGTCAGGATGCATCCAAGTGCCTGATATTTCTAACAAGGAGTCAGCAGAAGGAAATGAGGGTCGGAATCGAACCTATTAGGGAAACTGTCAAGAGGCCATCCAAGATCCTCACTATGTACCTGGCTTTCCCATCTTTCTGAGAAATACCTTCAGGGCAGCCGCATCCATGTGCCAGGCACAGTGAGTCGCCTGACAGGTGGCAGGGAAGGATGGGGCTGCATGAGGTCTCATTCCCTCCTCTTGTCCCTCCTGCCGGTCCATTGGCACTGTGTCCTGTGTGGGCCCCACCCCTGTCCCTTTACTTAAGTCTCTCCTCCCAAAACTGTCCCCTTCGATATGCCAAAGACCTACCCTTCCTCCAAACTCCAATCCAAGTCCTGCCTCTGCCAGGAGTCTTCCAGGTTGGAGCTAATCTCTTTCCCCCTCTAATGGTGGTCCCTTCAGCCTTTACTGAGCGACAGTGGGTGCTTGTGTGTCATAGCATCATCATTCCTCCACAGCCACGGGGAGATCATTGGCTCTGTGGACATTCGAACCTCGTTGTCATCTCTATTCCTAATACGCAGGCCCAGGCCCTGGCCCAAGACAGGGCCAACTGCACCGTGTATGGGTGGCAGAACTGAGCTGTGGAAAGGAGGAATCCTTGCTCCAGAAGGAAGGGTCCTTCCTTCCAGGAGACATGGTTCTCTGCACTTAACTAAGGGTGAGGAAGGGCTCCTCCTCCAGCTTCTTCCTAGGAGCCCTGAATGGGAGTCTCATGAATCAGAATTGGTCTCTGGATGGGCACCTGGGTGGCTCCGTTGGGTGAGCATCTGCCTTTGGCTCAGGTTGTGATCCTGGGGTCCTCGGATAGAGCCCTGTGTTGAGCTCCCTGCTCAGCAGGGGGTCTGCTCCTCTCTCTCCTTTTGCCCATCCCCTTGCTTGTGTTTTCTCTCTCTCAAATAAATAAATATGTATAAAAGAATTGGTCTCCGGAGTTTGCCTTAATCTGGCTTAACCTAGTCACCACTTCAGGCCTGGACTCCTGCATTCCAAGGGAATGGGGTCCTCAGGCTCAAGCTATAAGTGGGTTATACTCAGTCCCTCTTCTTAAAAAAGAATCCAATAATGATAGAAATTAATGCTTAATAATAAAAGCTAATGCTTTTTGAGCCTTTACTAAATATATGCCAAACATGCCACTTGACAGATGAGGAAACCGAGGCACAGTACTACATAACTTGCCGAAGGATACCCACTGTTTGAATTCAGAACCCACACTCCTAACCATCCCTCACCCCACCCACTGCCCAGATCATTCAGCTTTTTGCTCCAGCTCCTCCTTGGCCCCTTACTCCACTCTGTTCACCCAGGACCCATCATGAGGCAGCCCATATAGGGGTTTAGTAAACGCTTATGGAACCAGTGAAAGGAAGCAGGGAATTCCGTTTACCAGGGTATCCCCAGGAAGGAGAGGAACAACAAACATGCTGAAAGCCCAGCTTCCAGGACATTCTGTCACTGCCACATCCAGGGAGGGGGATGTTTCAGGTCCCAGATTTATTTATTTATTTATTTATTTATTTATTTATTTATTTATTTATTCATTCATTCATTCATTCATTCATTCATTTTTATGATTTTACATATTTACTCACGAGAGACACACAGAGAGAGGCAGAGACACAGGAAGAGGGAGAAGCAGGCTCCCTGCAGGGATCCTGTTGCAGGACTCCATCCCAGGACCCCGGGATCAGGACCTGAGCCAAAGGCAGATGCTCAACGTTGAGCCACCCAGATGTCCTCTGGTCCCAGATTTCTGACTGACTCTCGTCCCTGTTCATGTAAGATTGGAGGGCACGAGTGCAGTTGCCTCTTGGCCAGACCTCGTGAGAGTACTCCAGGGAAAATCCTCCACGGATGGCAGTGGCTTCTGAGGTTGTGCCCCAAGCAGATGGATGAGAGAGCTGGGATGTTTGCATCAGTCAGAATGACTTTGATTTCAAGCAACAAAGCCCTACCCACATTAGCTTAGCAACGAAGGAAATTTATTGGCTCATGTAGCTGAGACATCACGAAATGAACTTCAGGGCACCTGGGTGGCTCAGTCGGTGAAGCAGCTGCCTTCGACTCAGGTTATGATCCCAGGGTCCTGGGATGGAGCCCCATGACAATGGGCTTCCTGCTCAGTGGGGACTCTGCTTCTCCCTCTCCCTCTACCCCTGTCCACGGCTCATTCTCTCTCTCTCTCAAATAAATGAATAAATAAATAATCTTAAGAAAGAAATATGTACTTCACGCATGGTTTCATCAGGGCTCTGGCTCCATTTTTCTCCAATCACTTTCCTATCTGCTCCCATCCTCATAGAGCTTTATCCATAGGCTGCCTCCCAGTAGCATGGAGGGTTGCAGGCCTCCTTCTGGGAGGAATGCTAGACACCACTCCACCCCCACTCACAATTTTTGTCTGAAAGGGCTCACTTGACATAGTACTGCCTCTCTGAATGTCTGATCCTAAATGGCTGCTTCAGCAAACCAAGAAGATGGAGTCGAGTATTTCTAAGTGGCATTTGGGCCCCAGAGCTCACTGGAGACCAGAAGAATTTCTGCCAAATGCTCTCTGGTCTGACTTGCTGGTATCTTGATTTTACCAAGTAATAAAGTTATCTCAGTGGCAGGACAGTGGAACTGGGGCACCCAGGCCTGTGCCCTTCAGCTTTCAGTGCTGTATGTGGGTCTGTTGAAGACCCGTGAGGGGCCCAGCACTCCGATTTTGGAGGCTCCACTGCACATCTGGCAAACATGAAAGTATGCCTACATCCCATATTCAACAAAATTGAAAAACAATTTTAAGAGAATTGAGCTCAGTTGCATTTGAGTAGGTGACAATATTATAATTTGTAAACATTTGCTTTTATTGACTTGGCTGTTGCATTTTCTTTTTTTTTTTTTTTTTTTTGAGATTATTTATTTACTCATGAGAGACACACACACACACACACATAGAGGCAGGCAGAGACACAGGCAGAGGGAGAAGCAGTATCCATGCAGGGAGCCCGACGTGGGACTCGATCCCGATCCCGGTCCCCAGGATCACGCCCCAGGCGAAGGCGGCGCTAAACCTCTAGGCCACTGGGGCTGCCCAAGCTGTTTTCTTAGTTTAGAAGCAAACACATTTTCTTGGGCCTTTGCAAAGCTCCCAGGTAGGAGGCTGTGGCCTGTTGTGTATAATGGAGGATCGGCCTGATTGAAGATTTGTGCGCAAGTGACCTTGGGCAAGCTGCCAACCTCTCTTGGCCTCTGTGAGGTCAATTGTCCATTGACAATAAGGATGTTTGCATTTTTTTCCCTGTTACTGCCCTGAGAGCTGCCCTTCCAACTGGAGGAGCAGAGGGAGTAAACTGAGTGTCACTGGAAGTCAAGTAAACCCAATTCCTTTGGGATCCGTTCGACACTTGCCAAAATATAGAGAATAGTCTAGTGAATTTCCATGTACCCATTGCTCAGTTCCAACAATTAGCCCATAGTGCATGATTACCCCTTATTCCCTCTATATGTCCACCACCTACGCTCCCTTTGACCCAGACATTATATTACTATATTTCTTAATATTCCAGTATATGTCTCTAAGAAGAAATGGTTCCACTTTTGAAACACAAACTACAGAAAACACAAATTTCTTAATGTCATCAACTTTCCAGTCTGCACATTTCCCTACTGTCCTACATACATCTTTAAATAAAAAACAAAACAACAACAACAACAAAAAAACCTAATTTGCAGGGTGCCTGGGTGGCTCAGTCAGTTAAGCGTCTGACTCTAGGTCTCAACTCAGGTCTCAATCTCAGGGTTGTGAGTTCAAGCCCTATATTGGCCTGCATATTGGGCTCTATGCTGGGCATCAATCCTATTAAAAGAAAAAAAAAGTAAAAAAAATCTAACTTGTTTATTCCAATCAGGATCCAAACAAGATTTATAACTGGTTAATAGGTTTCCTCAGACTCTTTTAATTGCTTTCTCCCCGTTCTTTAGCTTTCTCCCCATTCCCCTTCCCCATCTCCTCCGTAGTCTGCATCTCATTGATAGTATCTTTGTGGTATTATTTAACATGTTCCTTTGTCCCCTACATTTCCTGTAAATTGGAAGTTAAATCTAGAAGCTTAATCAGATGTTTTTAGATATATCTTTTGGCAAAATCACTTTATAGGTGGTCTTGTGTTCTTCCATCAGGAGGCACATAATGTCTATTTTCCTGCTTATTATTAGCAGTTGTTAATTTATTCATTTTTTAGGGTTTGCAAAATGATGATATTCAAATCTATCATTCCTTATTTGGTTATTATGTGGACTGTCTCTATAGAGAGCAACTTCCCCTTCATTATTTGGCTACCCCGGGGTATAGTTCTTAAGGAAAAGACAGAATAAATGCTTGGTTCTCTCCCTCCTGCCCTTTATTTACTAGTTTTGTTTTTTTGTTTGTTTTGTTTTTTTAATTTTATTTATTTATTCATGAGAGACACAGATTGAGAGATGCAGAGACACAGGCAGAGGGAGAAGCAGGCTCCATGCAGGGAGCCCGACGTGGGACTTGATCCCGGGACTCCAGGATCATGCCCTGGGCTGAAGGCGGCGCTAAACTGCTGAACCACCAGGGCTGCCCTATTTACTAGTTTTGTAAATAATAAGTTAGCTCTCTAGTATTCACCAAAGGTGATCAATGAGTCTTTATATTTTAGAAGTATTTTTAATTTAAAAATTTAAATAAAAACTTTTTTAATTTAAAAAAAAATTTTTTTTTGGTGGGCTCCATGCCCAGTGTAGAGCCCAATGCAGGGCTTGACCTCACAACCCTGAGATCAAGACCTGAGCTGAGATCAAAAGTCAGATGCTTAACCAACTGAGCCACTCAGGTGGCCCAATTTTTTTGTTAAGTAATCTGTACATTCAAGGTGGAACTTGAACTCACGACCTCAAGATCAAGAGTTGCTAGCTCCACCAACTAAGCCAGAGAGGTGCCCCTCAATGAGTCTTTTTAAAAAATCATTATGAACTTGTAGATTTAAATGTGCTTGACAGGATGCCTGGTTGGCTTAATGGTTAAGCATCTGCCTTTGGCTCTGGGCGTGATCCTGAGGTCCAGGATCGAGCTCTGCATCAGGTTCCTTGCAGGGAGCCTGCTTCTCCCTCTGCCTGTGTCTCTGCCTCTCTCTCTGTGTCTCTCATGAATGCATAAATACAATATTTTTAAAAAAATAAATGTATTTGCCGTATTTCAATGAACTGCAATTATTATGCATATTGACTTTCAAATGGTCTCAATTTGGGTGCAGGGGCAGCCTGTCCCTCTTACCCTTGAACCCCTTGGACAGCCTCTGTTTCAGAAGTTTTTGATACATTTGCTGTTTTCAGGTGTGATGAGTTGATCCAAATTCAAGCTCACGCTGTACTTTCACTCAGTCAGTTCCCAGTTTTGCAAACAGTCTTTTCTCCAAGGGGCCCTGGTTCCTTTAATTTGAACATGATAGTTAGGGGCCACCACCTGGGTACTGGAAGTGCTCATGGTTTCTAATACTTCTAGGCGCCTTTTCAGAGATTAGAGACAGGATTTTTTTTTTTTTTTTTTTAATTTTAAGAAAAGATCTGAGTTTGTGGCAAATGTGTGGCTCGTTGGCTGGGCACCTGACTCTTGATTTCAGCTCAGGTCATGATCTCAGGGTCATGAGATAGAGCCCCACACTCAGCTCAGAGCCTGCTTAAAATTCTCTCTCTCCCTCTCCCTCTGTCCCCCCCACTCACACACATTCTTTCTCTAAAAAAAAAAGAAAAGAAAAGATGTCGGCCTGGAGCATAAAACCCTGAGATCATGACCTGAGCCAAAATCAAGAGTTGGATGTTCAACTAAGCCACCCAGGTGCTTTTTGTTTTTTTGTGCCTGTCTTACTTCATTTAGTATGTCTTCACGATTTATTCATATTACAGACTTTCCTTCCTTTTTAAGACTGAATAGTATTCTGTCATGTGTAAAGACCACATTTTGCATATCCATTCATCCATGGACAAATGGACATGGATTGCTCCCACATTTAAACTATTGTGAAAAAAAAAAACTATTGTGAATAATGCTGCTATAAACATGGGCGTACAGATTATCTTTTGAGACCCTGCTTTCGATTCTATTTGGTATATACTCAGAAGGGGAATTGCTGGATCAAATGAAATTCTATTGTGAATCTTTTGAAGAAACTCCCTCATTTTTTTTATGGCTACAAAGCACTCCATTATGTGAATGTACTATTGTTTATTCAGCCAGGCCTTACTGACACACGTTTGCTTTTTTCCAAGCATTGGTTATTAAAAACAGAGCTGCAATAAAGAGCCTTATCCTTCCATCTTTTTTATTCTTTGCAGTTTATCTTTAGGATAGATTCCTAGAAGTGGGATTGTGGGATCAAAGGACACAAGCATGCAATCTATTAGGTATCAACAAATTCCTTTCCATAGGGACAGTATCATTTTGCACTCCCAACAGCAAAGTGTGAGAATGTTTGTTTTCTCATAGCCTGGACAAAAGAGTATTTGTTATATTTTGGATTTTAGCCAAACTTATCAGCAAGAAATAGTTCCTTGTAGCAATTTGCGTTTCTTCAACTATAAGTGAGGTTGAGCATCTTTAGTACATTTTTTCTCACAGGTTGTTGGTCTTTTAATTTATGCTAGCAGCTCTTTATATATTAAGAATGCTAATACTGGGGATCCCTGGGTGGCTCAGCGGTTTAGCGCCTGCTGTCGGCACAGGGCGAGATCCCGGAGTCCCAGGATCGAGTCCCACATCGGGCTCCCTGCATGGAGCCTGCTTCTCCCTCTGCCTGTGTCTCTGCCTCTCTCTCTCTCTGTCTCTCATGAATAAATAAATAAAATCTTAAAAAAAAAAAAGAATGCTAATGCTTTGTGATGTAAGTTGTGAATCTTTTTTTTACCCTTCTGCCATTTCTCTATTTAATTTTACTTATTTATATATTTTAAACTTATTTAATTTGCCTTACAAAACTTCAATTCCTTGTAGCTTACTAATCTTTCCTTTTATTGCCTCTGAGTGTCGGGTCAGAATTAAGAAAGCTTTTCCCACTCCCAAGTTATAGAAGAACTGCCCCCTATTTTCCTTTAGTACTTGGGTAGTTTCATTTTTACACTTAAATATCCAATCCCTTTGGAATGTACCCTAGAATATGAGAGGGATGCCTCCAATTGTTCCAGATTCCACAGGAGTCTCCAGTTACCTGAACATTGTTAAATCATAATCATTCTTCCCCCACGATTTGTGATGCCGCCTTAATCATACACAAGCTCTCCATAGGCAACAGGGGCTATTTCTGGATTTTGTATTGTTTTCCAGAGAAACCACTCCATCTCACTCACCATTACTCAGGACACCCCCACCCTACCCGCCCACCAAGGCAATACCTGAGGGTCCCACCTGACAGCAAAGCCCTTTGCTTCAGACTCAGAGGTCAAATTCTGGAGGCAAGTGCTTTTAACAGAGGGTCTGTGGGCGCCAGATGCATACTAACCCATACTCTGCTGATGTTGTTTCTGGAGAATCACCTTCAGAGAGGGGGGCTCTCTGGCAGCAGGGGGCCCCTGTTCAGTCTCTGGGGAAGGGGTGAGTGGGCCTCAAACAATTGGATGTTTACAATCAGTGCTGGGGGCAGGGCAGAATCAAATGCCCAGTTAATGGCAGCCCTTAAAGGGTGTCTTTTTCTCAGACAGACAAAGCAACCACTTACCCCCAACTCATCAATATCCACTTAGCTTCTACTTCAGAGCAAATACCTTGCTCTATGCTATGGAGGAAGAGAGTTGATACACTGTTCCTGCTTCTTTGAGGGGGGGTAGAAGCAGAAGCTCAAAGAGCTTTATAAATGCATGGAAAAGAGGCTGAGGCCTTGTTTTCTATCAGCATCAACACATCGGCTTCAGTGAATGGATGTCTCTGGTCAAAACTCTACTAGCTAGAAATATGAGCTCTGGGAGGAGGAGAAGCTCAGAGAGTGGAATGGCTGGGACAAACTTAATGATATGGTGAGCTATCAGTCTTTAAATATACAAGTGAAATAATAAAAAATGCTTTCTATAAGACAGGCTTGAAGTTTAGAGGGGAACAGATCACTTCTAGCTTGGGGGCTCTAGGGACAATTTGTTGAATTGATTTTGCTATGAAGCAGAAGTAAATATCGATGAGCGGGTGGGGGTGATAAAGCAATTCAACTTGCAAATCCATCTGCAAATCAATTTTTGGTTTTCAAGGACCTGGTCAGCCTCCAGCGCATGCTATGAATATGGAAGGATCCTTTGGACGGGTTGCAGCTCTTACTTCCCCCCAGCACCTAGAAGGTAGACCCTGAAGGCCCAGAGCAGGGTTGGGCCACAGGAAGTGGAGGGCCTGTCTTACTTGCCCCTCTGGAGGGACTCCTGTATGATGTCAGAACTGCTCTACTCACCTGACAGCATCACTGTCACGATGGACACTGTAGAAGTTGACTTATAGTTGAGTACCCCACAATATTATTATTGTTCGTGTGGCCTGGATTTTGCAACTACTGCCACTCCCCCAAAAGCCATTCACAGCTTAGCAGCTCTGACCCCACCCCTCCCTTAGTACTCTGAGGTGACCTTGACACCCCAGTCTCATAGAATCAGACATTGTTTAAGAGTTAAAGGGACCCTAGGAGGTGTGGTGTCCCTCTTGGTGTTGGCAATGTTGGTTTGGGTGAAGAACAGTGGCAGGTGCGGATCCCCTACTCCGTTAGGACATCCACTCCTGGGAGGCCAGGGATCCTTAGGGAGCTCGTCTTGCCTCACAGCTGTGTGTGGAGGGAGGAGTTGCCTGGGTTGTCTGGTTCTGGTCCAGCTTGCCCCAAGCATGGGCCTTGTCCACATCCGGGACTGGCTCTTCTGGACTGCAGGAGAGCTGGAGGCTCAGCATGGGTGGGATGGGGTACTCAACACCTTAGCCCCTTTCTCTGCTTGCTGGGTTGTTGCAGAATTAAGCTGCTAGTTCTTCTTCTTCTTCTTCTTCTTCTTCTTCTTCTTCTTCTTCTTCTTCTTCTTCTTTCTTCTTTTTAAATATTTTATTTATATTATTCATGAGAGAGGCAAGAGACATTAAGCGAGAGGAAGAAACAGTTTCCCTGCGGGGAGCCCTATGAGGGACTCGGTCCCAGGACCCTGGGATCATGACCTGAGCCAAAGGCAGACGCTCAACCACTGAGCCACCCAGGTGCCCTTAAGCTGCTCCTTCCTAAGGTGAAGTGACCTCTGCTCATTCCTCAACCCCTGGGGAGTTACACCCATGTCCTCTAGTGCCCCCCACCACTATAACACCTGTCCACCCCACTCTGTCCATCATCTTTAGACTGACCACCCACTTCCTTTCCTTTGTCTCACCTGGCATGCTTTACTCCCACCGCCTCTCTGTCCTGGTCCCCTCCCCAGCCTCACTCTTCTGTCTGCCACTCTGGCAGAAGACAGAGGGATAGTCATCTCCCTCGTGTGAGGTCTGGGTCTTTCTGTTGCCCACAGCAGCTGGTGGAGAACGGCTTTTGAAGGATCCTAGATAAAAATTAGCTAGAATCTCCTCAAAAAGATGAAACCAAGTAGATGTCATCCTATGACTTGGGAGGGGGCTAAAAGCTCTTCCCTCCCGCTCCACATAATCATGGTGGTTACTTTCTTTTTTTTTTTTTTTAAGATTTTATTTATTTATTCATGAGAGACACACAGAGAGAGAGACAGGCAGAGACACAGGCAGAGGGAGCAGCAGGCTCCACGTAGGGAGCTTGATGTGGGACTCAATCCTAGGACCCCAGGATCAGGCCCTGGGCTGAAGGCAGGCGCCAAACCGCTGAGCCACCCAGGGATCCCCTTGTGGTTACTTTCATAGAGCAAACCAGATACAGTCCTGGTGTCTGGAGTTCATTGGGTGTGTAAGCTGGAGGAATGGTAGATAGGGTGACACTGAGGCTCAAAGTTTACTAAACTCGTCTAACCTATCACTGAGACCCTCGGGCATCTTCCTGACCAGGTAAGTAAAATGGACCGTGGTGAGCCATACCAGCACCCAGGCAGCTCGGAGGCTGGAGGAAGGAACTGGCTTCGGGGCTGAGCTGAGCCATCAGGTGAGGATGTCTTGGGGAGAAGGCCTTGGGGAGCGTGCTGGGAGGCTAGCCAGTACCTCCCCTGGCTCCACAGCTCCTAGAAGAGACGGCGGTCCCTAGCCCATGTTGCCAAAGGGACTGTTATGGCTTATAAGTTTCCAAGGCATCTGTCTCCAGAGAAGTAAGTTGGAGCACGAGCACGTGCACACAGACAGGAAGTTTTGTCACCCCTAGCCTGGCATGTGAGGGTCAGCAGTCTGTAGCAGGGCTCCATGAGGCCCTAAAAAGAGAACTCAAGGCTGTCCTCTTGTCCTTCTGAAAGCTTTGGGTGAAATGTTGAAAACTTAGCTTACGGTCTGGAAGAGGAAAAGCTACCCCAGCAAGAGCTCTGCCCTGTCAGGACAGCCCTGAGGTGAATGTGTATAGACTTTCATGCAGATATGTAAGATTTCTTGCTTCCATCGATCCCTGGGAGGAGTCAGATGGAAGGAAAAACAACCCCAGGAGACCCCCAGAGACCTCCCTGGATCTCCCACTTTGGGCCTATTCAGTGTACCTCAGGACTTGTGTACATACTGTTCCCTCTGCCTGGATGCCTTTGCCCTAGATCTTTGCTGGCCTGGCCTGTGGATGCTGACGGCTCAGCTCAAGGGTCAGCTCCTACATGCCTTCCCTGACCCCTATCCCAAGGGACCCACCCTCCTAGAACTTGGTCTCTCTCTATGCTACTACTGCTTTTTCTTTATAGCTTTTAATATTATTTCTGTTAAATATCCTTACTTCTAGGGGCACCTGGGTGGCTTGGTGGCTGAATGTCTGCCTTCGGCTTGGGTGGTGATCCCAGAATCCCTAGATCAAGTCCTGCTTCTCCCTCTGCCTGTGTCTCTGCCTCTCTGTGTGTGTGTGTGTGTGTCTCTCATGAATAAATTCGTAAAAAAAAAAAAAAAAATCCTTACTTCTCCAGCCCCCACTAACGGGGGCGTGAGCTCTCTGAGAGCCAGGCTGCTCCATGGTGATCACTGCCATATCCCGGTGCCCGGAACAGTGCCTGGAATGGTGCCTGGCACCCAGTGGATGTTCAATCTGTAGCTGCAGAAGTGGTGGTGGGTGGTACTTGGGTTGATAGAGAAAGGAAGAAGGTGGCTTGGAGAGAGATGTAGAAATGCGGGGAGGAGATGCCTTTTGCTTTCCATCAGCTTTCTTCTTTGTGTGTCTCCTGAGGGGCTGATCATGTGAAGAAAGAGGCATCCCATGGGCCCCCATCCCTTTGAGTGCCCTTACCAGCAAGGTGACTGGAGTCAGGCCAAGAGACTGTCCCCCAACAGAGGTGTTTCTGGGGCAGCAGGATCCATACCCATCACTGCTCTCTGTCTAAACCAAAACATACCTAGCCCCATGAGCAAATCCATTGCAAATTTTTCTCTGTGTGCCGCTAGAACCAGGAGCCCCATGCTGGAAAGCAATGGAGGTGGGACCCTTTGACTTGCCGAAGTTTACAAGCAAAGTGTCACAGGTGGGAGTGGGCTGAAGGAAGCAGCTCTCCTTCTGTGTAGTCTGTGCACAAGCTCCAAGCTCTTCTGGCAAGAGCAAGGTCCCCTTAACTCTGCCTTGGGCTGGCCCCACTTGCTAGTTGGCTTGAGTTCCCTGGAGGCAGACTCTGAGCTGGGGGTTTCTGTGAACAGGGCACATGGATGGAGAGCTCTCAGGATGATAACTCGGAAGAGAGGGGAAGTAGGACAGGGCAAGTGAAGAAGCCAAGCTCGGCTGCTGCTTTCAGCTCAGGTCTGACAGCAGCTTGATCCCCTGGGAGTTCTGGCGCCACAGAGCCGTTCCACCCTGACACAAGGGGAAGGGCCACACCGTCCTTGCTGCAGGTCCACCCCACGCCAGCGGGGTGTGACGACGAGGTGGCTCCTGTCCACAGCAGCAATTCTCTGGAGCAGGGTACAGCTGCGGGCCAGCAGCGAACAACATTCACAGGTGGGATTAGAACCCATGATATCACTGAAATTTCCCTGTGGCCAAGTGCAGGTGATACTGCGTGTCTTCTAACACGCTTGCCTGATGTCAGTGTTTTTGTTTTCATGTGTTAGCCTTCCTGGTGGGTCCCGGGTCCGAAAGCTCTAACTCTGTCATCTTACTGATGTTGACCCGCTGCTCTGAAAACCCATGAACCGAAACCCCCTGGGGACGGACACCCGCATGTAGCAGCAGCCCCAGAGATCAAGTGCACAGGGCTTCCAGGGGAAGTGAAAGCTGGAGTACCCCTGGGGCCCCCAAAACCCCCCAGGCCAGCTGGCCGCAGCCCACCCCCGCGGGCCTCTTTGCCCTGAGCCAAAGCTCACAAGCCCCATGCTGGACAGCAGAACTAAACCACTTATTAGGGCTGCTGCCACCGTGTGTCCCCTCCGGGCCTGAGAGGCATGGAAAGGCCCAGCCACACACACTGCACTTATGGAGCAAAGAGGGTGAGCCTCTCTCCTCCTCTCCCTCCCTCCTCTCTGCCTTCCTGTCTTTCTCTAATGTGTCATGGCCTTAGAACCCAGCTTTGGGGTCCCCAGGAATGGACAGGACAGACAGAAGGCAAAAAAGACGTTTCTAGGACAAGTCGGAGGCAGGCATCCCTCCTGTTCTCCGACAGTACTGAGGAAGGAGGTGCCCATAGACAATAAGCCCGAACAAGAGTCAGGGCAGCAGCTGGGCTGTGCCTCTAAACCAATCTGGAGGAAGAAAATAGTGCAAAGAAAGATGCTATTCAGGCTGCAAACAGCCACTCTCTCCTGCTCAATCTCTCCCTTGCCCTCTGAAAGTTTTCTTCCTACTCACGGGCTCTAGCCTGTTCTGTCCTGTGACTGGTAAGTGGAAGGAACAGTAGAATGGGCTGCCTGACTCTGGCTGCAGACGGCAGGTCCTGGAGCGCAGGGAGATCCAGGCTCAGTGTTGCTCCCCAGACACCAGCTGTCAGCCCCTTGGTGTCTTTCATTTGCTACCACTGAGGGGACCAGATTTTTCTCTCCCTGAAACCATACAGGTGGATTCAATCCCTTTTCTTTCAGGAGGGCTTGCTTATGGGAGGCTAATAGAAAGGGCAGCTGACACAAAGTCTGGGGGCCACCAGCTTCCCTAGGGAGAGTGACTTCTAGGCTAAGTCCTTGTAGCACCTATTTGTGTCTATCTAGTGTAGACAGTTGGTTGAGGTGAAAGGCAAGGAAGCAGTTCCCAGGATGTGTCTACTCCTGGATGATAAAGGGAAGGAGCCATTGATACACAGCACCTTGGATGAATCATGAAGGCCTAATATTGAGTGAAAACAGCCAGTCTCCAAAGGTTATATACTATCAGATTCCATGGATATGATATGCTTTTTTTTTTAGAGATGGGGAAGGGGTAGAGGGTGAGGGAGAGAGAGAATCTGAAGCAGGCTTCATGCCTGGTGCGGACCCTGACTCAGGGCTCAATCTCATGACTCTGAAATCAAGCCCTGAGCCAAAATCAAGAGTCAGATGCTTAATTGACTGGGGCATCCAGGTGCCCTTCTAGGACAAAGCTGTAGGAAGAGAGAACCGGCTAGTGGTTGGCAGGGGTCATGAGTAGGGAAGGGAAAGGCAGAGCAGGAGGGAGTTTTTTGGGGGGAGGAGGAATAATGGAATTGTCATGCATTCTGATGATGGGAACAGTTACATGAATCTGTACATGTGCTAAAATTCAAATTGTACATCCAGAGAAAAAGTCAATTTTATTGTAATAACATTTTCTTTTTAAATAAGAACTTAAAGAGTTTTAATGATGATAATAATGCCTGTCATTTGCTTCCTACGGACCCAACTCTGCTAAGGGCAGTATCGCTACCATTTCATTTATTCCTTTCAAGCACATTTGGCACTCAGATGATACAACTTGTTGATGGTCACGTAGTAAATGACAGAGCAGAAACTTGATGTCGGTCTGACTCAGAGGCCTGAGATCTCACTGATGTGGGAAACAGAGGCAGGAGAAAAATTACTGAATTTCCTTACTGCTTGCAGCCCAGTGACACACAGGTCCTCGAGGCAAGCAGAGTGACATTCTTCTGGGGGCTCAACAACCTGGATGTTGACGCTTTGCTAAAGGCAAAAGGCAATCTTAGCTGGACCCCCAAGATCCTGTAAGTCTACTTTAACATATAAAAATTCCTTTGTGGGGGTGCCTGGGTGGCTCAGTGGTTGAGCATCTGCCTTTGGCTCAGAGTGTGATACAGGGGTTCTGGGATCAAGTCCTGCATCAGGCTCCCAACAGGGAGCTTGCTTCACCCTCTGCCTATGTCTCTGCCTCTCTCTCTGTGTCTCTCATGAATAAATAAATAAAATATATTTTTAAAAAGACTGTGGGGACGCCTGGGTGGCTCAGCAGTTAAGCATCTGCCTTTGGCTCAGGGCATGATCCTGGAGTCCCAGGATCTGCTCCCGCATTGGGCTCCCTGCATGGAGCCTGCTTCTTCCTCTGCCTGTCTCTGCCTCACGCTCTCTCTCTCTGTGTGTGTGTGTCTTCATGAATAAATAAATAAAACCTTAAAAAAAAAAAAAAAAAAGACTGTCAGGGGAGGCCCACGTGGGCAACTCTGTAGGACTCCTCTCACCCCTGATAGCTTCTTCCGTATATCCTGGCTTAACAAAACTCTCTTGTTCTACTCACTCTCCTTTGTTCACAAGATTCATTGACTTTGTGAGACAAGAACCTTGCTCTTCTGCTTCATGACCACTGTGACTTTTTTTAGGGGGCAGAAGTAGGAAATGATCACTGGGAGTCAACTGGGTGTGGAGAGGGTACTCGTGAGAACCAGGTTCTCTTCTAATGGAGAGAAACTGTCAGGGTGGTGGGGGAGGGTTGGCCCCTGTTACAGAAGGGGCCACAGAGTTGCATTTGTGTCCATCTGCTTAAGATAGCTCTTAAAGAATGCCACCCCATTTTGCCCAGGGTTCCTCTGGCAAATGGAAAATCATGGCTGGACTGGTTACAGCCTTCTGCCCAGGGCCAAGGGTGTCAAAAATCGAGATTGGGAGGGAAGATTCTTTTGTTTTTTCCTATTCACATGTCCCATAAATTGACTTCTTTTCCTGTTTTGTTAAAGAATCTTTCATCTGTTGGACGGTGCAGGAGAGGAAGGGACAACTCATAGCCTGCCTGCAGACCACTGAAGTTGTCCCACAGAAGTCGACTGACCTACTGAGCCCTCCACGCTGCAGGGTGAGCAAGAGTGACTCAGCACAGACTGGACTCACTCGGAGCATTACAGTAAAAGGAAATGCCAGAAGCAGAAGCCCGACGTTGGGAGTGAAGCAGTCCATTTTTGAGCAACCTAAAGATGTCAGCGAGTCTCCGGCCAGCCGAGCATTAAGTTCTAGGAACAGCATGTGGGAGCTGAGCCTGAGAGGGGTGGGATGGGGTATGGTGGGGTCAGAGCTTGCAGGAATGCGGATCTGACTTTATCCTAAGGGCAGTGGGCAGGCAGGGCTGGGTGGTGGGTGGAGATGGTGACATGTAGAAGAATTCTTTGAGACAGGCAGACAGCATGGGTTATATCCAGGTTATATCCAGGTGTGAGATGAGTGGCCTGGAGTTTTCCAATGGATAGGTGCAGAAGGTATTTAGGGGGGATTGACAGGCCTTGGAGGTGAACCAGGTGGGGGGCAGGAAGGGAGAATTCACAGGGGTCCGACTCCATAAAGATGCTTTTCCTTGAGATGGGGACACAGGAAGAGGTGGGGCTCTGAGCAGGAGTTTGCTTGTGGAAACATTCTATTTTAGGTGTTGCTGGGACATAGGAATGGAGATGTCCCATTGGTGGTTCATGTGGACATTCTGGAACTCAGGCAGAGCTGCCTGGCCGTGCAGGCGTGGGTCCCCGGCATGTTGAATGGATCTAAGAAGGCTTGGAAGCGCACAACCTGACTGGGAAGAGCGGGGAGGAGAGAAAAAAGGACTAAGGCAGAACCCAGGGCCCCACATCTAAATCCAGTCATTCATACACCACCCTCACTATCTGTATTTGCCATTTCAGTACATCCCTTCTATTGTCTTCTATTAAATAGAAAGTTCTTGGGCATCTGGTGGCTCAGTTGGTTGAGCACCTGTCTTCTGCTCAGGTCATGATTCCAGGGTCCTGGGATCCAGGCTTCTCCCTCTCCCCACTGCTTGTGCTCTCTCTCAAATAAATAAATCAAATCTAGAAAAAAAAAAAAAAAAAGAAAGTTCCTTAAGTTCTCTCATGTTCAACGTAATGGGTTTATTTCAAAGGAAAGTGTACATAGTAGGTGAAAAATCAACATTGTAGCCATGAATAGTGTTGATGATAAACATAAATACCATGGAAACAAAGCAATGCTACATAATTCAAGCTGGATAAAGGAAAGATGAAAAAGTTCATCCAGTGTTCAAGACATAGCCACCCCCAACAGAGATTTGATTTCCCCAAAGAAGCCAGCATTGGGAATTGGAAAGGAAATAATTTTCATGGTGGCACCTGATATCAGGTCTCTTGGCACCAGCAGGAGCCACCCCATTTATTTCAGACTGGCACCCTCAGTCTTTTTCTGTAAAGGACCAAAGAATCAATATTTTAGACCTCAAAGGCCACTTGTATCCCTGCTGCACATCCTCTCCCCTTCCCCACCTTTTCTTGCAATCCTTTAAAACGATTCTTAGCACAGGTTGGATCTAACAGGCCCAGGGCTGGGTGTCGCCCACTGACTGTGGTTTGCCATCCCCCTACTTAAAGGATGGAGAGAAAGGCAGACCCCAAAAGAGACAGGGTGCCACAAGGGTTTATGGTGCCACAGGGGGTTCCTAGGCACTCAACCCCTGACCATGAATCAGCATCCCTGCCCCAGCCACATATGGCCCTTCTCTGCCTCTGTGTTTAGACTCCCACACAGGGTAACTCCTATCTCCCCATGAGTTTTGTGGGAGATTTGGCCATATCTCCTTGGCTGATGGTTGCACAGGATCAGAGACTTTCAGAACCCATTGTTCAGGAGCCACCTTGGGGCTGGGTCAACATTTCCTCACCAATAGCTCCCTCTGTACCCTGCAGGTCCCTCTTCTGACCTGATGCCTTCAGGGCCTCACTGCTCCCTCCCTCACTGAAGATAAGCCACACTGAATTCACCTCTGTTGTACTCGAATCACTGTGGCTGCCAGTAACTCCTTCCCTACCTCAAGTCAAGAGACAGAGTTCAATGACCCCTCCCCCACCTTGGGTTTGAGTGGTTTTTCCTTCCACCTGAAGGAAAGGTGGAAGTCCTGCAGGTTCTCATGGAAATGATCTTTGGACATTTCTTTAGGGTGAAGCCAGCTGCCTTGAAAGAAGTTTGACAATCCTAAGACCACTATGTTGTAAAGTCACCAGAGCTAGTCAACTGGAGAGAACCCGCAGAAAGAGAGATGCTTGGCATCCCAACTGTCCCAGCCCAGGAGCCAGACATTTAAGTAGAAAAACCTGCAGATGGGCTCCAGCCCTGACTGCAACCTCAAGAGGTCCCAGTAAGGGCTGCCCCACTGAGCCCTGTTGACTCCTAGACAATGAGAGATAGTAATAAATTATCCTTTTTAAGCCACTACATTTTGGGGTGAGTTTTTTGTTTTGTTTTGTTTGGGGTTTTTTTCCAGTGGATTAAGAATAGCCTCAACCGATTGATTCATTATTTATTTGCTCAATTGTTTTAAAATTTTAAAAAGATTATATATATACATATTTAAATTGTATTTAAATTCAGTTAATTGCCATATAATGTATTATAGATTTCAGAGGTAGAGATCAGTGACTCATCAGTCTTATATAACACCCAGTGCTCACTACATCACTTGCCCTCCTTAATGCCCATCACCCAGTTACCCCTTCCCTCCACCCCTCTCCCCTCCAGCGACCCTCAGTTTGTTTCCTATGATTAAGAGTCTCTTAGGGTTTGTCTTCCCCTCTGATTTCATCTTATTTTATTTTTTCTTCTCTTCCCCCATGATCCTGTTTGGTTTCTTAAATCCTATATATGAGTGAGATCATACAATAATTATGTTTCTTTGCATTTATTTTGCTTAGTATAATATCCTCTATTTCTAACCACATCATTGCAAATGGCAAGATTTCTTTTTTCTTTTTTTTCTGATGGCTGAGTAATATTCCAGTGCCTATATATACACCACATCTTTATCCTTTCATCTATGGATGAACATCTGGGCTTTTTCCATGGTTTGGCTTCTGGAAATTGCTGCTATGAACATTGGGGTGCAGGTGTCCCTTCGGATCACTACGCTTGTATCTTTGGGGTAAATACCCATTGGGGTGGTTTTTTACGGGGCAATACAATTGTGGAATACCACCTGAAAGTGAGGTCTCATCCAGGAAGTTTTCTATCACACTAAGCCACAAGATTTAAACTCTTCTCCAGTCCAGATCAGGGAATTTTCCTCAGCTTTGCAAGTCAATCTCTGGGCCCCTCACCAGAAAATCTCATAAATTTTGCATCCACATTTAGTTGCTCTGTCTTGAGCAACTTGAGCTGGTCAGTTGTGGCAGGTACTTTTGGTTGGCCGACTCAGAGTCATCCAAAACCTTTCTTCCTCTCTTGTTCTCATTTAAAAGCCCAGGATTAAAAAAAAAAGCCCAGGATAGCCAAACACACCTTTTCTGGCTTTGCTGTAAAAGGCTTTATAATCCCTTTGGTCAATGATGTGAAGAAAGTTTAGTGGTTGGGTTCCTGAAAACAGTCTTTGCTTGCTAATAAGGAAGAAACTCTGCCTGGTATCACCCCTATTTCCTGCCTCTGAGCATGGTGTAAAAATGTGATGTATGGGGCTGCTGCAACCATTTTGACACCATGAGGAGAAAGCTTAGAGAACCAGAAAGACCAGATCCCTGTCATATTATATGGGAAAAATAAACAACATCTTTAAGACATTATTGATCAGGGTTTATCATTATTATTTTTATTATTTGTGGCTGAATACATTTCTAACTGTAGTATCAATCATGCCCACTTTAGAGACAAAAGGCCTCATTTTTCCCTATAAAGAGGGTCTCCTTTTCCCATCCTCCACGATGAGCCAAATTTTGGTCTCCAATAGCCAGAGATTCAGGTGGAGGGAGGAGGAACATCTCTTTACCTCCTTGAGCTAGGGATGGGTGGGGAAGGTTCTGGCAGTGAAGTCTTGGGGGACAGTTGATGTGTATGTACTCTCTCTGCTATAGAGCCTAAGGACCTTCCCTAGCTTTAGCTCTGAGTCCTGGATATTTGAGGAATCAAAGATGCCAGCCCTGAACTGAGCACCCGGGAGGTCCCCCTGTTACTGGTGGTGGGCAGAGGCAGGGGCAGGAGCAGGCCATGGACATAGCCATTAGAGTGGATCAAATAGGAATTGGGCTGCAGTCCCCGTTCTGCCACTAACTGTGTGTCCCTGTATCTCACCCAACTCCTTGAGGGCAAGTGCTCTGAGCCTTCATCCATGAATAAGACACTGTGTTCACAGGGAACCAGCTCTCCCCAGGTCCCTGGTCTCTGAGCCTCTTCTCAGAAACATAAGTAATCCTGGGCAGTGGGGGCCCACACTGAGCAGGAAGCAATACCATTCTGGGAGCCTTCATCTTAACAGGTCCTTGGAAACAGGAACCTGAGACCCTGGAGGGCTGAGAGCAGCTCAAAGTCACAAGGTTTCCCTAGCGCAGGGTGCAGTGGGAGCAGGGAGGCAGGAGGGAGGCAAAGATGAGTTAGGGGAAATCCCACCTGAGCAATGCAGAATAAGGAAAGGATCCGAGTTCTTAAGATCACTGATCTGCTCTCAGCTCCCTCTGGCTTGCTTCCTGCTACTGGGACAGAGAAGTGGGTGGGTGTCAGGGTACATGGTAGTATGGGGGATCCCAGAAACCTGAGAGTCTTAGCCTCTGGAAAGTTTGGTTTTTCTCCCTATTTCCCTGGGAGGTTGAGCTGCTGGGAAGTTCCCGGCACACGCTGTGCCTCCTGCTTTCCTGGAACCTTCTGTAGAGCCAGCCAAAAAAGGGTTCTGCCAACAGACCCCTGGAGCTACAAATCCTCTCCTCCCTGTGCCCAGGGAACACTGTTCTACCTCTCCCCTGGGGGAATGCCCTCAATTATAATAATAGCAAAAGTATGATTGCGGCTATGGGAACGCTTTTCCAGCTTCACGCAATTTTTGCATATCTTATCTCATTCAGCTCTCTGTACAAATCTGACAAGTGTTTGGTTGGCTTTACAGATTAGGAAACAGGAGCAAAGAGGCTGAGTAGTAGTCTCCGAGGAGTCACCATACCAGCAAGAAGTGACACGATCAGAATTCCCACCCAGGCTTATTGACCGTACCCCCTACTTCAGGCTGTCTTCCCCACCACCTGGAGCACACAGGGCCCCATGGGATTTAGTCCCCACTGGCTCTCACCTCCTTCTAATGCTTTAGCCATGTCACAATCCCCAGACTGCCATCTGCAAGAGCTGTTGCCTCAGCCTGGAAAGTCCTTGTCCTCCTCCCCAGCCCTACACACGCACACACTCTTCCCTATTTTTCTTGGGTAATTCCTGTTGGGGTCTTATGCCTCAGTTCCTTTCTGTGGGCTTGCATCTTAGGTGAGGATTAAGTTCCAAAGCTGGGGGCAGGGTGAAAATCTACACTGAAAGCCATCATACCAGTCCTCCAGGAGCCTTCCCAGCCAGTGCTCCCTCCAGCATTGCAACCAATTGCCCTCTCTCTGTTGAGCATCAGGCAAGGGGGTTCCTTGTATTTAGGAGCCATGTTATACATGGGAGTCACCTCTTGTATGGTGGCACGTTCTCCCTGAGTAAAGGGGGGGCTGATCTATAACCCCCATCTTACCCCCATGCTGGCCCAGATGCTCTCCGAGTGGAATGGTGGTCTGCGCTGGAGGCGTGGGGCCAGGGAAGCTTCCTGCAGCTGATTCTCATAGTCACATCATACGTGCTGGCAACTCTTTGGATTTCACTGATTTGAGCTCACCAGAAAGACAGTAAAAATAGGAAGCTGCGAATGCAGAGGCTAATGCCAAATTTAAGAAAATGCTTAAATTCTCTTGAAGAGAGGAGATGTTTGGGGAGTGCTGGAGCTTCTACTGAATCTGCAATATTTTATTACTTAAAAAAGTAAGAGCTACATGTGGTATAAAGTTGAGTTAGTGGTAGGTATACCAATCTCTGTCACATTATTGCCTATTCTTTCCTGTAAGCTTGAAATATGCCATAGTTAAAACTATTTGCCATGTTTGTCCTTCGGTGGGGCATTGCGATAGGTGAATAATGACCTCCTCAAAGACGTTCAGATCCTTACCCCAGGACCTGTGAATATGTTACCTGACATAGCAAAATGACCTTGCAGATATGATTAAGTTGAGGATTTTGAGACAGAGGATTATCTGGGTGGGTCTGAAGTAATTACAACGGTCATTATAAGAGAGGGTCAGTTGCAGGAGACCCAGAGTCAGGAGATAGAAGCATAAATTGGAGCGATGTGTTTACAAGTCGAGGAACGTGGGCAGCCCCTACAAACTAGAAAAGTCAAGGAGCTGATTCTCCCTGAGAGTCTCCTGAAGGAACGTGGCCCAGTTGACACCTTTCTAGCTCCTGTAGGACTCATTTTTTACTTGACCTCCAGAACTGTAAGATAATAAACTTGTCTTGTTTGAAGCCACTAAGTTTACGGCAATGTGTCAAACAATGTGCATGTGGATGGTCAACAATTATACCAATTGGTGGTGTTGCAATTTCTCAAAGTGAGGATAAGAGGGCCAGGGGAGGCACCCCTCGACCCAGGATGGCACAGCTGGGATTCCTAACTCCCGAGTCCCCAGCCCTATGCTTGCCTGCTTGCTTTCTATTATATATGTATTTTAATAATTAGCAATGAAGGAATTTACATTTTGGCAATCTGAGTTACACAGGAATGTGTAACTAAAGTTACAAAAGAAATTAAGTTGAGGATGTTTTGCAACTTTTTCTTTTTTAAAACTTAAATTCAATTAATTAACATAAAATGTATTATTTGTTTCAGAGGTAGAGGTCAGTGATTTATCAGTCTTATATAATGCCAAGTGCTCATGACATCACATGCCCTCCTTAATGTCCACCACCCAGTTACCCCATCTCCCCACCTGCCTCCTCTCCAGAGACCCTCAGTTTGTTTCTTATGATTAAGTCTCTTATAGTGTGTCTTGTTTTATTTTTTCTGATTTCATCTTGTTTTATTTTTTCCTCCCTTCCCCTATGATCCTCTGTTTTGTTTCTTAAATTCCACATATGAGTGAGATCATATGGTAGTTGTCTTTCTCTGATTGGCTTATTTTGCTTTAATTAGCAAAATATCCTCTGGCTCCATCCATATTGTTGCAAGTGGCAAGATTTCATTTTTTTGATGGCTGAGTATATTTCATTGTATTTATCTACTACATCTTTTTTTTTTAAGATTTTATTTATTTATTCATGAGAGACACAGAGAGGCAGAGACACAGGAAGAGGGAGAAGCAGGCTCCTTGCAGGAACCCCGATGTGGGACTCGATCCCCAGACCCAGGATCACACCCTGAGCGGAAGGCAGATGCTCAACCGCTGAGCCACCCAGGCATCCCCCACTACATCTTTTTTATCCATTCATCTGCCGATAGACATCTGGGCTCTTTCCATGGTTTGGCTATTGTGGACATTGCTACTATAAACATTGGGATGCAGGTGCCCCTTCAGATCAATACATATGTATCTTTGGGGTAAATTCTCAACAGTGCAATTGCTGGGTCATTGGGTAGCTTTATTTTTTATGAGGAACCCTCATACTCTTCCAGAGTAACTGCACCAGCTTGAATTCTCACCAACAGTGTAAGAGGGATCCCCTTTCTCCGCATCCTCATCAACATCTGTCATTTCCTGACTTGTTCATTTTAGCCACTTTGACTGGTATAAGGTGGTATCTCATTGTGGTTTTGATTTGTATTTCCCTGATGCGGAGTGATGCAGAGCATTTTTTCACATGTCTGTTGGTTATTTGTATGTCTTCTTTGGAGAAATGTCTGTTCATGTCTTCTGCCCCTTTCTTGATAGATTATTTATTCTTTGTGTGTTGAGTTTGGTAAATTCTTTATAGATCTTGGATACCAGGCCTTTATCTGATGTGTCATTTGCAAATATCTTCTCCCATTCTGTTAGTTGTCTTGGTTTTGTCAACTGCTTCCTTTGCTGTGCAGAAGCTTTTTATCTTGACGAATTCCCATAGTTCATTTTTGCCTTTGTTTCCCTTGCCTTTGGAGATGTGTCTAGTAAGAAGTTGCTGTGGCTGAGGTCATAGAGGTGCTGCCTGTGTTCTCCTCGAGGATTTTGATGGATCCTGTCTCACATTTAGGTCTCTCATCTATTTTGAGTCTATTTTTGTGTATGGTGTGAGGAAATGGTCCAGTTTCATTCTTCTGCATGCAGCTGTCCAATTTTCCCAAAACCATTTGTCGAAGAGACTGTCTTTTTTCCAGTGTATGTTCTTGCCTGTTTTGTTGAAGATTGGTTGACCATAGAGTTGAGCGCCCATTTCTGGGTTCTCTATTCTGTTCCATTGATCTATATGTCTGTTTTTGTGCCAGTACCACACTGTCTTGATGACCACAGCTTTGGAATAGAGCTTGAAGTCTGGAATTGTGATGCCACCACTTTAGCTCTATGTTTTTGCTAGAGTCTAGTCCACTCTAACTTCAGCAGGAGAACAAAGATGCAAATGCTTTGTGGAACCAAGAGCCCTGACCTGCTTGGCCAACATCAACATTCTATCATAGCCTCAAATACCCAGTTCCTCCTAAGGTCCTGTTGCCAAGATACAAAATACCCCTGGTCCAAGGTTTAACTGCCTAGGCCTTTTTTTTCTGGATCTTGCAAATAAAAAGACTGATTTTCCAGCAGGCGGGCACCCAAGTGTTTCTAATCCCTCACCCCATCCTCTAGACTTTCTTGTTCTTCTGCTGTCCTAGAGGTCACTGGGCATGTGACTTCTGACCTCCAAGCCAATTCAACAATTCTTTATGAGCAGAGTCTACAATGGTGCTGAGTTCTGAGAGAGGGGAGGGATGGGATCCTTTTGAAGATGTCCTGCCCCACTCATCTTAGGTGCTTACAGTCTCGTAGGGGAAACTGTGACACATACCTGGATGGTGGCAGAACAAAGCACATGTGACTAGCAGGAGGGAAGGCTCTAAGATCCCATACTTACTTATTCACCTAAATGTTAAGGCTTCAAACTCATTTCCCATCCGCCCATCTAGACTCTCAACTCTGAAAATGCGGTCCTTTGTCCTGAAGGGGCAAAGAATCTTATTAGAGAGACAAACCACAGAAAAATTAAAAATTTACTAGCAATGCCCAGTAGTATTTGTAAGGACGTGAGTGCTCTCATATGTCAGGATAGCTTTGGGGACTCAGAGAGAAGACAGTGGTGAAGGCTCCTCAGGGCAGGTGGGACTCCAGTTGAGTCCTGAAGACCCTCAGAGCTTGTGGTGGCAGAAGCATGGAGGCATTCTCAGCCCTAGGGGATATAGTGGGAGATTTGAAGGGAAAAGAACAGAATGAGTAAAAGTGTGAAGGTGCTGACAGCAAAAGGTGTTCCCAGTTATGAGTGGGTCAGGAGCGGCTGGCATTAGCTGCTGGGGAGGTTGGGTTTTATGGGGAAGGAGGAATAATCTATGTTCATTAAATTAAACCCATGATAGACCTGAGTGCACCTTTAGACTGGTGGAGGCCCATCATGCCTCCCTAGTATTGTTCAACCTTCCCTGGTGAGTCTGCCAGGGAAGAACTCAGGTATGCCAAGAGCTTTGGCAGGGCAGGTGGCCTGAGCAAACAGGATTAGGAGGAAATCTCTGAGAGGGAGGGACGGTTTTATAATTCATCATGCTCAAAGACTTGGGGGCGGGGTAATGTGTTGAAGTGATAAGGATTAACTGGAAGAATTCAATAAAGGAGGTTATTCCCAGGAATAATGAAAGAGACACTGACAAGGATTCATGGCAGTCACCTTCCTTGGAGAAAGGAAATCAATCAGAACGTCGGCAGGAAACAGCCAGAATATTTTGTTGCTCACATTCACGTCTGACCAAAGGGCAATGGAGAGCCCCTGGTGTGCAACCAGAGGGGGTCCTCCAGGCAATCGGTAGGAAGAAGGTAAAGCAGGGGGGCTGCCCCACAGTGGTTGAGCCTGTGTAGAGGATGATGGACGCAGGAGCCAGTGGGGACCAGGAGGGAAGCAGGTGACATGGCATTGCACTGAGCCAGCATTAATCCAGGCTTAAGATGAAATGTTAGAGAAAAAACAAGGGCGAAGAAAGGACCTATGAATCCGATGCCATTCAGACTCGGGAGAGGAAGGGATAGAGAGAAGAGTTGAAAGCGGCAGGCCAGCGAGGTCGGGAGCCGGGAGGATAATGTGCAGTGACCAAGATGGGGTAAAAACAAGATGACCATGCAGAAAGCAAAGTTCTGAGAACAATAGGTCATGGGAAAGAAGAACAAAGACCCCAGTGCTCATGTTGTAGTCCCGAGAATTCCGTTACACAAAAAGGCCTAAGAGCATCTGCCAAACGCAGTGACAAATGCCCGGCTGTCCGGCTGGGCTGGGAAACTGGGTTCTGTGGAAAGTGTGGACGTACAGTGAGCCCTCATGACAGAATGGGACGTGCAGGGTCTTGCACTCCAGCAGGGATGCGCAACACCCTTGGCCGTGAGGATGACTGTAAGTTCTCATCCAGGCCATCCAGGGCGCTGGAATGTCCTATGGCAGCGTTGCTCTGACGACACTCAAAATACAAGTCAGGGTCTATCTCAGTTGCCAGTGTTTTATAGCTTCTGATAGTGCTCCGTGTTCTGGATGGGGAAGAGTAGGGTACCTTACAAGGGACAATATGACACAGTGGTTGAAGGGCAGGCTCTATGCTTCATAGCCCTGCTTTGTTCCTTTCTAGTGGTAAAAACATTGGCCTTGATTTATGATGTGCAGAAGGTATAGAATGATAATACCCACCTGACAGGGTTGTTGTGCATAATGAACGAGTGCACACGTGTTAAGTGCTTGGAATGGTGTGACATGTCAGTCATTAGGGTTTATTAGAATTTGCAAGCCCAAAATATTGGGACAGGAAGTAGAAGGAGGCCCTAAATTGAGGGAGGAGAAGTTACTTTTAGGTTGCATATGTGGATTACACATTGGGGGGTCAGAGAGATGGAAGGGGTTTCCTATTGAGGGTCTGGGTGGGACCCTTCCTAGGTTCACTGGCATTTCGTACTGAACTAAGTCTAAGATGCAGCCAAGGGCCTCACCCATTGACCGAGTAATCAATAATGCTTGCCCTGGCTGAGTTGTGTGCTGGGTCATGGGCTTTATTGCTCTCCACCCTGGAGATCCTTCACAGGGTCCAGCTTTTTGATAACAAGAAACAAGATCAGAAATTTGGGTTCTGCCACTTGCTAGCATTTTGACCTCTGTCTTGGGTTTCCTCCTCTACCTCAGAGAGCTGTCGTTGAAGTCCAATGAGCAAAGTAAGCAGAGGCAAGCAAAACCGAGTCCCTGCTGAGCACTGTTTACAAAGCTAGCATGCAGATTAGATTAGAGCCCTAACTGAAATTTAAATTATAAAATTAATAAAGTCTATCCGTAAGATAATGTACTTACGGTGAGGAAGGACTTATTTTCAAAACTTCAAAAGCATAATCACAAGACTCAAAGTTAATGTGATCCCTCTAAATAAAGGATTTCTGGAGAACAAAAGACCCAACAGTCAAAGATAACGAACAGATAACAGATTGGGAACGGAGGGCACAATCTCTAAAGCCAAAAGAAGACTGGTGTCTAGAATAAACAGGACCTCCTGCTCAACCACAAGGCAGAGAGAACCCAATAGAAAAATAGGCAGAGTATAAGGGGTAATTTTCAGGATAAGAAACTAAAGATCTAAACAAACATGTGGAGAGGAGTTTACTGGGTACAGTATAAGTACAAATTAAACCAATGAGATATCACTTTCCACCTATTTGGCAAAAATTTACAAGCTGAGTGACACCACCTGTGTTAGGGATGTGGCGCTATAAGCTCTGTATATAATGGGTGGTGAGGTGTGTGTGGGGGGGTGTAGCTGTTCTGCAGAACAATCTGCCATACTTAGCCAGACAATCTATATGTATGCCACACAACCAACAACCAGTAATCCACTCCTGGGAGTGTGTGTGTGTGTGTGTGTGTGTGTCCCCTGAACCCCCTTATGCAGGGGACATATGCATAAAATGCTCATCATAGCAGAGGAGTCTGGTGGGGACAGGGAACTGGGCACAATCCAGGCCCCTTCAGAGCGGGCATGGACGGGTTAAGGCCTCGTGGCAGCATTCTATTGAACATCACACAACCATGAGAAGAGGGTAGATACAACAGCAATGCAGGTGGGTGACACTAACACAGTGCCAGAAGAAAGCCTGCATGCATCCTTATTTACAGAAACAGCCAACAGAAATATAAAATTTTTAAAAAGATTTTATTTATTCATGAGAGACACAGAGAAAGAGAAGCAGAGACATAAGCAGAGAGAAGCAGGCTCCATGCACGGAGCCCGATGTGGGACTTGATCCCGGGACTCCAGGATCACACCCTGGGCTGAAGGCAGATGCTTAACTGCTGAGCCACCCAGGCATTCCAGAAATATCAATTAAAATACATGCATAGGGAACAAAAAACTGAAATTGCAACAGAGACAAACAGGAAATATGTCAGGATGGTTGTTTGTGGGGAAAAGGAGAATGAGGATTGCACTAAGAGGAAGTAGCTGTATAAAAAAGGATTTAGCACAGAAACTGGCATGCAATAAGCACTCCCCCAGTATTATTACTGATTAACCAGAAAGAATAGCAACGAGATTTATAAGTTGAAGTATTATGCCACACACCCTAAGTGTGTACAGTGCAGTATGTTGACTGTAACTTTATAATAAAACTGGAAGGAAGACAAAGAAAAGTCCAGACAGTGAATGCTACTCCTCAAGCGCACATTTTGATAAGTTCCAGGAGCAGTGTTGGATTAAAATTTAAAACTTCAAAAAAATAAAAAATAAATAAAATTTCAGGACCCCTGAGTGGCTCAGTGGTTGAGGGTCTGCCTTAGGCTGGGGGCATGATCGCTGGTGCAGGGATTGAGTCCCTCATCAGGTTCCCTGTGAGGAGCCTACTTCTCCCTCTACCCTGTGTCTCGGCCTCTCTCTCTTTCTGTGTGTCTTAGGAATAAATAAATTAAATCTTAAAAAATAAAATAAAATTTAAAACTTCAAAAAATAAATAAATAAAATGTTAAACTTCTGCTCTGAAAAAGATAATATCAAAAGAATTAGAAGACACAAGCCACAGACTCAGAGAAAATATTTGCAAAAGACACACCTGATAAGGACTGTTGTCCAAAATATACAAAGAACTCTTAAAACTCAAACATAAGAAAACAAAAAACCTGGTAACCTGGTATTTTTAAAGATCATTTATTGGGGCACCTGGGAGGCTTAGTGGTTGAGCGTCTGTCTGCCTTCGGCTCAGGGCGTGATCCTGGAGTCCCAGGATCAAGTCCCAAATCAAGCTACTCGCAGGGATCCTGCTTCTCCCTCTGCCTGTGTCTCTGCCTCTCTGTGTGTCTCTCATGAATAAATAAATAAAACCTTAAAACAATCTCCCCCTCCCCCCCAAAAAATAAAGATCATTTATTTATTTGAGAGAGAGAGCAGAACAAGTGAGAACATGAGTAGGGAGAAAGGGAGAGGGAGAAGAAGGCTCTTCACTGAGCAGGGAGCTCAATGTGAGACTTGATCCCAGGACTCCGGGATTATGACCTGAGCTGAAGGCAGATGCTTAACTGATTGAGCCACCCAGGCGCCCCCAAACAACCTGGTTTTTAAAATATTCTATGCTCATGGATTGGCAGAATTAATATTGTGAAAATGTCAACGTTACCCAGGACAATTTACACATTTAATGCAGTCCCTATCAAAATACTATGGACTTTCTTCAGAGAGTTAGAACAAATTATTTTAAGATTTGTGTGGAATCAGAAAAGACCCCGAATAGCCAGGGGAATTTTAAAAAAGAAAACTATAGCTGGGGGCATCACAATGCCAGATTTCAGGTTGTACTACAAAGCTGTGGTCATCAAGACAGGGTGGAACTGGCACAAAAACAGACACATAGATCAAGGGAACAGAATAGAGAACCCAGAAGTGGACCCTGAACTTTATGGTCAACTAATATTCGATAAAGGAGGAAAGACTATCCACTGGAAGAAACACAGTCTCTTCAATAAATGGTGCTGGGAAAATTGGACATCCACATGCAGAAGAATGAAACTAGACCACTCTCTTGCACCAGACACAAAGATACACTCAAAATGGATGAAAGATCTAAATGTGAGACAAGATTCCATCAAAATCCTAGAGGAGAACACAGGAAATACCCTTTTTGAACTTGGCCACAGCAACTTCTTGCAAGATACATCCACGAAGGGAAGAGACACAAAAGCAAAAATGAACTATTGGGACTTCATCCAGATAAGAAGCTTTTGCACAGCAAAGGATACAGTCAACCAAACTCAAAGACAACCTACAGAATGGGAGAAGATATTTGCAAATGACATATCAGATAAAGGGCTAGTTTCCAAGATCTATAAAGAACTTATTAAACTCAACACCAAAGAAACAAACAATCCAATCATGAAATGGGCAAAAGACATGAAGAGAAATCTCACAGAGAAAGACTTAGACATGGCCAACAAGCACATGAGAAAATGCTCTGCATCACTGGGCATCAGGGAAATACAAATCAAAACCACAATGAGATCCCACCTCACCCCAGTGAGAATGGGGAAAATTAACAAGACAGGAAACCTCAAATGTTGGAGAGGATGTGGAGAAAGGGGAACCCTCTTACACTGTTGGTGGGAATGTGACCTGGTGCAGCCACTCTGGAAAACTGTGTGGAGGTTCCTCAAAGAGTTAAAAATAGACCTGCCCTACGACCCAGCAATTGCACTGCTGGGGATTTACCCCAAAGATACAGATGCAATGAAACGCCGGGACACCTGCACCCCGATGTTTCTAGCAGCAATGTCCACAATAGCCAAACTGTGGAAGGAGCCTCGGTGTCCATCGAAAGATGAATGGATCAAGAAGATGTGGTTTATGTATACAATGGAATATTCCTCAGCCATTAGAAACGACAAATACCCACCATTTGCTTCAACGTGGATGGAACTGGAGGGTATTATGCTGAGTGAAATGAGTCAATCGGAGAAGGACAAACATTATATGTTTTCATTCATTTGGGGAATATAAATAATAGTGAAAGGGAATGGAAGGGAAGGGAGAAGAAATGGGTAGGAAATATCAGAAAGGGAGACAGAACATAAAGACTCCTAACTCTGGGAAACGAACTAGGGGTGGTGGAAGGGGAGGAGGGCAGGGGGTGGGGGTGAATGGGTGACGGGCACTGAGGAGGGCACTTGACGGGATGAGCACTGGGTGTTATTCTGTATGTTGGCAAATTGAACACCAATAAAAAATAAATTTATTATTAAAAAAAAATAAGCCAAAGGGGGCAGCCTGGGTGGCTCAGCGGTTTAGTGCCTGCCTTTGGCTCAGGGCGTGATCCTGGAGTCCCAGGATCGAGTCCCACATCAGGCTCTCTGCATGGAGCCTGCTTCTTCCTCTGCCTGTGTCTCTCTCTCTCTCTCTCTCTTTTTTTTTTTTTTTTGCCTGTATCTCTGCCTCTCTCTCTCTTTCTCTCTCTCTCATGAATAAATAAATAAAAATCTTTAAAAAAAAAGTAAAATAAGCCAAAGGCATTAGAGACACCTTACCAAAGAAGGTATACAGATGGCAAACAAGTGGATGAAAAGAGGCTCTACATGGTGTCATTGGGAAGCGCAAATAAAAACGATGGTGAGATACCACTACACACCTATTAGAATGGTCAAAATCTGGAACACTGACAACGCTGAATGCTCTTGAGAATGTGGAGCAACAACATTCTTTATTGCCTTCTTTATTGCCAGGGGGAATGCAAAATGGTACTGCCACTTTGGAAGACATTTTGGAGGTTTCTTACACAGCCTAATGTGCTCTTACCATATGATCCCGCGATATGCTCCTTGGCATTTCCCCAAGGGAGCCAAAAACATGTTCACAAAAAACCTGCGCATGATGTTTCTAGCACTCTGATTCATCATTTCCCAAACTTGGAAGCAGTCCAGATGTCCTTTGGTAGGTGAATGAGTAAATAAACTTTAGAGTCCATCCAGACAATGGAATATTGTTCGGCGCTATCTGGCCATGAAAGATGTGGAAGAAATTTAAATACATAGTACTAAGTGGGGGCGCCTGGGTGGCTCAGCAGCTGAGCATCTTGCCTTTGGCCCAGGGCGTGATCCTGGGTCTGGGCATCAAGCTCCCCTGCCTGTGTCTCTGCTTCTCTCTCTGTGTCTCTCATGATTAAATAAATAAAATCTTAAACAACAACAACAACAACAACAACAACACATAGTACTAAGTGGAAGAAGTCAATCTGAAAAGGCTGCAAATTGTATGATTCAAGTATGTGACATTCTAGAAAAGGCAAAACTGTGGAGACAGTAAAAGGATCAGTGGTTGCCAGACATTGAGGAGGGGGCATTCGTTGGCAGAGTACGGAGGATTCCTAGGGCAGTGAAGGCACTCTGCATGGTATTCTAGTGGTGGATACATGTACCTTTTTTTTTTTTTAAGATTTTATTTATTCATTCATGAGAGACACAGACACAGGCAGAGACACAGACAAAGGGAGAAGTGGGTTCCTCACAGGGGGCCCAATGCGGGACTCTATCCTCTGACCCAGGATCATGCTTTGAGCCAAGGCAGACGCTCAACTGCTGAGCCACCCAGGCGTCCCCATGGATACATGTCCTTATATGTTTGTTCAAACCCATAGAATGTAGGACATCAAGAGTGAACCCTACAATAAACTGTGGGCGTTGGATGATCATGATATGTCAATTTAGATTCCTCCTTGGTTTAAAAAAAAAAGTACTGTTCTGGTGAGTGATGTTGATAATGGGGAAGTCTATGCATGGGGGCTGGGGCAGAGTGTGTATGGGAAATCTCTGAACTTTCCTATCAATCTTGTAAAACTTAAAATTGCTCTTAAAAAGAAAGAGAAAAAAAGAGGCAGAGTCCACGTCTGTCTTGCCTCAGCCACTTTTCAGGAGCCTGGAACGGTATCTGGCAATGAATATGTTTTGAATGACTGAACAAAAGCTGGTTAGTGTTGGAGTTGCTCAGCAGAACACTTAAGTCGTGTACACAACCCAGATGAACATTCTGGTCCTGTCCTCAAATTGCTGAGTTAGAATTAACCACATTTTGTGTTCCTACATCTTGCCTACAGAGATCTCAAGGCCCAGACATGTCAGCCGGCTGTCCCTACAATGCCATCTCCCTTGAGTGAGAACCCAAGGCTCTTACTGTTAACTCTGGTGGCTTCCATACCTTTCCGTGAACTCTGGTGGAGGAGCTGCCCCGCCAGGGTTTGTTGATCCAGGAAGCGGTAGAAAGAATTCGGTAAGCTAAGGGAAGTGAGTCAGCCTCTGGCCGCCACACACAGATCCAAACAGAAGGGACAGCAGACTTCAGGGCATGAAGAAACACATCTGACAACTTTGTTATTACATCAAAAACGCTGGAGTCAGCAGATGCGCGCAGGATGTGACAGGATCTGTTTTGACCACACCCCTCAGCAGTTACAGGACAAGCCAAAGGGGAAAGCCCAGACAACCATGACTGGCAGAAAAGTGGCCATTTGGGCAACTGTCTTATATTTTACAAAACCATGCCTTCAACAGGTAAGGCAGGGCCTTCATGTCACTGTGTGTGCACAGACCACACTGCTCCCCGAAAACGGCTCCTGACCACAAAAATAGAATACCACCTGGTCCGTGACCCTCCTGCATGAAACCATCACCTCTGGTAGCTGGGCTTCCTTAGCAACTTTTAACGAACTTCTGCTGATGTTCCCGTATTGCTCATGGAGGCCATGGGCTTCCTAGGTGAACTTCGGGCCAGTGGTGTCAAACATTGGTTGCCCAT